>NC_137476.1:3000000-3542500 GCF_918807975.1 Aplidium turbinatum
TAACTTGCTCTATCATTTACCAAAAACTGCAAGGTTAATTTTTTTCAAGTTTTGGACCGAGAGGCAAAAATATCGTTTCTAGCACTAGTTGCAAAGTTCACTGATGAAAGTGAAAGTAAAAGTAAAAATAAACAGGATGGTTTATTGCTTCACTGATGTTTCGCGCACCATGACAACGTGCATCCTCAGAACGAATAACATACAAAATAAAAATTTACAAAGTTATATACTGCAGTACGATTGCATGTGTGAGCGGTTACTTTCCACGTTTCACGCCTCATTGACCAATCTTTAAAAATATTGTGTGTTTTATTTTTTCTTGCCTTCAATCGCACTGCAGTATATAACTTTATAAAATTTTATTTTGTATGTTATTCGTTCTATTGTTATATTGTTGTATTATATTTATTATTATGTTTATATTTATTATTGTGTTGTATTATTAGTTATATTCTATTATTTATTGTTGTATTGTTATTCGTTGTATGTTATTTGTACACATCATTGACCAATCTTTAAAGATATTGTGTGTTTTATTTTTTCTTGCCTTCAATCGCACTGCAGAATATAACTTTATAAAATTTTATTTTGTATGTTATTCGCTCTGAGGATGCGCATTGTCATTGTGCGCGAAACGTCAGTGAAGCAATAAACCATCCTGTTTATTGTTTCTTTTAATTTCAATTTCATCAGATGAACGTTGCAACTAGAGCTAGAAACAATAATTGTCCTGATGAACACCCAAACTTTTCAGTATTCACGTAAAAATATGTCGAATGGGATTCAGGACATTTTGCTCGAGGACCTGTGGGACAGTATAAACACATACATGTACTACGACATATATAACACAATACTATGGTGTACAAATTCTTTTTTTTCAAGTCATTGGAAATTTAATTTTAAACAAACCCATTGTGTATTCTATTTTGTTTTATGTAGTGCTTGTTTTGTGATTTTGAGAGCTTTGTTGAGTCAATCCATTAAAACTAGTTATTTCAACGTTTCTTTGATGTAAAGTGTCGCAACAATGCCTTGTAATACAGAAATGCAAGCATGAAAGCGATGTAAAATATATGTTGTTTATTTGCAACTAGTTCCTTGTTGCACACAAATTTAGTTACCGTACTCAAAACATCTTGCTTTTGAAAGGTGCTACGTTGTCGTGAGTCGTGTGCAATGTGATATATGACATGTAATATGTCATAGGCTCATATAAATGTAAAGGCTTGTTTAAAAAAAGTTTGTTTAGCTTCTTATGAAAATATAAATTTTTGGCTCAAAATTTAGTTACTAAATTGCACATCTTATGTTTTGAAATTTGAAATTAAACCACCAAACAACTTATCAAGTTATGAAATATTTAAACCTATTTTCTAAAACAGAAAAAAATAAACCTGAAAAACAAGTAAATCAGATAGATAGGACCAGGAAGCAGTAACCAAACAAAATAAACAAACTAATATATTAATAAAATATTAAATAAATAATATATTAATATAATATAATAACAATAATAAATAAATAACATATTAATATATATTATATTGTAAAACAGTAAACAAACAGTAAAACTTTCACTGATAAAGGCTAATCTGACCCTGTGCCTATGTGAGATTTAAATTTGGCGATCGATAAAATTGGTTGTAAAGCTGAGGTTTTGTACAATTGGTTCACAATTGCACATGTTATGGTGGGATGTAAATCCATTTTTAATGCTCCATTAGGTTGAGCACCAGTGGGACACTTCAATGCGGCAATAAAACTTGAAAATAAACAACAAGACATCAATTTTTTTGTTAAAATATGTTGAAGGTGTAAGCAAAAGTGGAACTTTATGAAAAATGTGGTTTGATGCACATTGTTTTTAAATTATTAGACCTTTTAAAAAGATCTATTTTGTCCCACTAGTCCCTGATCTCCCCTATAGCAACGAGGCATTAGAAGCGCACACTAGTAGACTAGCGCAAACAGTAGAAAACAAAATACTGGTGAAGCTCGTCTCAGTCAAACTGTGAAGACTACCATCAAGCAAACAGCAGTGTAGCCTACTGCTTACCACATCTTGATGTTTATTTGCATGTATCTATTATTTAGTTAAACAAATATAAAAGCAATTCTGTACATCCCGTCTTCTTCAAGTTCTTATTTCTTGTTGTAGATTTCCTTCAGTTATTATAGTTAGTACAGCTTACACACACCTGTTGTTTTTAATGTTTCAGATGTACAGCAACCAGGAATTGGCTACGTATTCAAAGCTCTTTCAATACCAAGTGACCGTGGCTTTCAAAAAGATCAACTAAATATTTTTGAAATGAAGCCCACTAAAGGAAACGTTACATCGTTTGTATATGTACCAGATGAGGTCTTCAAGAAAAGTCCAGGTATTGAGCCTACCTCAATAAAACATAACACTAAGCTCTAAGTTTCTTTACTACTACGGTAGTTACAGCAATATTGGCTAGCTACCTCTCAAACACTTTTGCAAGTTGCAGTATTGACGTGTATTTTTATTCTAAATCGTATTGAAATTGTGCTTTATGCTTGTATCCTTTAAATTCAAAATCAATTTCAACTAAAGAAAGAACATTTCATAAAACTTTTCAGTGCTTAGCATTTGATCGTTTGAAGATGGGAATAAGAACAAAATGGGTTTTTCATTAAGTAAAAAGCTAATTTAACAAATCAATTTTTAGTAGATGTTGAGTATATTAAATGTTTGGTTGATTTCGACTTTGTATCCTACAAAATGTGATGTTTTTAATATAAGTCGCGTGTGGATTATAATTTTTGAATTTTGCAAATAGATAGATTTTCCAGTTTAAATTTGAAATCTAGTTTGGCGTTAGCACATTTCAAACAAATTGGAAAGTGAATACTGTAGCAACCATACATGCATCTTAACTTTTATGTTATCAACAGAAAGTCGTGTTAGTTTTTATGCGTTTCTTGATGATTCTCTTTTCCATTCGATCACCCAACAATCTGAAGGTAAAATTGTAAACTCAGAAATAATTCTGGCAGCTACGGTTGTTGGAAATGATGACGTGAAAAATCTTAAAAGTCCAATTGAGCTTTATTTCTCATATATTCGAAAGGTAAATTATAGTTTAAATACAATTGATGTCTTGTTAGTCGTAGAGTAAAGACAGCTACCCACAACTAAATGATTATTTTTGTTTTCCTTTTTACAACCTAGAGTACAATTGCATAAATTCAGTTGATTACATTTGTAAATGGCAATTTATCCTATAGATAAACCTATGGTGCAGCGAAAAACTATATAGGACAAGGGATAGTTTCAGGTGTTTCTTATTCAGATCTTTATTTAATTTTTTGTTGAAATGCACAAGACAAAACGTCTTATTTTTATTAAAATCCATAATCCTCTACAATTTTTACAGAGCAAATAAAATAATGTAAAACAACCGTTTCACAGATGGATATACAGCATTTTTTAAAGTAAACCCATGTAAATACTTTTAGGATGACGTTGAACTAGAAGCTGCCAATACTGAATGCGTGTTTTGGGATGTAGCAACTCAGTTGTGGACAAATGGAGGAACAAAAACAAACTCTTCAGATTCAGGAGTGTATTGTATCTTTAACCATCTCACAAACTTTGCAACATTATTTGTAAGTTTAGATTGGGTTTTTAACCTTAGATGTCTTTTGTTTGAGGGGGCTCGGGCGTCTTTTTTCTACTGGATCAAGTTTGTCTTCCAACGGCCCTGGGTACATACCATATGGTCGCTGGAGATTCAAAGTGTTTTTTGTCATAGTAAAAAGAAGACGGTGGACCGCTTGGATGTATGAAACGTATCAGCACATCACCATTGTTCTACTTCCAACATGCCATTGCATGCCATTCATGGATGATAAAATTTTACCATGTTTTTACTATTTCTTCATTTTATTAATGTTTTAAACTGTGTGTATATGTATATATGTTATCATTGTTGACAACTACATGCAATTACATGCATCAGAAGTGGTGACACTTCATTTCTGAAAAACTATCCGCTATTTCTTGAGTGAATCGTTCTTCAGTCATATTCAGACATTATATTATTATAGTATATTTATTATTAAATTATTATTATATTTTCTTAATTTTAATTTTAGTGTATTATAGTAATTCGTTCTTCAGTCATATTCAGAATTATGTTATTATACTATGTTTATTATTAAATTATTATTATATTTTATCATATTTTATTATTATATTTTATTATAAATTATCATTATATTTATATTCTTCACCAAATTCAAACATTGGTGAGCATTTTGAAGGTGTTGAAGTAGAAGAGCAGTCAATCATGGATAGACCTAATTGATTTAAACGATTAGTGTTTTTTTGACAATTAACGGAATGAGTTTTTCTAGAGTTTGTTTATGATCTTACCATGTTGTTTCAAATAAGTTTACATAATGTAGGCTAACTTATAAGTTAGAATAATGACATATTTATTCCTCAGACTCCTTGTTATAATGTTAACAATGTATCACTGAATTGGATAACTTTGACTGGATCTTCGATATCAAGTGCTTGTTTAGTCTTGACTTTAATTATATTCGCCTTTATGAGGTAAGGGATTGTTTGGTAGACCGACAATTAACTTATCATGTCATTGCTATCTTAATATAGGCTGATGTAACTCCGTTAATCTACAGTGAGATTTAATTTTATTGAAAACTTGTTCATGAAAATATGATATATTGTAAAGTATTATTTAAAGTTACAGTAAATATATTTGCACCACAAATTAAAACAAAAGAGAGAATCTCTATTAAAGCACTCACCCTTCCACAGCCTGTTTCACCGTCAATTTGGCTATCATCAAATAAGTCAAAACTGAATATAAATTATAGCATGAGATTCTCTTGGTCATTCTACTTAAAGGCGAAACGAGCTGTAAAAGTCTCTTAAACGGCTTTTACAGTAGTTAATTATCAATAAATCCATCATTAGGCTACACAAAGAGCAAAAATGACCAAAATGAAATTAATCTGTTGTACTTTTTTTGATCACAAGGCTCCTACCAAACCTTTTGCTTTCATGACATAAAATTTTGCAGTGTTCTGCTTGTAAACCGCTGAGGATCAAAGCATTCTGGGATCGATATAGCGTTGTATAAAAACAAGCATTATTATTATTGAGGAAACTTATGTCGTTCTCTAATTTGTTTTTACTATCTGTTATTTAAGTTTTGCAAATATATGCGTTTCCATCTTTTGGTTTGTTTATTCGTTAATTTTATATTACATAATGCAGGCTACTGCAGTTTTTATTTTCTGAGTGTTATTTTTAAATGAATCGTGTTACTCCTAATAACGTAATCTTTCAGATCAACATCAACTGGAACAAAATTCCGATCCTCTTTCTTGCTGGCCAATCTATGCTTGGCGTTGCTTTGCCTCAATCTTCTTCTCATTTTAAGTGAACAGGATTATGTTACATCCTCTGACGAAGGCTGCATTGCAGTCGCTGTGCTTTTGCATTTCTTTTTCCTCAGTGCAATGGCCTGGATGACAAATGAAGCTTTCTTTATTTACATGACAATGGTTCATGTAAGTTGGTTTCTATTTAAAAAAAAAAATGGATCTATTAGCAAACGTTAAGGTGTTACTTCAGAAATGAATCACAGTAAACAATCATGGCAATTCTTGCAGAATAGCAGTAGGCTGCGTCGGTAAAAATGTCCATTATAGAAACTTGGCTAATAAAATGATGCTAGTGTAGTAAAACTTCAATTTTCCTAATGTTTCAGTTGCCAGTTTCATGATTTTATAATCACAATGTTAGATATCATGACTATGAACTAACTTTGAACAAAAAAACATGTCTTGTCACTATTTGACATGTCAACTATAGTCACAAATAACTGAATACTTGTTATCATTATTACCAGGTGATATACACCAAAGCTCACGTGACCGATCGAATGGTGGTAACCATTTCAAGTCTATGGGGTTGGTTAATGCCAGCTGTGTTTGTTTCCATAGTGATTGGAATTGACGTTGACAATTACATGAAAGTAAACGACCAGTACGTATCTAACTGTTATATTTAAATTTTAGAATTGGCAATAACGGAATCAGACAAAACAAATAATATATCTCTGAGACATCTAATACATTTTCTTATGTAAAAAAGCAATGTTTAAAAATGTTGCTTTGAGGTTTGACAGAGAGTTTTGTTTGTGAGCGCAATTAAGTGCAGACGACCGGCCATTTACAGTAATTAAGGATTTTTGCTCTACAAACCACCTGATAGTGTAGAGCAAGGCTACTCAGGCCCGGATTTAGGGGGGGACAGAGGGTGCAGATGCCCCGGGCCCTCCAACTTTTGAAGGGCCACCCTACGTGGAAAAATGTGATTTTATAATATTATTTTTTTTTTCTTTCAGCCTTTGAAGTTTCTGCAAAATGTTGTGCAGTGCAGTGCTGGATTAATGCTACTGTAGACGTAGAGGTGGATTTTCGCTCCGCAGGCGCAAACATTTCTTTGAGCGGGGGCCCCCCTGATCTAAAAGTGCCCCGGGCCCCCCATCAGCTAAATCCGGTCCTTGGGCTACTCAACTACTTTTAGCAAAGATGCATTTACAAAGTTTAGAATTTGCTGCGTCCGTGATAACTCTCATGAATAAATTTACAGTCATACAAATATAATACGGTACAACCATATACAAAATCCGGTAAAGCGATATTAGCAAAAGCAATAAGCGAAATATATTTATTGTTCTGTTAGTCACAGCTAGTGGGAAAATTGTCATTTTTTATTTCTAGCTAGTTCTTTAAATCCTGACTCAAAAGTGGTAAGAGCGAGTCTAAGGCAATGGTGAAGGTTTTCACTGGTCATACAGATGCGAAATTTATTCTTTATAAAGTTCATGTTTGAAAACGCTTACTCGCAGCTGTAAGTAGACCCAAACATAATGAGAATTTGCACTGCTAATTTTCGAAGAGCAAGAAAATTATTTGGGAATCCTGCCTTTGACCAAAACTTCTCTGGTGTATTATCACAGAATAGTTTTTTCACTGCTATGTTCTCCTGGAATTCAATAGGCTCCAGTTGAATTTTTGCTGCATCTACCCATTTACATAATTATGTCCTTCGCTTCAACTGTGAATTCTGTAATGTTTGTTACTATAAATGGGTTTTCAATGAACAGCAGCAAATGTTTGCCAAGAGAAAAGTCATCAAATCGCATTGCAAAGTTGGTAATCAGTTTTTCAACAAATTGGACATATCTGGCACCAGAATCATTTTTTCCTTTACTCTGTTCCAAAAGTCTCGGAAAATGGACAAGTTGCCTTTGAATATCATGTTTGAAAATTTCTAATTTTTTCTGAAATGCACGAATTGCTGTGATCAAATCAAAAATAGTGTGTTTTTTATCTTGCAGTTTTAAATTCAAGTCGTTGAGGTGTGACATCATGTCAGTCAAAAACCCAACAATCTCCATTTTTTCATCATCTCTTAAAAATGCCGAAAATGCCACTGCCTTCACATTGTTTTGACCTTCGAGAAAACCAGTTAACTCTTCCCTAATCAACCAAAATCTCTCCAAAACTCTTCCCTTACTTAACCATCTTAAGTTGTTGTGTACAAGTAAATCTGCATAAATTTCATTGTTTTCGGAAAGAAAATTTTGGAGAAGACGATGTTGTAGTGCGGACGTTGATCTAAGAAAGTTTACTAGCATCATAATAGTCTCAATAACTTTGCAATATTCGTCTCCCAGGCTGGCACACAGTACTGCTTGGTGGATAATACAATGGTAAGATATCAAATTGGGATTATCTTTCAGTAATCGTCCAACAAGGCCTCTTCCTTGACCAACATAGCTGGAACTCCATCTGTGGTTAGCGAAATGATTGACTTCATTTCAATGTTTCTTGATTCTATCAAGGCTTCATAGATATCTTCTCCCCGTGTTCTTCTTTCAAGAGCAGTCACACCCAACAACTCCAGCAGGTAGTCTTTCTTAGTCCAGTCATAATATCATAAGTTGAGCGATGTCAATCATGTCAGTGGACTCGTCAATAGCAAGTAAAATGCAAGGAGCATTTTTCAGTCCTTCATCAAGTTGCGATATAAGATCTTCAGCTAACAGTTTGGTTCTCCTCATTGTAGTCGAATCAGACAACGGAATCTGATTGATTTTATTGACTATCTCATTTCTCTGGTTACCATCAAACAATGTCTCAACAGTCTGTATCATGCATTCTTTAACAATTTCTGCATCAATGAAGGGCTTTTTATTTTTTTATAAAATCCAAGCTAGCTATTCTCAGTGAGCATTCAGTCGCTTTAAGCAGATTTATTTTTTTCTTTCTCTCTTCGGTTCCTTGTTTATATGTCTTTTCAAATCCGCCATGTTTGCTTTCATAATGACGTTTCATATTGCTGCTTTTCACCAAGGCAACTTTTTGACTACATATAAGGCAAAGTGGAGTTGAGCTGGCTGTGGGAAGAATAAAAGCATACTGTTCTATCCATTCTTCCTTCAACAAACGATTTTCATTGTCAAAGTTCCTTTTCTTGAAAGATATCATAATTATCTGTAGCCTAATTACCGATTCTACTTAATTTAGGAGTGAACTATAAAGTTCTGCAAATGATTGTTAGTCTGGACCTGAACAGAAAGAATAAAAACACTGCACTTTGTTCCTGCACATCTGCAAAATGAAACTGTTACTTGTTTTTGAATTCTACTCACACTTTTGTTTTTTTCCGTGGTTGCATTGTGACGTCAACAAGGCTTGTTTGAAATTGTGCTATTTTCGTTATTACTGCTCGCAGACTAATTTGTTTCTTGGCAACGACATAACATTTTTAGTAATTTTCTAAAGTGAACTGCTGTAAATGTTACTGCACTATGCTGTTGATAAAGTTGTACTGAAGAGGGTTCAATACCCGAAATCTCGATCTGCAACACAAGAATTTCAAATTGGAATTTGTCATACATTTATTTTGAACATTGAGTTTCCAGGCATCATATCTTTTGATCCGTAATTGGGCTTCTCTCTTGCACCAGCTTGACTGGGCGTGTAGTTGTTCTCTAATACGTTAAATTGCCTACCCCATTTTTTTGCATATCAACGATAATGGATTTGGTTTTGTTAAAAAATTAAGTAAATACTGAGACAGATAAGGTCCGGATTCAACACTGAAAAGGTCCGCATTCAGACCGCGGTCCGCCAGTTGAGTAGCCCTGGTGTAGAGAGACGTGTCTACATTTATGATGACCCAGCCATTGCCCAACTGAAGGTGACCTAATGGTAAGCAATAGTGCGACAAAAGTATGAAATACTTCAGATTTAGATCCATGAAGTATAAAGTATCGATGGGAAATATATAAGCAAAGTTCATACCAGTCAAAGTAAAAACAATTTGACAAGACATCATATTAACTCTGTTCTACTACATTTGTTATGAATAATAACAATATACAACGCAAGAAAAATGCTGAATCTAAGATTGGATCTTTAAATGCAACATATAGTGCAGTATATCGGATGAGTAGAAAACACAGTAGCAATTGCACGAAGCAAGCTTGGTATCCTGAAATTATGTGATTGAATCTTTATCCTCGGATTGGGAAAGCTTTTTGCAGAGCTTAATCCTGGCAGTTTCACATACTTGCAGAAGCTTTGAATCACTGACTCAGGACCGGTCACCGAGATTGACAGAGTGAAGTTTCCGATTGTTGAAGTGTTGTTACTGGGGAATTATTTCATACAATAGATGCCGCTGAATGGAGAGCAGTCCTGAAATGCGTTGCTCAAGCGCACACTCTGAGAGTCGAACCAGCGCCGCTTGATCTTGAAGCTTCTTCGTTCCAGAAGTCAGGCGTTAACCCACTGAGCTATTGGGGCGCTTACGTGAAAAGATTTGAATACGTGAACAAATTGTTGCTTTACTTTTTGAAGAAATAGTTGTAATATTTCATAATTAGCAATTTAATTTGTGTGAGCTGTACTAAGTGCTGTACTACGAGCTGTAGTAGGTGCTTGAATATAATTATTAGTTAATAGTTATTACTAAGTTCAAATTTCACGCAAAACAAGCATCAAATATTTTATGTTTAAACTTACAGCTTACAAACTTACAACATTTCCAGGTAAGCCGCTAGTAGAAAGAAAAATCAACGATAGTAAAGATTCAAATGCAAACCTCTAACTAACATCAGGAAATATGAAATGTTATTTTTGTGCCGAGTTTGTTCTGTTGACAGATCATAGCGTTTCAGATGAAAAATACCCCATTTAATTTGTTGAAATATTATAATTCTCACAATACCACTGAAAATACAATTATAATTTTTAAGGTGTTGGATATCTCTGGATTTGATTGAACACTTAGTTGTTATACCATGCGCCATCTTGTTGGGTTTCAACCTTATTCTCTATGTTATTACAACATATAAAGTGACTTGTGGTCGCAAAGCTGTCAACAAGGTAAGATTAATCCTTAGATAAATATTATCTAAAAGCAACACACAGTATATTTAAAAGTATATAATTAAAATAAAGTATATATTATATATTTAAAGTACACAACAATAGTTTCAAGGGTTTCTTGTTGCGATTTGCTTACCATAGCCCAGCACATCATAAATCACTGTCCAGTGTTTCGACCTTCAGAGGACGTGGATCTCATAGACACTGATACGAATATTGCGCTGGCTGCAGCAATTTGGAGATGTTGCTATGACCCTCAGGCTGATCCACAGTACCGTTGAGAGGATATCCGGGATTCGGTACCAGTGAGTCCAAAAGTACCCTTGGGCCTCATGCTAACGCTATTGCTCATCCATTTTCGAAGATCGTACAAAAGAGAATCCAATTATCTTAAAATCGTACAGTAGCATTAAATTTACATTTTAAAGTAAAAGTTTGCATCTGCTTTTCAAGGTAAGATATAAAATTGGTTGTTCTTTCGATTGTATGGTAAAAGGCTGACATTGGTAAAGGCTGACTTTGCATTGCCACACATGACGTATCAATGACATTTGTTTAGAATTCCATGCGTAGGTCTGACGTCAAACGCAACTTGGTGTTTTCTTGGACACTTTTCCTGACTGTTGGTGGAACATGGATATTTGGATTCTTCGTGTTTGCTTCAAACTGTAGTAAAACCGTACAACTAGCATTTTCCTACATATTTGCTATCTTGAATTCACTACAAGGTAAAAGCCTCAACAAGATTCTAAATTCATGATAATTATAGTGAATTTTATTTTGATTTAGTCTAAAGTGTTTGAAGCTTCAAAAGCATTTCTTCTTACAAAAATCGGAAAGTTGGAGCTTATTGGCGTTGCTTTCTGCACTGAAAAGAAAAATGTTTTCTTTGTTTAAAGCAGAATGCTAACTAATAAGGAAGCTAATTACACTGCAACTAGACTAACCACACAAACCAGATCTAAACTTATTTTTATTTCCTGCAACATTTTTTTTATTCAGCCCAACAACCCATTTGAAAGCCTATTCTTGCTATGATCTAACTTATGACGTTCTTCTAGCTTCTAGCTATGATGAAAAGTTTGGAAATTATTGTGGTTACGCAACAAAAATTCTATTTAGTGTTTAGTTTATTTTTTATTAATAAACATAATCTAACTTGTCTCGCTTCTCTAACATTTTTATTGACAGTATATTTAACACAAAAAATCAGAAATAGAAAGTTAAAACGTGGCTGACCAGGTTAGATTTTTCGTGTCATAAACTGAATCAATCTCTACAGGTTTAACAGATCTTTATTTTGTGACAGGCTAATTGTAGATGATAGAATATGTAGATGTAGCACATGTACTTCTTCTTTTATTATCACACTTGATTCCAAGTGTGACAAGTGTGACATTGCACTCGACGGCCCGAGAAACAGATATGTACTTGTTGTATAATATTGATTTTACTGTATTTGCTGGAAAGATGATTTTCTTGAGCAATATGTACATTGAATTCCTTATCATCTTTGGCGTCCCAGTTTATTGTTGTCCCAAGATACCGAAAACTTTTTACTTGTTTTATGGCTGTTCATGTTTTATAGTAGTATATGTGCATTAAATGCAAATGTACAGGCTAAATGTAGATAATGTACTGTAAAGGGGTGGGTGTGTAAACGGGGTGATTTTCATGTTTATGATGCTGCTCTTGGTAATTGACTGGTTAGTCACCCCTTGAGCTATACCATAAGAAAGTCATTATTTAAAAAAAATTATCAACACTATAATTTGGTGCCTATTACCCATTCGTTCTGGATGATTGTTAGGTTGACTATTTTTAGGAACAAATACATAAAAAATATCCTTGATACCATTACAGCATACAGTTTAGCGTTTGTTTATTTTTAATTATTAAGACATAAACTAATATCATAAACTACCAGGGAATAATGAAAAGATAAAACCAGAATACGCAAACTTAATGGCGTGATCAAGACAAAATAATATTAAAAGAACAAATAAGTGGCGACAATATTTACTCATTCAATATTTAAAAAAAAAAAAAAAATTTTCAGAGTAGTTATTAATGAATAAGCTATAAGTGGTCATGTGATTAGTTAATTTTTACTTAATTAGGTTTTGTGCGGCAGCATTTAAATATTATTATGTGCAGGTTTCTTTTTGTTTTTGATGTACATTGTGCGACAAGGATTGCTTTGTACGTTTATTCAAAAAGCAAGAGCAATGATGTTCAAAAATAGATAGTAAGTTTTTTCTTTCAGAAGACCGTTATAGCCAATGCTTTGTTGCTTCACCAGCTTTTGATGCAGTAGCCATGTCACATAAAGTGTGTAACGTATCCAAGGCTTATGTTTGGTGATTAAAGTTTAGCTTAAATGGATAAATACGGCAAAATTTTTTCTCTTAATATCTGTTTTCGAACACGTTAGTAATCATTCACTTGCCAAGCACTGCGCTCTATGAAGTTTATGTGTTGTGTGTGTTTAGTGAAATTCGTTCAAATGGTAAAGCGAAGAATCGTCCGATGTTTGAACTACAAACCAAGATACGAACCAGCAAACTAACACTCCCATCAGATGCTGATAATAAAAAAGGGAATTCAAAACTTTGTGTAGAAACCGTAAGTGGATTATTTGCTTGGCGTTGGCTTTAGATTTCCAATAATGCGATTCTGTATCGATACCCGACTTAAACTGGTTATTTATAAACACCTCACACCTCAAATAAACTGGGCTGACGTAAGTGCTGAAGGAAAGGCAGCCGAGAAGATGTAACTGGCTTCCGACGAAAGCTGAGTGTGATAAGATCCTCATCTTCTCTTTCTCCCGAAGCTCAATATCTGAGCATGGAAAAGTTTTGCCTTTAGAAAAACATCATTTCATTTGTTGAACAATAAGATAACAATGAAAAAAATTTAAAGATGAATTTTTTTATTTTCGACAGCAATTCCTCCAGTTCAGTTAAAATTTCACAAGTAAAGAATTTAGTTCTGTCCAAGGAGAATGTCCAGTCAATGAAGAGCAGCTAAACCAAGGAACCACTTTATAATTTCAAACTTATCATTGTTGTTCCGTGCATTTTTGACAATAAATCAGTTTTTATGTGTAAAGGATTTGATTTTACTTTGCATCTGAATTAAGCTGCTGATGTTTAGTTTATAGAATGTCCAATTTGGCAAAATGTTTGAATCGGCAGGTCTGAGTTTGATGCTATTTTTTAAATTGCACTTTAAGTTAGTTTCTATTTAGCCTTGTAAAGGCTAAAAAAAATCACTTGTCTAGACTTACAGCAAAACTGCCATTGTTGCTCAATATTTTTAACAAAAATTGCAAAAAGTCGTATGGTGCGCACATTGCACATCTTATACACGGTGTCTTTGGCCAGAGCCGTTGAGAGGAGAATTTAGGCTCCGTGCATGTTTGCTGATGAATTTGTCTGTTTTGTTGTGTGGGATCCTGGAAGATCGTTTTTGGGTCAGTGACAATGTCTCTTTCCTTTGACAAGTCTGTGTCACTGCGTCGCGTTGGTACCATTCATGACGTGAATCGAAATTATTATAACTGGTAATATTAGTATAGCCCACAGTAGACGGAGAAAAATTGTAAACACACAATGCAGGCAATGAAAACAGCTCAACAAAGCATTCTACCCATTCCGAACTTTTTTCAATGCAAAGTTACGAATCACAGCATCAAATAATAAAAATTTTGCGAGGTCTAATTTGATGCACAACATGCATAAACTGTTTAATAGGTTTTACATAAACTTATTGTCAGTCTCTCTCAACGGAAACCCACTCCCACACAACCCGTGTCCCACCTACCTAGGAGTGAAGCTTGACCAACAATTAACCTACAAACACCATGCTGAAGCCCTCCATGCTAAGCTATCAGCACGCAACAACTTGCTGAGATGCCTAGCTGGAACATCCTGGGGTGCTAGTACATCCACACTCCGTACAAGTGCTCTTGCACTTGTTTACAGCACCTCCGAATATGCTTCCCCCACTTGGTGCCGCAGCGTACACACTTCTAAAATTGACACTGCCCTCAACACCACCATGAGAATAATCACCGGTTGCCTGCTTCCAACTCCCACTGACTTTCTGCCGGTACTATCAGGCATCGCCCCAGGTAGACTTCGTAGGGAAAACCACGTACGTAGTCTGGTCCTACAAGCTATGTCAAGGGATGACCACCTCCTCAACCAGATTGTTCTAAACTTGCACTCCCAAAAGCCCCAGCGCTTGAAATCTCGACGCCCGTTCTCCCGACATGTTGCAGCTATGTGCAAATCGAACTTCCACATTTCCAAAGTCTGGAACCGTGAATGGAGAGAAGTTGCGAAACCAACCCAATTCACAGTCCTTCCCAATACCAACACCTCACCTGGAGAAGAACTACCCCGGAAGGAATGGGTGAAGCTCAATCGCCTGCGGACTGGAGTGGGCTGTTTTAGCAGCAACATGTTCCAGTGGGGCCTCGCCGATTCACCATCTTGTGCGTGTGGCTCAGATTTTCAAACTGCACACCACATTATCTATCAATGTCCATTGTCCTTTATACCGACCACAAGATAGACAATAGACATGTGGACCTAACAACGCTCGATGAATACACAATTTATTGGCTGCTGCGCCTGGATGTAACAACGTGATCTGTGGCGGCCTCAAACGCAAGAAGAAGAAGAAGAACATAAACTTAAATTAGCAATTTCTTTATTGTACATTCCTTTGATAATAAATTATCTGGTTGTCTGAAATCAAAAACAAACTGATTACAAAGTTATGCTCGGGTAAACGTATGTAGCAGTTTTAAGGTCTTTCTAGGTAGCCTACTGTATAATCCTCCAGTGAGCGCGCTTTGACACAGGCATCAATTTAACGTTTCTACTTTTTGTTACATTTAGCAAAATTGGGAAAACTCGTTGAGTAAGAAAAGTTAATTTGCGCAAACAACGCGCTAAGACAGTGCTCCGCAACCTTTATTTACTCACGGCTCAGTGTGCCGGGCACACTTAAAAACTCTTTAAAATTCTGCGGCACAATTCGGCCGACACATTTTCAAAATGTAAAAAAAAACTATAAATTATTTTAGCGAGATATTTGCGCTTGTTTCAATAAGCACAGTCGCTGTATATTTGCTTCAATATTTGAAAGAACAACTGGAAGTTCTTTCAATTCCTTGCAGGATTTTTTATCGTTTTTGATCAATACCAAAGTAGAAAAACTTTGTTCACACAAATAAGTGATGCAAAACTGAAGCAGAATTATTCTTCTTCAATAGAAATCCAAAACACATCAAGTGGAACATCGCTGAATTATAATCTCAAAGCTCTGTCATTTCGTAGTTCAAGAAAGTTTTCTCTAACAAGCATAGTCAAGTCTTGCGTTGATATTTCAGCATTAGCCGCAATTCCGCAAAAGGATTTCGGATCCAATCGTATGTTCCGTGAGTTTTGAAAAATTAATGGTCATATAGGCCTAGTTCTCATGTAACAAAGTTAAGTGCTTTTTGGCCAAATCAAATACCAATTCTTTATCAATACGTTTTAGGTTGCTTCTGGGAAACGTTTGCAGTGATCCCCTTCTTAACTCGTTTTTCCAGAGTACTATTTTCTCTTTATACCCTCTTATCTTGTCAGAACATGTCAGTATGCTTTTACCTTTGCCTTGCATTGTGATATTGAGTTCATTCAAGTGTTCAAATATGTCGGCCATGCATGCAAGTTTGGTAATTCAATGATTATTATCTTCAAGATGTTTATACAAATCATGGTTGTTCTGATTTAATAAGAATTGACTTATTTTATGCAGCAGCTCGAAAAGTCTTGCGAGATCTTTTTTCCGAGAAAGTCAACGCACAGAAGTGTAAAATAGCAGTGATTAATGTGCTGATCCCATTTCATCGCTTAGCAATGAAAAATTATTGAAATCAAAGCTCTTGCTTTAATAAAGTTAACAATTTGGATACAGTCGTTCATTGTTTTTGTCAGCTTCGTTGGCAAATTTTTGATCAACAAGGGTTTCCTGTGGAAGCAGCACTGTGTATAAGTTGAATGACTGGATTTTGACGTTTTCCCCATAAAACAAAACTTGTTCCTTTGCCCATCATTGCTGAAGCACCATCTGTGCAAACGTTGATGCAGTTATTCCAATGGATACCATGAGTTATGAAAAACTCGTTGGTCACTCTAAACACTTCCTGGCCAGTCGTTCGTTCTGGAAGTTCTTTGCAAAATAAATACTCGTTTGTTATGGAGTCGACATTAACAAAACGTACTACACTTAACAGCTGGCGTTAATATTACGAAATTTTTTATTAAACACTGCTGACTGACAATTCGAAATGACCTAGCCTGACTTCAAAAAACACACTAACCACGATTACCAGACTTTTTTAAAACTAGGGCAGTCTTTCCATTGTGAAAACTTCAGTTGTGAGGTAAAAACACCATGAATGCACTGTGGGAAGTCTAGCTAAAGTTTGAGTTGTCTTGCAGTGGTAAAGCGCGAATTTTTAAAACATAAAAACTCCTTTCTTTTCAAAAAGTATCTTCTGATGATGGTTATAATTCCGCGGCACACCTAGCATCGCCTCGGGGCACAGTGGTGTGCCGCGGCACACCGGTTGCGGAGCACTGCGCTAAGAGACAAAACAAAATCATCTTGCGGTCAAAAATAACCGCTAGGCTGTTTAATGTTGATGGATCTTAAAAAGACTTGGTAATTCAAGCACACAATGTTTTTGTGCGAAATCCCACTATCTCCTCAGCTGAAATAGAGGTTAGCGCAATAGTAGGCTATATTAAAACGAGAAAAGAAGTTTTCTTCAGAATTAAACATTTCTATTAACTTACGGTGCCTAATACGAAGCATTGGAATAATATGTTGTGCCAAACCGGTTTGAAATTTTCAGAAATTTTCAGCAACAACCAAGTCATTCATGCAGTGGTGCCGAAGTTAGTTGAGGATTGGGAGAGATAAATCAAAATTTTGTCAAATTTTAGACGATTTTGAACATTGGGGGGATGCATATTTTTATACACAATTTTAGTGCTACTGGTACCAATATTGAGTTTATTAAACAATCCCCGGACCTAAGTAAATTAGCTGCTAACAGCGCAATGCAGATAAGACATCATGGAGATAAACATGCTCTTGTGAATGACTGCTGCATTGCTGCAAGATTGAGAAACAAGCAAAGAAAAATTGGTAGGCTACCTCCAGCGGGATTTGCACCTAGCCTATGACCTTCCAAAGAACATCTGCAAATTTATGACAAAAATAACAAGTTTCAAACACATCACAAGAACTTGTTACAACCGAACATATTGCGTCTTACGGTAAAAAGGTAAAGGTGAGTCCCATACTTGATTCAAGCCTCGGGGAGTCTTAGGGCAGTCTTACGGTAGTGCGCATTGAAATTTCATTAGCACTGTCATTTATGCTGATGCCATTAAGAATATTTTGGTGAATGTTGCAAACAATGCTAGCATTCAACTTTTTCGGTCCCAAAGTATTTCTCAGCCAGGTTTTCAATCTACAAAATTGGAAAACGACCTCTCACAAGAAGCAGAGCTTAGCCTACATGGCAAATTAAGAGGATCTTAATCAGCTGGAGTATTTGAGGATAGAGAGGTTTTTTCAATTCGGACAATACCTGGAAAGCTCTTTCAGCATCGTACAGAGATTTTTCTCCTGTTGCCTTTCTGAATGAATCAATTTGATAACTTATCGATTGTCTATTCAGCTCTAGATGATTTTTGACCATTTCAGGAACTAAGCCAGTCTTGAAAATTCGTGCAAGTTCTTTGTACTTTTCCGAATCGGAATTCAAGCTACTTTCAAACCGTTTGGTCAGTTCAGAGATAACTCTGTCCATGAACTGATTGTAAAGTATTTTATGCTGAGTATCTGCAGTAGCTGCCATAAAGCCTCCACCCAACCTTTCAGGGACTCTTCTTTGCCGTGGTGCTTGCAAAGGCGTGATAAAAATTTGCAATTATTATTGTTCTCAAACTCCAAATCCCGACATTTCTCTAGAGTGATTTTCAGGGTCTGAAACAGCTCTTCACAAGAGTCAATGTCAAGCTTTTCTCCTTGCAACGTGATACTAAATTACTCCATAAGTGCCAAAGGCTTCAAAATCAGCACAAGTCCCAAATATGTATCTGCAGTTTCTTTCTTACTGCAGTGCCATGGCCAGTGGCCTGGTCCAACTCGTCCTTAATAGCCTACCTTCAATAAAGGTCCTTCATTGTCTAGCGTCAAATCTAAGACAATTCAGAACTGTGATCAAACATCAATAAAAGAAAAACAACAGCAATTCGAGATGTTTGCAAACAACTAAATCGAAGTACAACTTCATAGCAAATATTTTTTTCTAAATTATTGGGGGAGATGCTGCCAAAATATTGGGGGGATATATCCTCCCCATCCCCCCCTACTTCGGCACCACTGCATTAATGTACTTGCAAGTTTGATTGAAAAATGTGTAACAGTTTTTGTTGTTGTTAATGAAATAAAACGTAGGCTGCGGTAGTTCATGTTTTTCAAAGTGCCTTTTAATGCCTAGTCAATATATACGGAGAGGAGTAGCTAGTGAAATAAATCAGAGTTGAATTCTGACCAATTCATCACAACTAAAGCCATCGATTTAAAAACCGGCTTCGTTGCACAATTTCATTGAATAAATTCCTCTATTGTTATTTTGCAAAATTAATGAAGAAGCACCTATGTACTAACTATGGTTGGCTGAGCATATGAAATTGTTGAAAAATGGACAAGTGGAAACCATTATTTTACAGGTTGAAAAGCACTATCTTAAAGCATATATAATTGTCTTTGTAATTTGGAATGACAACAATGCCTTTTGATGACGTTTAGCAATCTGTGTGAAGAGCATCTGTCACTAGCCTTTCATTGAAACGAAAGTGTTTGTAATCTTTTGTTCGACCCTAGCGGAGGTTTCGTTATACTAATACGTCACTTGATTTGTAAATATTCGCTCGATTGTTTTCATAATAATGGAGAAGAAGTTGGAACAAATAATAGTAAAAAACTGACAGCAGGTGCTTATAAAAGTGTGATCTGTACCTGGTATTTTTCACTCAAAGCTAATAGCTTACAACAAAAGAAAATTCCATTAACTATTGAAAACATGGTTGAGGAGTTGATAATTATGCTGATTGCATTCTTAAATTAAGAGCTATAGGTCGTATCGGAGAAATACTTGTCTAAATAATTAGGGTTTCAATGCAAGTTCATCTATTTTGCCAGTTTACAAAAATCAGCTAATATTTTAGGTTCTCTAGATGTCTTGTTACAAATTAGCATTAAGAGCTAGGGCAATGAAGCCAAGACAAGCAATAATTGTTCTGTTTGGCTTTTTACTTAGATTGAAAGCTAAGAATGTCTTTTGCTCTCGAACACATACGCTCGTTAAATGCGCGTGATTTAATATGTGATAAATAAACTCACTGTTAAACAATATTCACACTAAGCTATGCTTTACACTTTTTTTCTTATAGCGTTTGATAAGCGCAAGCTGCGTGGTTATATCCTACTAATTCTACACTGTTGCATTTTTACTAAATTGAATCGTTTTTTATAACTTTGAATGTATTGTACGCCTTTTTACACCTAAGCTTGTCCGAGAAGTACTTAACTTTAATTTCAAATGTATTATTTTCAGATGATTCAGTTGTAAGTTTGGTTAATTATGTTCCGATAACTTAATTTGAGCTTTAAAACTGTACTTCTATAACATGCAACAATAAACTCTTAAACATACAATTGTATGCTTCATGCTCTACGCATTTTAATATAATAGTTTTTTTTGCACATAGTGTATAATTATGTAGCCTAGTGTATAATGTACATACCACCTCATGTGATCTGTTTGAAGCCGTTGAATTCATTTAACTTCTTTGAATTCTTGTGTATGATGTTGAGCAATGTGCTAGTTTTTCTGTTTGTCGTATCCAAGCTTACACCCGGTGGTTGAAGATTTAAATTAAGTAGACGGGAAGGCAAGGAAGCCAATCTTCGTGTCCACCTTCAGGCATGCCTTTAAGTGTCCTGCTAAAGACACAGCTACATGCTCTTGAGCGGTGTCGAACCGACGTCCTTTCGACTGCCGTTCCAGGGTTCTCACCATTGTGCTACTTAGAGATATTGATCACTGTGTTGTTTTTGTCTTATTGATAAATTAATCTTTACTATATTTTGTTCATTCAGATTTAGATAAAATTACTGTAGAATTGTTGCTCCTGACGAAGACATCATGTGATGTCGAAATGATTTGATTTTGTTTTAAATAATTCTGTAAACGAGTGTTAAAAATAAACGTAAATATGTTAAATCTGGTTGCTTTGCTCGGCTTTGTGTGCTTGTGGTACAAGCAAGCCCTCTACCAAAGCTCTATCATTTTTAAATATGCTTACTAGTTATCCCAGCTCAAAAAAAACAACATTTTATATGTTTTGACGGAGATGTTTCAAATTTGTTTGAAGGTATTTTTAGGACTCTAAGTCGAATAAAGCATCACTTTTTTGTAATTGGCACTACTTTTTAAAATGTTTACGATTTGATATTTTCTACATACCTGATGACAACATTATCATGAGAATACAGGAACAGAATCCGGACCCAGATCTATTGTCTTCTCTTTTTGTTTCACAATTGTCTTGCTCACATGCATAAAGTTACACGGAAGAAACAAAACGTAATTTATGCACAAAACTTTCAGAGCACAAAATCTGGCAATCGAAAAGTTCAGAATTACAAATTTACTTACATACATGTACTTACTTACCAAATTACACTTACAAATTTTGAAAATCTTATTTATCAGAAAAGATGTCTGCAGTTAAACTTGGACTTGGCACTTGTACCATTATCTTTATTTAATTATTGAACTAATAGTAAATTTGAAAGAAAATTTAAGCTATTGCATCATTTACCGGTCAATTGACTGGTGTGGTAAGTCTAGGTATATTCATTATTTTTACAATTTTTTTAGTGTATAGCGATTATCTTCATAGAGTACGTAGTTGATATTAACCCAAAGATTAAACAAAATATTAGCAAAATATATGATCACTTGCAGAAAATACCGTAAAAACAAAATGTCCTACCGGTCAATTGACCAATATGGTAATTCTAGGATTAAAATATAAATTGAGAAAATATGATGAATTAGTATAGATCCAATGCTGTGGGCAAAGACCAGAAAGGAAAATAAACATAGACTGGACACTTAAAGAGCAATGATGGAAGATAGATGTATGAAAATAAGCAGGCAAGGGACGGAATAACTTCAAGCAACAACATAACTCTATTTGAATAAGCTTAACTGAAGATGATCTAGCTGCTAGTTGATCGAAATCGATTTTTAGCTGTTTATGATTGAACTGACTCGTGTGAAAATAAAATCCTTTGCATAACTTCAGATATCAATAAAAGATAAAGATAATATAGAAAATAAGACAGAAATACGATTACAAGGAGGAATGTTGAAACAAGGACCAGAGTTTAAATACCTTGATTGGTCAGTCTATGAACACGTGACAGAGAGGTGAATGAGATGTTAAGTAGGATGGAGAGCACGGAAGAAAATAACAGCAGTAATCTGTGATCGAAAGGTGCAAGAAAAGCTCAAGGAAAACCTTTATAAGACTAACAATGTAGATGGGATGCAGGCAGTTACTCTGAAGAAAACACAAGAAGTAAAAATGCAAGTGACTGAAATGAAAATGCTACGATGGTCTCTGTGGTTGACAAAGTAGGACCAACAAAGAAATAAAATTATCATAAAACGTAAGCAAGTCATAGAGCTGGAAGATAAGCTGAGAGAGACACGTCTTAAGTGATTGAGGCAGGTGGTGAGGAGAAACTGATGTTTATACACATTTATTAACATCACCAAGACGTCTTTTTGCTGATAACACTATGTAACAAAAAAAGAAAAATTTTTTGTCCTTGGAAAATAATTGCTATTTTCTGTTTGCTTTTGCCTAAAAAATACAAAAAATCTTTATTGTACCACAATAACTTCAGGTTTGTGTTCCTCAGATTAGTTTGAATTTTTTCTCATTTCTCATGAAAATAGGCATATACATAACGTTGAAAATTTACTGTCAGCTGCTTCCAGCAATAGTTACCTAATAATGGGTAATTGCCTATTGGGTATAATTAAGTAACACTTGGATTCTGTTTGCACACAAAGCCTTGCAAGGTTTTGCTTTTGTGATGAAACAAAAAAGGCTGAGCATTTTTGCAGTCGCATACTTTTCTTGAGCAATTTATTAACATTTTCTGCTTTGCGAGATGCAACCCTACACAGTGTGTTTGTCTTGTCTTCAACTCCGAGTTACTGGTGAAAAGGGCCCTTACTACCGCCATTAAAAAGATATAAACGATAGTGTCGGAAAATTGTCATTGACATACAAATCCAAAACAAGTATTATCTTTATAAGTCCACTGCAGAGTTACTCATTTCCACAATAGAGCAATGGGACTTAATTGGATGACAGTGTTCAACTTATTTCACAAAGAACTTTTTCAGTGTTCTACACATTTAAAGACAGTTTATGCTACTGCCATGATATTGAAAAACTTTTTCAGGCTAAATTGGCATTTCCTGCAATCCTTGAGTGGAAGCTCTTCACCGACAGCTCATCTAGAAGTCTCACAGCTGTATTGTTGAGTAACGCAGACAAGTGTCCCTCCATTCTTCCGGTTTGCTCAGTTTATATGAAGGAAGAATATTAAAACATCAAAATCGTGATGAGTGCATTGAAGTAGGACCTCTACAATTGGGAGGTTGTTGGTGATTTCAAGATAGTGGCCTTAATAATGGCGCTTCAGGGTGGTTCTATCAAGTTTCAATGCTGTCTTTGTCTCTGGGATAGCAGAAACACAGCTTTTTACTACAAGAAGTGGAATTGGCCTCCAAGAACCAGCTATGAGATTGGATCTTATAATGTAAAACAACAACCTCTGGTGTCTGAAGTTTAACAGGCAGCTTGGACCTGTTTCATGCCTGTAGTTAACAGATTTTTGGGCAATCACAAGACAGAGAATTACAGGGTGCTTTTTGATCAACTCATAGATGCGTGTTTGAAAATGGGATGCAGGATGTCACTGAAACTACACGCACTACAGTGACTACATGCTCACCTTGATCAATTCAAAGATAAAAAGGGCGACTCCTCAGAGAAACAAGGTGAAAGAGTTGCTCAAGATATCAGGTTTTTGAGGAACGCTATATAAAGGCCAGTTGGCCTACAATGAAAGTATGATGGAGGACTAGGCCAACATATGAACCGTTTACGTGAAAGAAAACTGATATATCATCGCCAATCTAAAAAAAAAAACATTTCTTTGTAATTATGTTATAAGTTGTAAGTGCTTTACGTGATGACGTATAAGTTTGCTCAGTAATAATTTTGACCAAAGGCCTGTAGCAGGGTATTCAGGCCTTTAGGTCTTCTATCGTGTTTGTAGCCTAAATTAAAATCGCGTTCTATACATGTTTTTGTCTTGTTGATGTATTTAAAGAATCTCTGAAACAACGTTCATCGTCATTATTTTAGAATGACAACACAGACAACAATAAGTAATCTTAGACTTAATTTTTTATATTGATTTAAAAAGATATAGTGGTAGCCATTGCATTAAAAAGGCACAATTAGCCAGAAAATCCAATAAATGAATCTCATTAAGTCAAAACCGAAGTTTGAACTTTATGAATGCTCATTTTTGTTGATTTAGGCCATATTAAATCAGAAAATAATAGTTTTGACCCAAGGACAAATTTTGTGTTACATAGTGTAATGTGTTTGTCACGATTTCTTTCTATCTCTTACCAGGAAAGAGACTTGGAAAGGTTCAATGACGTAGTTTAATGGGATATTACCGAAAGGCAGTCAATTAAAATGTCGAATAGTTCTACTGTACTAGTGAAATGATAATGAAAATTCTTGAAGGACTTTAACGAACGGCTTCTCAAATAACTCTAATTTCGAACACAATTTATATCAACACCAATTCTCATCTACTTGTATTCAATTAATGCAACTCTCAATCAACAATAATCTCTGCACTTATTGTCAACTACTACAACAACAATCTACAACTCATAATAATCATTTACGTAATTACACTACTATTTATAGCAGGTTGTTTGGTCTAGTAACTTCGAGAAGGTTACGTAATGTTACATCATAAGAATTCATTGTTCTGTCAAGTTGCACTACACGTAAACAAGCAAGTTAAAGAAGATTCCAGATTTCACGTACTGTAGAATGTTCTAGAAATACGTCACATAATAAAGATTTTGCAATCAGAGGTCACCACAGGACAGTAACCGATAATAACATATCACATAGGAATTTCACCACCAAAAATAGTACGCTCGCTCAAGACAAAATGTAACCTGTCGTGAGGCTTCGCATATTGATTGTGACAGTGTTTAGGAATAAGAATACTTGGTTTGGAGATGATTTTGCAATAGGCTACCATGTTATGTAATATTTGCATTTTGTGTAGTTGCAATATATTAAAGTTGTACATTATATAATAACCTGCTTCTTTTCCCAAGTCATTCAAGATATTCAGTATTGTATAAGCGCAACGGTGCAATACTATTCAATATAATGAGCTACCTACATTTGACTTTGGATTTGATTTGCATAATCTTTGGTAAGTAAACTAATCATATTGAGATTGAAAAAAGTTAAAAACGGAAATCAACTACACTTGTCAAGAAAATTGTGTTTGTATCTTTTTTTTTTGTTTTGTTTAAAGGCTCGATATGTGAGAGTTGTTTTTTATATATTTTGAGGCCCCTGATTCTGAAAATGCACTTGTTTTTTCGACTTGGCTTTAGTTTTTTAGATACAGCAAAATCACTTTTTTTTCTCAGTTGTGAGTACCCATACACTAAACGTTGTGTCGTTAATTACACAATCACTGAATATCACATCATTGCAGAATTTGTAAGTTAAAGTTTAAAAAATAACAAATTGTTACCTACAACCACTGATGCCAGACGCTTTATAGATTTCTACCACAATGTCAAAATTCAGTATATTGTTTGTATGGTAATAATAGCACAAAAGCAGCTTAAAAAGCACACAAACTATGCAAAAAGCGATAAATACAAATACACTATTGGCAGCTTGTACTGTTCATAGAACCCCTTAAGCTGATTTCTCGCAATAGATTGCATTAGTGTAGCTCACAACAAAGTTCAGCTTCCCATACGTTTGTAGCCTGCAGGTGATAACTGAACTGGGCAGTGATTGCAATTAATAAGTTTTTTTTATTTCTGGTTTATGACCTTGTTGGTTGGTTGGTTTTGAATCTTTATCCTCGGATTGACAAAGCCTTGATTGGTTATTCCTAGTAGTTTCGCATACTTGTAGAGGCTTTTGACGCAGGGCCAGTTACCGAGATTAGCAGAGTGAAGTTTTCCGGTTGTTGAAGTGTTATTGGCGGGGTATTATTCTATTCACTTGGTGCCGCTGAATGGAGAGCAGTCCTGAAAGTGCGTTGCTCTAGCGCACACCCGAGAGTCGAACAGCGCCGAGTGATTGTGAGCCGGGCGCGTAACGACTGAGCTAACGGGGCGGACCTGCGTTGTAATGTGCTAAGAGCAGCGCATATCTGCGATGTATACAAAGCCACGTAGAAACCCACATTATAATATTATAATGTATCAAAATAAATGAGACTTTAATTATCGACTGCACTCAATCTGCGAAACACATTGAAGACAATTTGATTGATTTGATCTTTATCCTCGGACTGAGAAAGCTTCTGAGAAGTTAATCCTGGCTGTTTTGCATACTCGTCGATATTTGTTGAAGTGTTCTTATCGAGGAGTTATTCCATCCACTAGATGCTTCTGAATGGAGACCAATCCTAAAATGCGTTGCTCAAGCGCACACCCCGAAAGTCAAATCAGCGCCGATTGATCTTGAGTCGGTCGCGTAACCACTAAGCTAATGGCACGGACCCGTTAGTTTAGTGTTTACGTGCGGTTACGTATAGCTTTGTATTTCATGTATTAACTGTACGTAATATGTTTAAATTATTTTAGGAATTTGCTTTCAATGCGCAAATTCACAAAATTTTTCTTCCCTTGGAAGATGTGAAATCCTAAGTTTATCAAATGGAATTGCAAGTGTTTCTTTTTCGTCCACCATTGTCCCTTCTGCTGGGCTCCCATGGTCTTTTAATTGGGTTTGGGATCCTGATGGTAGAAATGCAAGTCTTGTTATTGCAAGGTTTTTTGTTTTTGATAGCACAGCGGTTATTCTGCGTTATTGTTTGTAGTCTTTCAATAATTGTTATTAAATGGCTCACAGCAGAAAAAATAGTCTTTAAGCTTTTTTGTTGCCAAGTATGTTGCTTCTCAACATTAGCCTATATACTTACTTTGTTTATTTTCTGCCTACCATAGTTTGTTGTAGAGTTGTTTATCTTTCATAAGAACTAGCATCTATCTTACGAAAGTTGTTGAGAATAAGTGAACATTTTTAGACAATGAATTATTGCAAAAAGAATTTAACAAATCTTAACTTTTCAAAATGAGTTTCAAAATTAAACAGGTTTATATTTTTATTAATGTTTGTATCGTTTTGAGATAATGCAGGTCTGTTTATGTTGTTGATATTGATATTGTATTGATATATCTGTAAAACTACAGAGAACTACACATATGATGGCCAATTAGTCATTTAGTTAATTGTACATAAAAAATCTACAAAGGTTTGAGAGGTTTGTCATTTAAAATGTTGAGGTTTGGTTGTTGTCGGCATTTGCTTTCAGATATTATATAACTTCCCTACGTTGTCATTGTAGCCTACCCAGAGCAACAAAACATGTTGATTACTGAAAATTTGTGTTTCAGACTGTAATTGCTTCAGTCACAGTTTTTCCAGGCAATGATTCAATGGTTATAGCTCCTGCATTCTTATTCCCATACGATTATGTCATAAGGTATGTTGTATGTTCTCATTAATAGTTGTGTAGAACTTTAGTTTTCTTTTTCTGCATTTTGTTTTTTCCTAGTATGTTTGTACAAAAACTACTACCATCATAATTCCTGGATCGGGAAAAAGCGTTATTCGTTGATCAGCATTAGCATTACTGAGCAGCAGTGATGGCTAGATCAGCATTACTGAACTGACGTGAACCTGTTGAAGAGCGGATGTTGGTTTTTGTTTCTCAAAGACACAACATTTTCCGTTCTGTCTGTTTGTAAAACAATTTCGTTGAAAAATGTCAATAAAGTTTTCGATGCGTGAGTCATGACATCCATCGGTTTCAAGTGGATTTGTTTGAAAGATTTTATGTTTGTTTTTATTAATTTATTCTCTTGATTTTCTGGAGTGCAAATACAAGAATGAATATCTTTTATATGTACTATCAAATAATTTTAACAACTATGTTTCTTGCAATGAAAGAAAAGCGAACACGATTGCGTAATGCGTATCCTCGGCTGCTTCTATAAAATAGAGAAAATTTTGAAAAAAAAATTGGAAACATGCTTAATTTATTAACAATAACTTTAAAGTTTTACAAATCACCCTCCAATCAAGCGATTAATGTTTCCGACAAAGATTGCATTTCAGGCTTGTCCTTAATTTCACGTGAAACTATATGCTCTATTGGTAAACTTTTAAGCTTTTTTAAATATTTTTTATTTTCCAACAGCAATAGTCCTGATCGCGAAGTTGCCTCACCGAATAGTTTCGTATCAAATCTGACTGTCTTCAATCTCTCAGACACCGTCAGTCTTATTGTTGGTGTTCCCGGTTCTGTGTCTGAAGAATGTGTGGTACCAAGTAGGTTAAAACATATCTTGTTTTCATGTTGTGCGTGAGATTGTATTGAATTAAGGGAGTAAGCTCATAACGTTGTTTATTTGTTTAACAGCAATTTCAGTTATTAACACAGGGGTTCTTAACCTTTTTTGTCTCGTTTACCCCTTGCCAAATGAAAAAAGTAAAATTTACCCCCACCGTTTTGGTGGCCCCTTGTGATGTCATCGTGTCCAGTCAACCATGCGAAGAAATGCAAAACATCCTTTTTTGTCTGGATTTACCTTGGCAAATATCAAAAACAAGCTGTTTATTTGCCGAAGACACGATTGTTCTTGACGGGGTCCTGTGAAAAATAATGTCTACTCAAATGACTTTTGTGCTTGCTTTCCACGAACAATTTGAGAGATTCTTGGAACAGTCGTTGAAAAAGCTACTCGCATGTCGTCTTTGGGAACTAAGCGAGATCGATGTTTTGTTTTAATAGTCAACAATGAAGAGAACCAGCTTCACACAGATAAGTAATTGGAAAAGGTATAATAACTTCAAATGCACGCTTAGTCAGCGTAGGAAACTCTTCGACTAATCTACACCAAAACTTGGAAAAGTCACCATTGCACGATAGGAATTTGGAACAAAGCGTTGTTGAACATTGAAGATCAATCAATTCATCTTTGCAAAGGTCATCGTCAGCAATACTTTCTAACTTGGCTTCGAAGGGAGGAGTTATCCAAAGAGCATACCGCGGTACTGTTAAAACTTTCACCTTCGAAGTAACCGTCAAAGTTCTTTTTTAAGGCGGCAAGGTGCTGGCATATTTCGACTTCGAGGTCAGAAATCTCGTTGCGACTTCTACTGACTTTCCAATCATCAAATGTTGGAAAATTTGAGTAAATATGAGTACTAAAAATTTCCTTTTTGAACTCTTGTACTTTACAGATCTAATTTTGTCTGAAAGCCCTGAGTTTTATCATGTACATCTATAATGGTAACACTTTTCCTTGCATTTGCATGTTGAGCTGGTTCAAACTTGAAAAAATGTCTGTTAAGTAAGCCAATGCACCAATAAATTTGTTGTCGCCAAAGTGCTTACTCAACGCGGATTTGCGTTCTTGAAGAAAAATCTCGATTTTACCATGTAGTTTGAAAACTCGAGACAAAACAAGACCACTATGGAGAGCCACCGAACCTCGGTGTGATTAAGGAGAACAGAGTGTTCTGATCCCATCTGATCACAAACCACTTTGAAAAGGCGATGATTAAGAGCACGTGCCCTGATAAAATTCACACATTCAAGCACATGCTTCAATACTGCTTTCAAATATTCTGGAAGGATTTTACTTGCCAGTGCATGTCGATGAAGGGCACAGTGAGTAGAAATGATGTTCGGTGCCCGTTTTTTTCACCAGAGTTGTAAAGCCAGACTTAGTACCGAGCACAGAAGGGGCACCTTCTGTACAAAGTAAACCCACATGATTCCAGGATATATTATTTTGTTAAAAGAAATTGTCCATTTTTTCCAGTATCCATTTTTTCCAAAAATGTAACACACATACGCTGCTGAAATGAAATTGGTACGGTAGTCTACTTGCGTGGAGATAAAAGAAAAAGATGAAAACTTACATTTAGCATAAATTTGAATCAATATCGAGTGCAACACTACCAGTCCTTCAATAACTCAAAAAATGAAGTTTGCTTTAATTTATGAGTCAGTAAATTTACCCCCTCGGTAGGTAAAATTTACCCCCAGGGGGTAAATTTACCCCCGGTTAAGAACCCCTGTATTAACAGTATGTTACTCCATGAAAAAGACGGTTTCAAATTCTTCACGAAAAAACATAATTCGATATAAAATAGGCGACTGACTCACAATGCCTCAACAATCGTTATGTTCTGACTTCTGAGTGAAACCAAAATTAAGCAGTGAAAACAACTAAGTAGCATAACATCAATAGATAGTAAAACTAAAAACAAATTGATTTTTATAAAATCTTAGTCAAATTGAAAGCCAATTAATCTGCAAATTCGATGTATTGAACCTGACAAATTCAAATAAAATTCAAATTCAATTCAAATAAAATTTGAGTTGGTTCTGCCCAGAACATAAAAACTAATCAAAAGCTTTCCCAACAGTTTTTCAACATAAAACGTTTCTTATTTAAAAAAAAAACTTCACCAACAGACAAAATATTTCATAATAATTTGCAAAACTGAAAACTTTTGTTTCTAAATAAAATTATTGCATAAATCTATCATCAAGTTACTAATGCAATGTTTTTAAGGCATGAGTTACAAAATCCCGGCAGTTGTGCGAAGCATTTTGGGTAATGAAATTTTATTTTTTACAATATTTGCTTTTAATATGACAGCAAATAAATCAGTAACAATTATTCTTGTGTTTATTAATTTAAATCGTTTTTGCAAATTTTCTTTGTGGCAATCATTGTTGCACAGATTGTTTTTAAAGAATTTGAAAAACATAAAAAAGACTTTGGAAAACACTACATTCAAATCTTGCAATGATATGAAATATTTCTCGATAGTTTTCATTGCCTCGATTTCTTCAACTTTTATCAACAGCATAAACTACTGAGTTCTTTACACATTGAATGATAACATTATTCCGCGTAATGTATTTAAGAACCAGATGTTGATAGCGTTTTTGGAGTTTATCGGCAGTTGTGAATAAGTCCAGTTATAATAATAAAATATGGTCGCAGTTCGTGCATGACCAGGCATCACGCCAAACTTCATAAAACAAATGAAACAAAAGTTAAAATAAGACAGAGAATTAGAACCAGGCGTTATGTTAAAGCTCAGATGTTTTGTTTATGTGAGACAGAGGACTGCCAAGTTTTAAAAACAATAAATCCTTCATTACAAGTGAAGCTGTTCTTTTTTCAAAGGCACACTTGTTGTTTGCGTTAGCGAGGGCAAGGTCTTCATGTATTGGCAAAAAATCACATTCAAAGTCAAAGTTCCTTTTTTTAATTGAAGCTACAAGTAGGCTGTAGGCTACTAGTGACGCTCCCCATGCAGTGAACAAAAATTTAAAACTTTGTGGTGTTTCTGTAGTTGAGTGTAATGAAGCCATTGTGGCGTTTCCTTCGGACACCTCTATCCTGGTCGTCTTTCCAACAACTCAAGCAGGATATTCTGCAAATTCTGAAACGACTTGTGGTAATGACACACTTAGCGGTAAGTATATTTGAGATCGACCTCATAGTTATTAGTTCCTGACGTAACTTATTACACTCAAGCATGGACTGGGGTCGGCACAAAATATGTAGGACAGTATATCAAACCATGCAACAGCTGCGCATAAAAACAACGTTAAAAAATTGCTTATCAAGAACAGGACAGAAAAGCAAACAAATTTTATAGCGTTGTCAGTAACAAAGTTATGATTGGTCTACTTAGACATTAATAAAAATTGATTAAGAAATTGGAACTGGTTTTATCTAGTGAAAATTTAGAAAAATAACGTTAAACAAAAATTAAGAAGTTGCATTACTTAAAATATTATACGCCTTTATGGTACTTATGATGCAATAAAGTATAACGCTGTATTTGTTATGTATACGAAACTAAAAAAACACCAGAACACAGTATATCCAGAACATCTGTGGTACGTGTAGCGACACTTTTGATAGAAATTCGCCCACACACAGCTGCAGTTAGTGCAGCAACATCCCAAGCATGATAGTAGTGGGGATGACCTGAAGACAATGTCTATACTTTTGCGTATAGGAGTTTGTTGCAGTAACAAAATAACTTGACACCGCCAAAATAAAAGGGAGAAGACCGGTCTGACGCGCAAAATTAAACCGTCAATAAAACGTAGAACTGATTGAAATCAAACTTGAAACTAATGTCCAAAACAAACTCTCTCGTAGGTACATATCGATAGTTTACATATTGAAACGTACTGACAACGCATTGCAACGCATTGGTTGCATACTGGAACATACCGATTATCTTGAAAACTTTTGAAACTACTTCATTACATTTTGACTACATATTGAAACTTCTTAAAACATTTACGAAACTTACATATTGAAACCAACATATTCTGTAACTTATCGAAACTTAAATATTAAGAATGCTAAATGCTGAACGTTCCAGCTTTAGAAATAGTTTTAGATAAAAAAAACAAATTGGAGACACTAATATCTATTGTACATTAGAACTAAAAACACTTTGGGTTGCATGCCGCAGACCTTAAAAATATATAAATTCCACGTTACTAAACGTTGCGTGACGTATTTTCCGGGTCCTCTTGATGATACATGCATCTTGCTTGATACACACATTAGAGTGCATCAGATCCCCATAATTATGCCAATTTGAATATTTTTTAACGGCAGAGATGTACGTTTACGCCGCAAACTTGCGGCGTAGACTTTTTGTTTACGCTAACGCTTGCGGCCAAATTTTTTTGGATAGTTGTCGCTTGAGGCTATGCTGTAAAGTTTTCGTGGCTTTTTAGCGCATAGCGTCAACGGATACTTTGTAATGTTTTTTTTTTCGCTACAACACGCCAATACCTTCCAGCGCTGCTGTTGAAAGAATGTTTTCAATGGGCAAAGACGTATTGAAACCAAAACGCAGCAAAATGTCAGATGAACACTTTCAGATGCTTTTGCTTCTTCGTGGAAATTCAAAATAAAACTTGTTTGTTTCGAGTGTTTTATACCGTCTGAATGTTTGGCACCTAGCAAACAAAATGAGTTTACGCTAGTGCATGCGCTGACGCTGACGCCGCTAACTTTTTTTACAAGTTACGTTGACGCATACGGCGTATGGTTGTTCGAACGTTTGCGCTTACGCTGACGGCGTCAATCTTTTTTGTACGCGCGTACTCACTGGTTAATGGCAGCATGATAAAAGGGTTTTATTTCATGATAGAACATCTTGTTAAAGTTTTAAAATAACCAAGGCAAAGCTATAAAACACATTGGTAAACGTGCTTTTATTTGCTTCCAGGTGGAACACCCTATGGGTCAAGGAACTGCCTTCTCAATGGAACATGGGGTGAAATTGCTTGGTTGTCATCTTGCATGGTAACTTTGCAGGTATTACCAAACGTTGATGAGATAGTCATGTCAACAATATTTCATCAATCATTATATAAATCGCTCTTGGCTTGTGCCGATTGAGCACTTCACTGAAGGCACCTTGCTATGCGTTGCGCAAAGTTCACTGCTTGCAGTTAGCACGCTTTGGCAAGGTTGGCGGTAGTGCCATTCTTTTGGAGCTTAAACCTCATTTTTCGTTTTTATTTTTCCAAAGCAACATTGCAGATATTATCACAAATTATATGAGGCTTTTTGAACGTTTGTTTCATTAACTAAAGACGAATTTACATTTTAATTACTTTATAGTAGCCTATGGAATTCCAATTATTATTATATTTATTTTCAAAATATTTAACTATTTGTTCGTTTCACATCATAAATTCAATTTTTTCATTTTCAATTTTTGTTAGACCATTACGTAGGCTGTGGTACGTCGCAATACATATTTTTTTGGAATCACAGGATCTTGAGAATATCACCATTACAACTCCTGAAGATCGTCTAGATGTTGCAAATGATTTACAAGTTCTTACATCTCAACCAGAAACCTTAAATGCTGAAAACGTGTCTTCTACTGTGTCTGCTCTGGAAACTGTCGTTAATACGTCGAATTTGGAGCAAGAGGTGGGCTACTTTTGTTTTCATGAAAGGTTGAAATTGTATTAGAAGTATTTTGAATATACATAGCGCTCAAAACAAGAGGCAACTTGTTACAACCACAGATAAATTAGATGGTACAAACTTGGTGCAAGAAGTATCATTGTTTTTAAGGAAGGTTTGGATGTAATCTCAGGAAACAGCATGAAAAGTATTATGAACATACTAGAAATTAAAAAAAGAAGTAAATGCATATAACCAGTTATAGATCAGATTGCAAGTACAGCCTTACGTTGTATTGCTATGCGTTACAAAACTTTTTTGAAATACAAACTTATTTTAATCATTTACTTACACTTTTTTTGTAAAGTCTTATTTTATGTTTATATTTTGTAATTTTGTGGTAATACCAAATTTATTTTGGGTATTTACTTATTGTTAGACAGCATCTTCTGTTGTGCAAACGGTTGGAAACTTGCTGAATGTATCAGAAGAAGAATTGCAGAAAAGCGATGAAACGAGCAAGTGAGTTGAAAATCGTTTGACATCTTGGTTTAACTTGCTGTGATCTAGTTTGACAAAAACATCTGTATTTTGTTGTGATTGAAAACTGTTTCTCAGCTTCTGTTTGCTTTCAGTAGAATATTTTTAGTAGTAATTTATTAACATGAAAAATATAAAGCAGCATCATCCATAATATTGTCAAGTAGGCTAATAGAGAAACATCCTTAGTTTCAATAAAACTTAAAGCAGGTCAAGAAATGGTGTACACTGTACACTTGTGGTGTGGATTATTTGAAGGTAACCAAGCAATACATTGTTTAGAATATTGGACATACTTGATGCCGTCGGTGAAAACGTGAACTTAGAGGATGAAGAAAATTATGAAGAAGTTGCAGCGACACTTGGATTTGCAGTTACGCAAATAAATTCAAAAAGTAAAAAAATAAAATAAACTACTTCTAAAATTATTCTGACTGGGAAACTATTCATGAAATGCGGCGTTAGTATTTTAAACATACGAACAAAGAGCCCAAAAGAACTGTGAAAGTTACAGATGAATAAAATGTTAAATGGATTTTGTAATCGAGCTTACGAGTTTAAAAATTCTAAATAGCTAATTAATTTTAGTTCTATGCTATGAAGACTTTCGTCTATGCCAGATAGAGACTGTTTCATCCATTCAATTATTGTCTCACGTTATAGCCTCCTCAAAGTTGTGCAACCATTTCCAGTTCATTGCTGTGCTGACGTGTAGGTTATTATTGCAGCTCAAATAAAAAACATTTTTTTATTTCACAAGGTAATATCAAAATAATACAAACCTAGATGGACTTCCGGCTTCAGTTAGTTGTTGAAAACACGGCTCACCTCTCCTAGAGTGTAATAAATTGGGTGGCCGAGAGAAAGGAACTGGTCACCATACCCTTTGTAGTGCCGAAAACTTGTGCAATCAGAGACTCATATTCTCATCATCGACACTTGGAATTAACTATGGGACCACTTTAACCTTACCTAATATCAAAAATAAAATGGTAGGATATAAGTTAACCCATTAAGGGCGTAATTAATATTTCGCAACTTGAGTTACTGTGGGAATTTAATTTGGATAATCCAGCATTTTTCCTCGCATTTTTACTGTGTATAGTATTCGACTATTCCGGAGAAATCAACATTGGATTACTGTTTTCAGATGTAATCGCATTATCGCTGGATTGTTTTTGTTAGACCGCAATTGTCATTAAAATGTTCCTCAATTTCTTCATAGCGCCGTTCAGAGAAAGGCCAATAGCATGAAGCAAAATTAAATGCGCCATAAAAAGCTGCGGTGTGGAACAACAATTGTGATCATCCGCACTTTAAGGTTAAAGCGACGTCATTTTCAAAACCAAGAGTTGGCCATGATATCTAAGTGGTTTTCAATATTGATTTATGCTTGCAGCTAAATTATTTACAACCAATTAGGTAATCTACTTATTAGATAAAGCAATCTTGCTCAAGATAAATTTATAAACCCATTTCAACAATACAAGTCTTTTGTAGGAGAGATCGGCGACCAGTGGGACGCTTTACCAATAGGACACTACCGATTTCTTGAACCATGGTGAACGTAAATAACTGAAATTTTTGCCTGTGAGACAAAGATATTGGTCAATGTCGTTTGTAGCGGACGCGTCGGTTAGTGCGCGCGCTCATATGCTGCCGTCCGTGCTGACGGCGACATTCCTGGGCAGAACAAGATTGGGGCTGGCAAGGAATGACCAGGACACGTCAGAGCACTCGGGCGCCACATCGTTTGACCTAATTTGATGACAAAATTTTTTTAGTTCAAGCATGACATCATAAACAGTTTTTTTCACTTTGTGAAGTAAACATGAGTGGTCGGATTTCCTTTGTTGTTTTTGATTTAACAGTAACTTTGTATCAAATAGTTTTTAGATGCAAAGAAACACACGAAAAACTGACACCTGTCAAAAGATACTTCATTTCTTGAATAGTTTTTAGATTAAGTCAATCTTTGTAACTTGCTCTATTATTTACCAAAAACTACAAAGTTAATTTTTTTCAAGTTTTTTTCCGAGAAGCAAAAGTATAGTTTCTAGCACTAGTCGCAACGTTCATTTGATGAAATCGAAAGTAAAAGTGACAATAAACAGGATGGTTCATTGCTTCACTGACGTTTCGTGCACAATGACAATGCGCATCCTCAGAGCGAATAACATACAAAATAAAATTTCACAGGTTATATACTGCAGTGCGATTGAAAGCAAGAAGAAATAAAACACACAATATTTTAAAGATTGGTCAATGAGGCGTGAAACGTGGAAAGTAACCTCTCACACATCATTGACCAATCTTTAAAATATTGTGTGTTTTATTTTTATTTTGTATGTTATTCGCTATGAGGATGCGCATTGTCATAATGAGCGAAACGTCTGTGAAGCAATAAACCATCCTATTTATTGTTGCTTTTACTTTAAGTTTCATCAGATGAACGTTGCAACTAGTGCTAGAAACGATAATTGTCCTGATGAACATCCAAACTTTTCAGTATTCAGGCAAAAATATGTCGAATGGGATTCAGGACATTTTGTTCAAGGACTTGCGGGACAGTATAAACATATACATGTACTACGACATATATAACACAATACGATGGTGTTAACAAATTCTTATTTTTTCAAGTCATTGGAAATTTAATTTTAAACAAACCCATTGTGTATTCCATTTTGTTTTCAGTAGTGTTTGTTTTGTGATTTTGAGAGATTTGTTGAGTCAATTCGTTAAAATAATTTATTTCAACGTTTATTTGATGTAACGTGTCGCAACAATGCCTTGAAATACAAAAATGCATGCATGAAAGCAATGGAAAATCTCTGTTGTTTATTTGCAACTAGTTCCTTGTTGCACTAAATGCATTTTTGAAGTGTCCCACTGCTCCATTAGGTTAGGCACCAGTAGGACACTTTATTGCGACAATTAAAACTTGAAAATAAACAACAAAACATCAAATTTTCTGTTGAAATGTGTTGAACATGTGAGCAAAAGGTGAAACTTTAGGAAAAATGTGGTTTGATGCACATTGTTTATAAATTATTTGACCTTTTGAGAAAAATCTATTTTGTCGCACTGGTCCCTGATCTTCCCTGTAAGAAAGAGGCATTAGAAGCGCACACCAGTAGATTATCGCAAACAATAGACAACAAAACACTGATGAAGCTAGTCCCAGCCTAAATGTGTAGACTATCATCAAGCAAACAGCAGTGTAGCCTACTACTTACCACATCGCTATGTCTATAATTACGCATGAATCTATTATTTTAGTTAAACAAATATAAAGGAAATTCTGTACGTCTCGTCTTTTTCAATTTTTTGTTTCTTGTGGCAGGTTTTCTTCAGTAATTAGTCGGTACAGCTTACATACACCTGTTGTTTTTAATGTTGCAGATATACAGCAACCGGGAATAAGCTACGTATTCAATGCTCTGCCAATACCAAGTGATCTTGGCTTTCGAGAAGATCAACTAAATATTTTGAAAATGAAGCCCACAAAAGGAAAGTTTACATCGTCTGTATATGTACCAGATGAGGCTATCAACAAAAGTCCAGGTATTGAGTCTGCCCTGACAAAACATATCCCTGAGCACTAAGTTTCTTCACTACTACGATAGTTATAGCAATATAGGCTAGCTCCCTCACACTTTTGCAAGTTGCAGTATTGACATCTATTTTTATTCTAAATCGTATTAAAATTGTGCTTTATGCTTGTATCCTTTAAATTCAAAACCAATTTAAACCAAAAAAAGGACATTTTATAAAACTTTTCGGTGCTTAGCATTTGATCGTTTGTAGTTAAATTGAGAACAAGATGTGTTTTTTATTAAAGTGCCCTGACAGGTTGGATCCAAGTATAGTACCTTTTTAAGCATTTTCTAGCGCAGAATTATGCTTAGCGAACTTTTCAATCGTAACCTCGTAGCTCGACTGGTTAGGGCGTAACTTATATCAAACGACTGCTCCGCAGCGCCACTACGGGCGAAACTCCATCTTTCACTGCTCTGGGACGACTTTGGTGGTGTTACGTCATCCTAAGTGGGCGTCTTTAGCGACAGATGAAACAAATGCTTTCTAGATGTAATTGATGGATCACAGTTTGGTCGGAGTTGGTACAAGGGGTTGATTTTTTCAAAGATTTATTGTTTTTGCAGTTTATTAAAACTGTACTGGATACGTTCTTACAAAACCTAAAATATACTTGAAGGGAAAAATGAAGAAATTGTACGAATCATCATTCATATTCATTATTCATAAATAGATAAAAGTTCTCTCTCTTTCATAATGTGCCTTCAGTTGGCCATTGAAATCCGGTGTAACAGCCATCTGGACTTGGAAAATTGTTTCGGATTCGCCAAACAATGCATGACGGCAGCACACCGATTGTTGCTTCCGAGAGCATCACCTTGTAGTATCCACTCCAATACATGCCTGTAGGCAACTAACGAATACTGCCTGCAAGGAAATAAAATCACTTCTTTTAGTGTGCATTCTTTAGCGTTTAGGATATTTTTAGCCTAATGTATCATCCTTACTCGTTTGATAGGTCTCCGTTTTCTCCTTTCGGTTTATTGTTTTTTCTTCAGTTCTTCCTGCTCCTCGTAAAAAAAGTCCTCAGAACTGCAGGATGTAAGTGTGCCTCAAAATCGGTCAAATTTGTAACTCAACTAGGTGCGTCTTTCTTCAAAAGTCCTTTCGTCTGTGGCACTTCATTGAAACATACACATTCATTGGGCTGGGGCATGCAGTAGACTCGCACTTGTGTCAAACGCACCACCTAGAGCAGCGTTTCTCAACTTGGGGGTCGCGACCCCAAAGGGGTCTCAAAGGTCATTTTATGGGGTCGCAAAGACATCAATAAAAGATTTTGGAAATTGCAAAATTTCGTATAAATGAAAAATCTTTGTAGCAATCACTTTAGTATACAGTAATGTCGTAGCAAATGACTAATTCGTTGCACTGTTACGAAAGAGAACGCAGCGTAGCTCGGTTGTAGGATAATATATCATCGTTTGTTCAAGTAGAACGATATTTCTCTGAGCTCAAAGAAAGAGATGACGCATTTGTACGAAATCCGTACTCTACTGTTTTGGATGTTGCTGATATTCCAGATGAATTGCAAGACTAATTTTATGATCTTCAAAATGATTCTTCCGCATCTCAACCTGATAGCGATAATAAGTTCACTTTTTCATTTCGGTAATTCTTATTTTGCACATACTGTAGACCAACAGAGCCCCACACAATCACGTTTTGCAGTAGACGTACTATATACATTACCAAGTCACCACAGAGAAAGAATGTATCCTTTTTCACTTATGGTGACGTCACAGCGGTGTTGCCGTTTTCATTTTCGCAATGGAATGAGTGCCAGATTCGCGGAAATTCAACGAAAGTTTGCAAGCGTGTAACTTAGTAGCCTGTTGGTATTTTTTACGATTTAATGGTCAGGGAAGTTTGTTAGTGTCATCTATTTGGTATCTTAGGTGAATTTAGCGAATTTATTTGCCTGTCAGAGGCACTTTAAGTAAAAGGCTAATTTTACAAATTAATTTTTGGCAGAAGTTGTTTATTGAATGTTTGGTTTATTTCGACTTTGTATCCTTCAAAATTGCTTCAAAATATCAAACAAAATTTGGCGTTTTCAATATAAGTCGCGTGTGGATTATAATTTTTTGAGTTTTGCAAAATAATAAATTTTCCAGTTGAAATTTAAAGTCTAGTTTGACGTTAGCACATTTCAAACAAACTGGTAAGCGAATACTGTAGCAACCACACATGCACATTATCTTTTATGTTTTCAACAGAAAGTCGGATTAGTTTTTATGCGTTTCTTGATGATTCTCTTTTCAATTCGAGCATCCAACAATCGGAAAGAAGAATTGTCAATTCAGAAATTATTCTGGCAGCAACAGTTGTTGGAAATAATGACGTGAAAAATCTTCAATATCCAATAGAGCTCTATTTCTCATTTAACAAAAAAGTAAATAGCGATTTAAATATAATTGATTTATTGTCAGTCGTAGAGTAAAGATAGCTACCCACAATGAAAAAAATATTTTTTCGTTTTCACAACCTAGAGTACAATTGCATAAATTCAGTTGATTACATTTGTAAAAGGTAATTTATTCCATAGATGGTGCAGCGAAAAACTATATTGTGATACGTTCAGGTGTTTCCTATTCAAATCTTTATTTAAATTGTTGTTCAAATGCACAAGACAAAACGTCTTAATTTTATTAAAATCTACATAATCCTCTACAAATTTTGACAGCTAATGTGATGTAAAACAACCGTTTCACAGAAGGATATACAGCATTTTTAAATTAAACCCATGTAAATACTTTTAGGATGACGCTGAACTAGAAGCTGCCAATACAGAATGTGTGTTTTGGGATGAAGCAACTCAGATGTGGACAAATGAAGGAGGCAAAACAATCTCTTCAGATTTAGGAGTGTATTGTATTTTTAACCATCTCACAAACTTTGCAACACTATTTGTAAGTTTAGATTGGGTTTTTAACCTTTTCAAGAAGGAATTTTTTTCAAACATGTGCGCGGCAGTAGCATAAAAATTGTGAAATGCATGACTGGTACACTAAAGCTAGCTGTCTGTAAAAGTTTTTTGTAATTACTCTGTGATAATGTGATGGACATGTATGTTCCATTATACTTTTCTGTCACCATATAGTAGGACATACTGTATGTGTCCCATTTGACTTTTTGTCACAGTCGAGTAGGATATATGTGCCCTACTAACCATAAAGTAATTAGCTGCTCCCTGTAAAAAAGCAACCAGCACACAATTAAATTGAATTTTACTCTGTAGCCACTCATATGTGATCAACTCAGTTAAAACTACAAAAATGCAAACCGTTTCGGATAGTAAGGGAACTGGTTTCACCAAGATAGAAAAGTGTCAGGCTGGCTAACAGAAATGCAGTATGTAAATCTTATAAAAACAAGAACAATTCAGTCTACAGTAAACAATTATTTCCTGTGCTACGTGCAACAGCACATTACTATTGTTCTACTTCTAACTTTCTCCGACATGTGATTCTCGGCAGTCGAGTGTAGCAAGAAGTCAGAGATAGACACGATTCTTGCTACACTCGATTGCCAAGAAACACATGATTTTGGGAAAAGTCTTAATGGCTATTGTGAAGGCTACACCGCTATGGATAGCGAAACACAATGCTCGCTGTCATATAGTGAGTAGTCAGGTAGTGCTGACGCCAGGAAGATCTCACCCTCTAACATACCCCAATATGCCATCACAAGCCATACACGGCTGACAAAAATTTACCATAACTTTGCTATTTTCTCAATTTAATAATGTTTGAAACTGTGTGTGTATATGTATATATGTCATCATTGTTGACAAAAACATGCAATTACATGCATCAGAAGTGGTGACACTCCATTTCTGAAACACTAGTATTTATTTCTTGAGTGAATCGCTCTTCAGTCATATTATAAAATTCAGAGATTGGTGAGCATTTTAAAGATGTTGAAGTAAAAGAGCAGTCAATCATGAATAGACCTAACTGATTTAAACGATTAGTGCTTATCTTTTTTCCAAAGTCAAATCCACGTTTTTTTTGTAGCCATGTTTTTTGAAAATTGACGGAGTGAGTTTTTATAAACTTTGTTTATGGTCTTTCCATGTTGTTTCAAATGAGTTAAAATAATGTAGGCTGACTTATAAGTTAGAATAAATGACGTATTTATTCCTCAGACTCCTTGTGACACTAATATTGCTCCACTGAATTGGATAACTGTGATTGGTTCTTCGATATCAAGTGCTTGCTTGGTCTTTACTTTAATTATATTCGCGTTCGTAAGGTACGAAATCGTCTGAGAGGCCGACAATTAACTTATCATGTCATTGGTATCTTAATATAGGCTGATTTAGCTCCGATAACCTGCAGTGAAATTTCATTTTATTGAAAACTTGTTCATGAAAATATTATATAATATTGTAAAGTATTATTTAAAGTTACAGTGAATATATTTGCATCACATAATGATATAAAAGAGAGAATCTCTATTGAAGCGCTCACCCTTCCACAACCTGTTTCACCATCAAGTTGGCTGCCATCAAATAAGTCAAAACCGAATATAAATTATAGCATGAGAATCGCCTTGTCATTCTACTTAAAAGTGAAACGAGCTGTAAAGGAGTCTTAGGTGTCTATTATGGTAATTAATTATCCATCATTAAGCTGCACATTCAGCTGAGGAGCGTTGTATAAAAACAAGCATTATTATTATTATTGAAGAAACTTATGTCGTTCTCTAATTTGTTTTTACTATCCGTTATTTAAGTTTTGCAAATATATGCATTTCCATCTTTTGGTTTGTTTATTCGTTAATTTCATATTACATAATGCAGGCTACTGCAGTTTTTATTTTCTGTGTATTATTGTTAAATCAATCGTATTAAGAATGCTCCTGATGACCTAATTGTTTAGGTCATCATCAACTGGAACAAAATTCCGATCCTCATTCTTGCTGGCCAATCTATGCTTGGCGTTGCTTTGCCTCAATCTTCTTCTTATTTTTAGTCAGCAGGGATATGTCACATCCTCTAACAAAGGCTGCATTGCAGTGGCTGTGCTGCTGCATTTCTTTTTTCGCAGTGCAATGGCCTGGATGACAAATGAAGCTTTCATTATTTACATGACAATGGTTCATGTAAGTTTGTTTGTATTTAAAAAATGGATCTATTAGCAAACATTAAGGTTTTACTTCAGAAATGGGTCATAGTAAACAATCGTGGCAATTCTTGCAGAATAGCAGTAGGCTGCGTCGGTAACAATGTCCAATAAAAAGTGTAAGTGAAACACCATTACTTAAGGAGAAATTTGGCTAATAAAATTATGCCAGTGAAATAAAACTACGATTTTCCTAATGTTTCAGTTGTCAGTTTCATGATTTCGTTTTATGACTGTGAACTAACTTTTAACAAAACAACATATTTTGAAACTATTTAACATGTCAACTAGTCACAAATAACTGAATGTTTGTTGACACTATTTCCAGGTGATATACACTAAAGCTAACGTGACTGATCGAATGGTGGTAACCATCTCAAGCCTGTGGGGTTGGTTAATGCCAGCTGTGTTTGTTTCCATAGTGGTTGGAGTGGATGTTGATAATTACGTTGTAGAAGGCGACCAGTACGTATCTCACTCTTATATCTAAAATTCTAGAATGGGCATTAACAGAATCAGACAAACCAAATAACCTATCTCTGTGACATCTAATACATTTTCTTATGTAAAAAAAGCAATGTTTAAAAGCGTTGCTTTGAGGTTTTAACAGAAAGTTCAGACGGTCAGAATAAGTCCCTCGCTTCCCTGGTAGATATTTTCCATGTAAGTATGGTGTGCCTGCTGAGTGTTTGAGTGTGTGGACGACTCCCGGAGCGGACGCACTAATGATGACACAGGGAACAAATCCATTTCATATGGAAAATTGTAAACCTGCAAGAGGTAATGGTATCAATCTTGAGCTATTAGAGTTGCGCAAAAACAAGAAAAAAATAAATTAGAAATGCTGCTTTGAGGCTTGGCAGAAAGTTCTGTTTGTGTGTGCAATTAAGTGCAGATGTGGGCCATTTACAGTAATTAAGACGTTTTTCTTTCCGAACCACCCATAGTGTAGAGGGACTTGTCTACAATTATGATGACGCAGGCATTGGCCAAATGACGGTGACCTACTGGTATGGTAAGCAATAATGTTAGAAAAGTATGAAATACTGCAAATTTTTAACAATGAACTATAAAGTATCGGTGGGAAATATATCAGCAACGTCAAAATAATTTTGTATCTTTTCATACCAGTCAAAGTAAAACAATTTGACAAGAAATCATATTAACTCTGATAAACTGCAATTGCTATGATTAATAACAAATATACAATGCAAGAAAAATGTTGAATTTAAGATAGAACCTTTAAATGCAACATATAGTGCAGTATATCGGATGAGTAGAAAACACAGTAGCAATTGCACGAAGCAGACTTGGTATCCTGAGATTTTTTGATTGAATCTTTATTCTCGGACGGGAAAGCTCCTTGCAGAGCTCAATCCTGGCAGTTTCACATACTTGCAGAGGCTTTGAATCACTGACGCAGGCCTGTCACTGAGGTTGACAGAGTGAAGTTTCCGATTGTTGAAGTGTTGTTGCTGGGGAATTATTTCATACAATAGATGCCGATGAATGGAGAGCAGTCCTGAAATGCGTTGCTCAAGCGCACAATCGGAGACTCAAACCAGCGCCGTTTGATCTTGAAGCTTCTTCGTTTCAGAAGTCAAGCGCTAACCAACTATTACTTAAACTATTAAGTAATTATTACTTATTACCAAGCTCGAATTTCACGCAAAACAAACATCAAATGTCTATAATGTTTAAACTTACAGCTTACAACTTTATAACATTTCAAGGCAAGCTTGCCAGCAGAAGGAAAAATCAACGATATTAAAGATTCAAATACAAACCTCTAACAAACATCAGGAAATATAAAATATTATTTTTGTGGTGAATTTGCGCTGTTGACAGATCATACCGTTTCAGATACAAAATATAGATTTGTTGTTGAAATGTTTGATTTGTTGAAATATTATAGTATACTCACAATACCACTGATAATACAATTATAATAAATATTTTTAAGGTGTTGGATATCTTTGGATTTGATTGAATACTTAGTTGTTTTACCATGCGCCATCTTGTTGGGTTTCAACCTTATTCTCTATGTCATAACAACATATAAAGTGACTTGTGGTCGAAAAGTTGTCAACGAGGTAAGATTAATCCTTAGTTAAGCACTTTTTAAATATTATATAAAAGCCCTTAACGCCCTTAACGACACCACACGCATAATCACTGGATACCTGCGTCCAACTCTCACAGGCTTAGGCCTATTACCAATGCTCTCAGGCATCGCCCTACCAGAACTACTCAGAGAGAAATGCACCATAAGGCTCGCATTAAAGGCAGAGGTTAATGATCGCCATCTTCTCCACAGTGTAGTCCTTGACGCGCAACAGCTCATACGTCAACGCCTATTTTCCAGGCGCACTTTTTCTCGACACATTGTGGTACTTCATGAAGATCACTTCGACCTTATGAAGTCATGGAGAGACTGCTGGAAAACCATCTCACAGCCCAAGCAGTTTCAAGTCACACCAGACACTACGGTACCACCTGGCTCAGACTTGCCAAGAAAAGAATAGGTGATTTTGAATCGCCTCCGACTGGTATTGGTCGCTTCAAGCACAATATGTTTACTTGGGTTTGTGTGACTCACCAGCCAGTGATTGAGGCAAACCTCAAATAGCACAGCACATCATGAATCATTGTCCAATGTTTCGACCTTCACTCTCTCTCTCGTTTGACTTGTAGTAGCTTAGATTGGCAATGCCTCCTCGTGCAGCCAAGATACGGTAGTTGGGTCCAGTTGTCGAATACCAGTGATTCCACTTGGGGGCCGTAAGATGGAACATTCGTGGAGTATGTGTTGCATTGTTATTCTACCGCTCCACAGACACATATCGGCGAATTATGCAACCCCCACCTAAACAGATTAGCTCCAGTTTAGCCAACGTCACATCTGATTCTGTTTAATGTGACCCATGCCTTTCTTGAGAGGTCTGCTCCAGGAGGGATGGATAGTGCTGGTATAACTAAAAACTGGGGAAGGATATGTGGCAGCTCGTTCCATTCCTGGGCCCATGTTTCCATGCATCTAAAGTTCTTATCCACAAGTTGTGTAGCATATCGATTGAATGAGCGCCTTGATGATAGGCGTTGAGGTCTGACTGGTCCATTTGTTTGGGAGTGACTGTGGAAATGGTGTTGAGGATCGAGTCTCGCATGCAAAGCCAGTTTGTGAGAGGCTTCTTCCCTACGGACATGAGCAGGAGCAATGCCAGCCAAAGTTGGCAGATGAGCAGTAGGTGTGGGGCGGAGACAGCCAGTGATGATGCGCAAGGTGTCGTTAATGCATACATCCATCTTTTTTGTGTGTCTGCTGCGATTCCACACAGCTGAGGCATATTCGGCTGAGCTGTAGACCAAGGCTAGTGCACTTGTAGGCAAGGTTGATGCCCTTGCTCCCCATCCTGTTCCTGCTAGGCTTCTCAAGAGGTTATTTCGCGAGGTAACCTTGGCACGGAGTGACTCGATGTGTGGTCTGTAGGTCAACTGCCGGTCAAGTTTTACTCCAAGGTAAGTTGGGTTTGCAGTATATAATAAAGGATTTCCTTTTAGCGAGACAGACAGTTGACGCTGAAATTCCCGGTTATTTAGATGGAAAGCAGAGATTGTTGTTTTTGACGCATTCAGTTTGAGCCTCCACTTGTCCAGATAGTCAGCCACCAGTTTCAGTTCAGTTTCAAGTTTTCTTTCCACCTCATGCCAGTTCCTGTGAGCATATAGAAGAGCTAAATCATCCGCATAGCCATACTGTTGCGATGTAGTGCATTGGAGTTACAGGCCCATAACCCTAAAAGTTACAGGCCCATTTCCTTGCTCTGTGTGCCATACAAGTTGCTTGAGCGTCTCTTACTGAGCAGACTCGAACCAATTGTTGACCCAGAACTGCCAGAAGCACCAGCTGGATTCCGACGCGGCCGATGCACAACTGACCAGGTTGTCAAGCTTACTGATGACATCGAAAGTGGTTTTGAAGCCGGTGAGAAGGTGGGTGTTGTCCTAGTGGATCTTAAAGCAGCCTATGACACTGTGTGGCATCGTGGTCTTACTATGAAACTATTTCGACCTTCTGAGGACGTGGATCTCATAAACCCTGATATGAACATTGCACTGGCTGCAGCAATTGAGAGATGTTGCTATGACACTCAGGCTGATCCATAGTACTGTTGAAAGGATATTCGGGTCCCGGAATCAATGAGTCCAATAGTACCCTTGGCAGTAGTATTCAAATCACAAAAATCCATAATGAAAACAACACGCTTGTTGAAGATACCAAGCAAGCCATCTCGAGGCATTGCACCTTGATTGTGACACTGCTATTAGCTTATTAAAGGTAGCTCTTACGCACGAACGGGCAAAAACTGCGGTTAAAATTAGAAAACACTAAAAACTCAGCTACGCAAAACCTAGACAAAATCCCAACAGGATAAGCGATTCTGAAACTGCTTCCACAGATTAGTCAAAAGAAGTGTAAATCGCGTAAACTTAGCTCGATTTACGATTTGAAAAATATGTTGGTGTCTTTTTGTGTGTTTAAAATAAGTCCTGGGGTTGTTAATAGCCAGATGTCTTGGAAAACAATATAAATTTCTACAAATTTTATTATATTTTTAACAAAGGTCCCAACTTCGGAATTCAAATTTGAAAATTTGTGGGAAGGGGGGAGCATGGCCCCTTTGGCCCTCCCTGGCCACGCAAATGCACACAAACTAGAGATAAAGTTATTCCAATTTCGGGCAACATTTTTTTTCTTAGCATAACAGCCCAATTGGCAGCCTATTCTTGCTATGATCCATCCTTATAATATTCTTCTATCTATGACGAAAAGTTAGAAAACCACTGCAGTCACGCAAAACAAATCTGTTTGCTGTTTAGTTTATCTTTTATTTCAAAAACTTGTCTCGGTTCTGCAATTTTTCTGTCTCGGTTCTCCATTGTTCTGTTGACCCAGGGCTCAACAGGCAATTATTTACTTGCGGAGCTTAATACCTTTTAACAGTTTTTTGATTGAATTATCACGTCTTGTTTTGTGCCACTACCTCTTGTGCTTCTGTCTTTCTTGCGTAATATGCCTGAGTCCTTGTCTGAACAATCAATTATTTTTACCTCTGAAATACTTGACCCGTGTGCTGTGTAATTCTTAGTTATCATTTTGTGTGAGCGAGGCAGTTTCTCAAATGTTTAGATTTGACCATATTTTTGCTGTGATGCTATATGATTCTTTAGCATTTCTTTTAATAATGTATTTTTTCTTATAGGCTTGAAAAGGGCTATATGACTAGCCGAAAACGTTCGCTTTTTGTTTTTTGTTTTTATAATGTTAAAAGTAGTGTTGTTGCTGAGTTATGTCTGTTTATGGTTTAAAAGAGTTACCTCTCTACCCAAATTGTATTAAGTAGATTAATCTTTGTCTTCCTTGGGTACGCTTCCCTTCAATTTTGCTCGTGCGAGAGAGATATTCTAATTGCCCTTTTCGCGGCACGTGTCCTAAAAATTGAAGTTAATTTTCTTTGATTTTTTTTAGTAGATTTTTTGTTTGTTTAACTTGATTTAAAACGGTTTGGTTGCTTTTTCTGTCATTCCAGGAAATTCTCTGCATTTTTCGGAATGCCCACATTTCAAACCCATTTATTTTTTTATTAATTGAATTGGTAATTGTCCAGGTATCTGAATTATATTTAAAAACTGGAAAATGTAACACTTCAATAGTCTGTATCTGGTTGCGAAAGATAATTATGCAACAAGTACATATTATGTACTTGTTGCATAATATTGATTTTATTTGCTGGACAGAGGCTTTTCCTTAAGCAATGTGTATAATGAACTCTTATTCATCATTGGCGTCCCAGCTTATTGTTGTCCCAAGATACCGAAAACTTTTTACTTGTTTATAGTTGTTCAAGTTTTATAGTAAGTTGGTACATGCAATAGCTGCGAGAGAGGGGGGGGAAGTCGGGCCAGTTTCCCCCCAAGCAAAACGTTGTAAAGGAAAAACGAGTAGTTTTTTGTTTTTGCACTTTTGAGGGGGGCCCACTTTTAGTACTTAAGTAAAAATGTACCAACTAAATAATCAACAAATTCTTAAATGAAGTGCGTAGTTCCAAGTATTTCTCAATCATTGTAAATGTCACTCTCGATGCTTCTCATCAAAAACAAATCATTTTCGTTTTAAAGTAGGCGATGTTAAACAGCTTCAAATCTGAAGCTGAAATGATTTCTGTATCACTGAACGGTTTCGATTGTATAGTTTCAACTTGAAAACTAGTGCTGTTTTAGCTAAGCGGGGACTATTTTTGCTTGACAACTGAACCTTAACTTCAAAATCTGGGTTGGCCAGGCATAGGATGTTGTATCCAACATAAGTTATCTGGGAAAGTTAAAGGTAGGCCTATCAGTCCAAGCACGATTAAAGAAAGTAAATCCTGTATATTTTTTGTTTATGGATCATCATCATTATCAGTCATCATCTCCGCCTGCAGCAGATTGCGCATCAACATGAGTTATTTGCTTCCAAGAGTAGCGATTTTGAGCCAGCTCGCCCAGTGTCTCCAAGGAGTCCGGTCCATGATTGGATGTTGTCTTGCCATCGTTTTGGTTGTCTGCCACGTTTTCTTTTTCTTTCTACTTTTCCTTGTGTGCAAACTTTGCTGATTCCGAATTGTGATCTTTTAGTGTAGCCAAACAGTTTTAAAAATTTTGATTTTATTATTGCTGCAATTGGATGTAATTTTTTCGTGTGGTTAAGTATGGTAGCCTTTTGTTGGTCATGCTTCTCATGATGTGATTTTGGAAGGTAGTGAGTTTTTTCTTTATTTGAGTTTTTTGTTTATGGATGTTGTTGCTTAAATCTAGTTGGAATTCATAATGTTTCCTACAGACAACGTTGTTCAAATGTCTTATCACTTTTGGAGTAATTGATTATCTGTAAGCTTGTGGCATCTTTAAAGTTATAGCCCAGTCAGAGGAAAAATTCTAAAAAATCTAAAAAAAGCTGTCCTATCATCTTGCAAAGAAAATTGACTTCGAGAGGGTAATCAAGGCGTGGTGCACAGGTGCAGTCACACCCAATGCTTCACATTACCTTTTTGAAATTGAAGCTCTAAAGACGTTTCTTAAATGCATCAAGTTGGAATCAACAAGAGCTTGATCGGAAGCTGAGTCAATGCTGAAGTAGCCTACAACTAGCAGTTTTAAATTTGTGACTGCTTTGCATTATGTAGATTACGTTCCTAAACAAGATTCACTGATGAATTTAATGAAATTAAAGGAAGATGTAATCTAAGTAAGAGAAAGCTGAGAAGAGTAGGCTACTACTCGCAAGCTAAAGTTGCCTTGGCAATTATAAATTTAAAAGAAAATGATTTTCTTTTTCTGAAGACAGAACGCTTTTATAACTCCACTTAACTAGCTGAATCATGCGAAGGAAATGTATTCTACCGTACATTGCAGAGGATTCGGTAATTGTTGGAATTGACAAATGTATCAACAGACTCAAACTTATTGTCGATTTGTTTGAAGTTTTATGAAAATTTCATCGTTTGTCTGCTGTGCAGTTGCGGGCATGTGGACAAATTTAAACCATTTGTACGCTACAACAATGACATTTTTCAAGACATTTTGGATGAGTTGGTACTTTTGACAGAAAGCCACACAGCAAACTACAGCTGCAAACCAGAACGAACCACCCCACAATCTCTGCACAAGGAATCATTCGTTGCAACTTTCGAAAGGTTTTTCCAAATAGTTTTGTTATGATTTTTTCTGTGTTCCGGTAGCTACCTCCAACGGTTGCGCTTTGAGAACGTGGTTTTAGCAATTACTAAAATTTGAAAAAAATGTTTGCGCTCCAGTAGGCCTATGACTCAAAATCGATTGAAAAGCCTAATTATACGCTACATGTTGTGCATCAATTCAGACGTCGCAAAATTTTATCATTTGATGCTGTGATCCGTAATTTTGCATTGCAAAAAGTCCAGAAAGGGTTGAATTAAATCAGGAATGTCCAAGTCCGGCCTGCGGGTGCGGGCCAACTCCGGCCCACGAGACGTTTTTGTATGGCCCGCGCCTGTTGTTGTACAATGTGTTATTTTTGGCCTGCAGACACACAAAAATCATATAAATTGAACTTACAGTTTTCCGAAAAATTATTGTGGCTGTTGGCTCGCGAACACTTATTATCAAATCTGGCTCGCGTGGGAAAAAGTTTGGACACTCCTGAATTAAATGTTTGGTTGAACAATTTTCGTTGCCTGTAGGCCTATTGTGTGTTTGCAAAGCTTTCTAGACAAAATAGTTTGCCTCAATGGCAGTTTTGCTGCAAGTGTAATCCAGTGATTATTATTGATGATTTTTACATTGAACGAAGTTCTTTTCATGCTGAGGAAAGTAGGCTAATTTCAGCTTAACACGAACATGCAACGCAAGATACAAATTAGTTGTATATTTGCTAAAAAATATTATGGGGCCCATTTTTCGTATTGTTTCCGACCTGTGCTGACTTCTCTCGGAGGCCCTGGGTACATGTACAGTAAATGTACATTTCAGGCTAAATGTAGATGATATAAAGGGGTGGGAGAGGAAACGGGATGACATCAGTGTTTATGATGCGGTTCTTTGCAGTTACAGTAATATTGTAAGAGATGAGGCTCTTGGTCATTGACTGTGTCACGATTTCTTTCTATCTCTTACCAGGAAAAAGACTTGGAAAGGTTCAATGACGTAGTTTAATGGGTCAAACCGAAAAGCAGTCAATTAAATGTCGAATAATTCTACTAGTGAAATGAGAATCTGACTTCTTGAAGAACTGTAATGAACGGCTTCTCAAATAACTCTAATTTCGAACACAATTTATATCAGCACCAATTCTCATCTACTTGTATTCAATTACTTCAAGTCTCAATCACCAATAATTTCTGCATCAACTACCAATCCACAACTCATAGCACAACTCTCATAATCAATTCATAATAATCATCATAATAAACATTACACAAACTACACCACTATTTATAGTTGGTTGTTCAGTCCAGTAACTTCGAGAAGGTTACGTAAGGTTACATCATAAAGAACCATTGTTCTATCAAGCAACATTTAAATGTAAACAACAGAAGTCTCTAGAAAGTTACGTAGGGAAAATGATTCCAGAAAACACGTTTTACATAATACAGATTTCGTAATCAGAGGTTACTTCAAGTCATAACCGATAATAACACATCGCACCAGAATTCTACAACCAAAACAACACGCTCGTTGAAGATACAAAGCAAGCCATCGCGAGGCATTGCACCTTGATTGTGACATACGCACCCCCTTAGAATATTGTTGCAAACAATATAACAACACAATCAATACAAAACACACCACAAAACAATTAATTACTCAATAATCAATTCTCATAAGTCCATCGTTGCATGATCTACCAACGATAGCTTTCTCAAAACAATAGTCACGTTTACTGCGAAAGTTTCCAACGTCCTCAGCAACTTCAGTGCACCGGCGAGCAAGATGACCCATCTTCCTACATCGGAAACACCTCCTCTCCGGACAGTCCTTGGCGAGATGACCTTCTTTATGACAGTTATAGCAAGCGTTTTCATCAAAAGAGCAGCTCCTGGCTATGTGTCCAATTTTCCCACATCGGTAGCAGTGGTTGTCACGGCAACGTCTATTTTCCGAATGTCCGCCGTCAGCAACGCACTCCCTGGCGAAGTGTCCGCGTCTACCGCATCTATAGCAAACTCCAAATGGTCGTCGCCTGCTCCCTATCCTCGGTTCTTCGCGCTCGTAGCATCCGCGATCGTGAGATTGTTGCTGATTATCTGCAGAACAATCTCGAGCAAAGTGACCATTCTTGCCACAAGAATAACAAGTAACTTCAGAATCTCTCTCAATAACATTTCCGATTATAAGATCAACTAAAGAGTTTTGTAAACATAACGCTTTCACAGTCCCACTACAATATGGAGTTTCGATATATATCCTCGCTAACGGTCCTTGGATTGAAGTGTTATTTATCGACATCACAATTCCAGTTTTTCCCGTTAACAGACTGTCTTTAACCAAATCTCTCCTCACCATTATACCCGTAGAACCAGAATCACGTAAAACTTTTACCTTTTTGTTTCCAACTTTTCCATCCACTACTGGCAGGTAATCTTCAGGTATTATTTTTCCGCAAACATCTTCATCCGGTTTCTCCTCCCCAAGCGTGGGTTCAGGAATCATTAACGCACAACCGCATCGATAAACGTCCTCTGTGTTTTTCTCATTCTTTCCAGACTGATTGGAAAGGGAAAACGACTTGTCCTTGCATTCCTTCGCTTCGTGTCCTTGCCTATTGCAACGATTGCACCACTTTCTCGATTCCTGATGATTTCTGTTAGTCTTCCTCCGGCAGTTAACAGACTTATGACCTAAGCCATTACAATTAAAACAACGTACTTCTCTTGGAACCGTACCTTCCTTAAAATTATTTGTTTGCTCCTCGTCATCATCGCATGACAACGTTTCTTCAGTCGACAACTTCTCATCATGAGCAACTAAATACTGTTCCGCCACACTGGCTATTTCTTCTAGAGTCTTTGGACTTCTTTCCATTAAATAAACAGACAGATCTTTTGAACATGAATCTGTGAATTGTTCTTTAACTATAAGGTTTGCCAATCCGTCCAATAATTGATCGGCCCCCGAAAGTTCAAACCATTTTAACAAAAGGTTTCTTAAACGTTCAATAAATTGACCTGGGCTTTTGTGTCGTTCAGGCTTTGCCTCACAGAATCGTTGACGGTATCCATGCTCGGTAAAATTGTATCGCTTTAACAGAGCTAACTTCAATCTGTCGTAGTTCATGGCCTCTTCTTGCGAAAGTCTTGAATATACATGAAGAGCTTGTCCCGATAATAACATGCTTAGCTGTGTAGCCCACGTCGACTTCTCCAATTTGGCTATTGTAGCATATCTTTCAAATCTTAACAAATAACTATCCAACTCATCTTTTTCTTCAACAAATGATGGCAAATCTGGACGTCTAACTTGCGCCACAATAACATCTCGAGCATTATCATTAGTAGAATTAGATCGCTCACCAATGTCCAGCTTTTGTCTTTCTAATTCAAGTTTTAACTTTTCCAATTCATATTGCGCTCTCCTTTCTTCAGCTTCTGCTTCGCGTTGCGCCCGATTCTCTTCGGCTTCTGCTTCGCGCTGCGCCCGCTTCTCCTCAGCTTCTCGTTGTGCTCGATTTTCTTCAGCTTCAGCTTCAAGTTGTGCTCGCTTTTCCTCAGCTTCAAGTTGTGCTCGCTTTTCCTCAGCTTCAAGTTCTGCTTTCCTTATTTCACGAGCAGCTCTTCTATCTTCTCTTTCGTCAGCTTCTCGCTGAGCTTTTTGAGCCATTATCTTGTGATACTCCTCCATCACAAACTGAGACTTTTCATTGTCACTCAGCCCCATTCGTTCAGCCATGCTCCGTAAGTCTTCAATCATCTCATGTTTGACGGTATCCGCCATTTTGACAACTTGTTGTTGATTTATTATTCTTTCAATAAATCCTTCGGTATTCTTCGTTTTTTTTTCGGTTTATTCCCTTTTTCGGTTTAATATCCCGGACGAGCCCCCAGAATGTCACGATTTCTTTCTATCTCTTACCAGGAAAAAGACTTGGAAAGGTTCAATGACGTAGTTTAATGGGTCAAACCGAAAAGCAGTCAATTAAATGTCGAATAATTCTACTAGTGAAATGAGAATCTGACTTCTTGAAGAACTTTAACAAACGGCTTCTCAAATAACTCTAATTTCGAACACAATTTATATCAGCACCAATTCTCATATACTTGTATTCAATTACTTCAAGTCTCAATCACCAATAATTTCTGCATCAACTACCAATCCACAACTCATAGCACAACTCTCATAATCAACTCATAATAATCATCATAATAAACATTACACAAACTACACCACTATTTATAGTTGGTTGTTCAGTCCAGTAACTTCGAGAAGGTTACGTAAGGTTACATCATAAAGAACCATTGTTCTATCAAGCAACATTTAAATGTAAACAACAGAAGTCTCTAGAATGTCACGTAGGGAAAATGATTCCAGAAAACACGTTTTACATAATACAGATTTCGTAATCAGAGGTTACTTCAGGTCATAACCGATAATAACACATAGCACCAGAATTCTACAACCAAAACAACACGCTCGTTGAAGATACAAAGCAAGCCATCGCGAGGCATTGCACCTTGATTGTGACAGACTGGTTAGTCACCCCTTGAGCTATACCATAAGAAAGAAACTGCTTTAAATTGTCAACACCATAATGTGATGCCTAATACCCATTCGTTCTGGATGATTATTATGTTGACAATTTTTAGGAACATATATATAGAAAATATCTTTGATACCATTGCAGCAGGCAGTTTAGCGTTTGTTTATTTTTAATTATTAAAACACAAACTGATATCATAAACTACCAGGGATTAATAAAAAGATAGACCAGAATACGCAAACTTGATGGCGTGATCAAGACAAAATAATATTAAAAATAACAAATAAGTGGCGTCAATACTTACGCATTCAGTACTTTTTTGTAAACAAAATATTTTCAGAATAGTTATTAATAAATAAGCTATAAATAAGCTTATATTTTACTTAATTAAGTTTTGTGGTGCAGCAGTGGAATATTATTATATGCAGGTTTCCTTTTGTTTTTGATGTACATTGTGCGACAAGGATTGCTTCGTATGTTTATTCAAAAGGCAAGAGCAATGATGTTCAAAAATGAATAGTAAGTTTTTGCTTCAGAATACCGTTTTAGCCAATGCTTTGTTGCTTCACCAGCCTTTGATGCAGTAGCTATGCCACATAACTGTGTAATGTATCCAAGGCTTATGTTTGGTGATTAAAGTTTAGCTTACATAGATCGATAAGGCAAAGGTCTCCCTCTTAATATCTGTTTTCGAACACCTTTGAAATTGTTCACTTGCCAAGCACTACGCTCTATGAAGTTTATGTGTTGTGTGTGTTCAGTGAAATTCGTTCAAATGGTAAAGCGAAGAATCGTCCGATGTTTGAACTACAAACCAAGATACGAACCAGCAAACTAACACTCCCATCAGATGCTGATGATAAAAAAGGGAAACCAAAACTTTGTGTAGAAACGTAAGTAGGCTACATTATTTGCTTGTCGTTGGCTTTGGATTTCCAATAATACGAATCTGTTTCGATATCCGGCCTAACTCTAACCAGGCTGTAATAAACTGGGTTGGCGTAAGTGCTGAAAGAAAGGCAGCCGAGAGGATGTAACTGGCTATCGACGAAAGCTGCGTGTGATAAAATCCTCATCTTCTCATTCCTCCGAAGCTCTATATCTGAGCATGGATAAGTTTTGCCTTTAAAAAAACATCATTTCATTTGTTGAACAATAAGAAAACAATGAAAAAAAAATTAAAGATGAACTTTTTTATATTCGACAGCAATTCCTCGTGTTCAGTTAAAATTTCACAAGTAAAGAATTCAGTTCTGTCCAAGGAGAATGTCCACAGTCCAGTCAACGAAGAGCTGCTAAACCAAGGAACCACTTTATAATTTCAAACTTATCATTGTTGTTCTGTGCATTTTTGACAATAAATCAGTTTTTATGTGTAAAGGATTTGATTTTACTTTGTGCCTGACTTAAGCTGCCTATGTTTGGCTTACAGAATGTCCAATTTGGCAAAATGTTTGAATCGGCAGGTCTGAGTTAGATGCCTTTTATTAAATTGCACTTAAAGTTAGTTTCTATTTAGCCTTGTAAAGGTTTGCGATATAAAGCGTTTAGAAAAATGTATAAACACACATTATTACAACAAAAATAAAAGTAGAGTGAGATTTCTAATACCTAACTAAAAGACTGGCAGCTGAAACAAATTATTAAAAGTTGCTTATTGCTGCGGAGCTGAACAGAAATGTTCTTGCTTAAATTTGTTTTCTTCATTTAACCCAAGATGCCAATGCTTGTGTTTTGAAGTTCGATCCATTTGTATTGTACTGTAGATGTTGTAATTTGTTTTAATTGTAATGTTTTATTATTGTGTTCATTATGCTTTATTTTGACACTAAATGTTTTAAACAATACAACAATCTATAAATGGAAAATATTGCAAACTTTTATACACTAGGACTTTGTGATGCTATGCGCACATAGGCTCTTTACAAGCATAGCTACCTGGACATGCGGCCTGATTTGTTATACTTTGCAGATTTTTACTACTGCTACTGTCTGACTGGTATTTTCTAAAACAAAACTATTTTTTGCTGACTCGTAATGATATAAAAAAAATTTTGCATTAACAAACGTTAAAAATTACGTTAAAAGTTTTTTTAATAAAATGTCTTTCGGATGGTTACGTAGTAGGCATCCTTCCATCTTTTCAGATGATGGTAGCACTCTGGGTACGGTAGCTTCTCATATGGCTCTGAAGTCCAATCCTGGCGTGGCAGTCTCGTCCACAGTTTGGACATATGAAATCAGAGGAGTTCTGGGGCTGCTGTCTTTCTTTTCTTCTTTGTCTTCTTTCCTCTAGTTGCTTCCTCCGCCTCGACTGACCCTTTTCTAGACCCGCACTGACTTCGTAGCGCCATCTGTTGCGATTTGCTGCGATCAGTTCCCAGCTGGCAGGGTCTATGTCAGTCTGCTTCATGTCTCGTTTGCAAACGTCTCTGTAACGCAGTGCGGGTCGTCCTACTGGGCGTTTCCCTGTGGCAAGTTCACTGTACAGAATGTCCTTTGGAATGCGCCCATCCTTCATTCTGGATACATGCCCCAACCAGCGTAGACGTCGCTGGCAGAGAAGAAGGTGTATGCTCAGGGAGCAAGAACGTTCCAGAACAGTGGTGTTGGGTATTCTGTCCTTCCAGGAAATACCAAGAATGCGCCTCAAGCAACGAAGGTGAAAGCTTTCAAGGCGGTTTTCTTGTCTGGCGTAAGTGGTCCAGGACTCACTACCGTACAGCAGAGTACTAAGAACACACGCACGGTACACTTTGAGTTTTGTGTTAAGTGTCAAAAGATTATTGTCCCACACTCTCCTCCCGAGTTGAGTCATCACTCCTGCAGCCCTGGCTATCCGTCTGTCGATTTCCTTATCTAAGGACAGGTTGCTGGTGACCGTTGAGCCAAGGTAGGTGAAGTGGTCTGTCACTTCGAGCACTTCTGGTCCTATGGTGATGACAGGTGGCTTGGGGACATCTTGGCCCATGACTACTGTTTTCTTGATGCTGATGGTCAGTGCGAATTCCTTACAGGCGTGTGCAAACTGGTTGAGCAACTGCTGCAGCTCGTGATCGGCGTGTGCTGACAGTGCTGCGTCGTCGGCAAACAGCAGTTCTCTAATCAGCACTGTGCGAACCTTCGTCTTGGCTCTCAGTCGGGCCAGGTTGAACAGTTTCCCATCACTGCGGGTGTGTAGGTGGACACCTTGTGTGGAGTGACCGAATGCAAACTTCAGTAACAGAGAGAAGAAAATCCCAAACAAAGTCGGCGCAAGGACACATCCTTGTTTCACACCAGACCGAATTGCGAAGGGTTCAGAGGTCTCCCCGTCGTAACTGACCACACCCTGCATGTCCTTGTGGAAGGAGATGATGATGCTAAGCAGCTGTGGGGGACAGCCAATCTTCTGCAGTAGCTGAAAAAGGCCTCTCCTGCTGACAAGGTCAAAAGCCTTCGTCAGGTCAATAAAGGCGATGTATAACGGCCTCTGCTGCTCACGGCACTTCTCTTGAAGCTGTCGTACGGAGAAAATCATGTCTGTTGTGGACCTCTGGGCGCGAAACCCGCACTGAGATTCAGGGTAGACCCTGTCGGCCAATACCTGAAGGCGCCTAAGGACCACCTTGGCAAAGACTTTTCCCACGATGCTAAGCAGAGAGATGCCTCTGTAGCTGTTACAATCAGTGCGATCCCCCTTGTTCTTGTACAGAGTAATGATCTTGGAGTTGCGCATGGACTGCGGTACTTGGCCCTCTTTCCAACAAAGACGCAGTAGCTCGTGCAGTGGTTTTAGCAGGACAGGTTTCCCACACTTTATGACCTCGGCTGGAATGTTATCCTCTCCCGGTGCTTTCCCGCTTTGCATAGAGTCAATGGCTTTACTCAGTTCTTCTAAAGTAGGTTCTGCATCAAGCTCTGCTATAACAGGTAAATCTTCAATGTTGCCTAGCACTTCGTTGCTTACCAACAGAAACGTTGGTAAAATGTAGAAAAGTTGGCAGAATTCAACACATCCAACATTTGTCCGCCCCGTTAGCTCAGTGGTTACGCGCCAGGTTCAAGATCACGTGGCGCAAGTTCGACTATTGGGGTGTGTATTTTTCATATTTTAGTGAAGGTTTCTTTCCATCTGACTCTGCTGCTCAATTAACCCTATGTGTAGCGGCCCGGGATTTTTATGAGGACGGCCCACTCTAGTAGTGAAATATTTCTCAGAAGGAAATATGCTAGAAATGTGAATCTTCTTGACTTTTATTTTTTATTCTTAGCGAGTTTTTAAACCTACACTTGTAATTTTTCTACCATCCTGCCCTTCACAAAAAGTATTTCGTCTCAGGTGGCTAGTCATTTTCGTGTAGTGCTAGTACAATGTAATGTTAGTGCAATTACTTTGAAATGTAAAAACGCCCAAAAATGTCTTATATTTATGAGAAAAAGTAATTTTTTATTTAGTTTAGCATTACCCTATGTTAAAATTCAAAAATTTCAATTTTGAAGCTATTTTTGGGAATGTAGAATAAAAACCGAATTTCTGACATTTTTTCATCTCAAACACTTTATTTCATTGAATTTGTTAGATAAAAATTTAATTTCTATACGCACAATACACATGGCTATTATCTCAAAAAATATTTCGGCTCTGTGATTTTCACAGAACCCCCTGATGATCAACCCCCTGATGATAATTTCAGAATAAAACGAATCATTCGTAGGGATAATAAAAAGAAGCGTGCTTTGATAAAAAAGAAGGGCTATCCAGAAAAATTTAACAGTTGGATTCCACTGAAAAATTAAAATTGATTTAAAAGAAAACACAGATCTGTTTTTTTTTTAATTAAATTCTCTTCTTTTTTTTAGGAATTTAATAATACATTTTTTAAACTCAATTATTTCTAGTTCACCAGGTCCCACGATATCCTCTATATTTTTAAGGAATTCAATAATAGGTTTTAAAAGTAACCAGTTTATTTTATTATATACATGAGTCAGTTTTTTATATTATTAGACGAATTCAAATAGTTTTCCAATTAATTATCTTCTTCAGGATCTGAAGAAACTTCAAATCCTGAAGAAGGACACTTTACTTTTTTATTGAGATTCTCCTGAAACTCAAACTGAGCAAAAGTTGCTTTCATTCTTAGAAAAACCATATCGTTTGATCCTTCATTGTAATATATATTGTCCAATCTTACTACAAATCTAACCTTTCTAGGATGATTTGGTTGGTCTGTCTGCACTGTTGGTCTGGTTTGTCTGGTCTGTTGGTCTGTCTGCACATAGTAGCCGCTCAGATCTTCTCCATCAGTTTACTACTAGAGAACTTCAAAGACTTTCTAGGATGAGTTAGATCAATAAAATTACTACATTTAGAATCTTTAATCTGACGACTTTTTTCTCAACTGGTCTTTCCTATTTATCCAATTTTGATACAAATATTGGTGTTGTGAACATATCTGATTTATTATCAAACATTTGTTTTAAAAATAATTTTGAATTAATCTGATTTTCATCAATTTTTCCATATTTAAACATCTTAATTTTATCAACATGTAAAGGGATATGATTAGGAGGAAAAGGCCTTTGGCTTTTGAGACAAGTTCTTTAATATTCTCGTCCTGTTGCTCAACACCTTTAAGTGACAGTCAACCGCTTCAAGTGGACAGTTTGCTGGGTGGTTCACACAAAAAGCAGAAAAGCTTTATTAGTCAAGTTCTTTAATATGATCAACTATAGAATTCATCTTTTCAAACCATTCTTTGTTTTCTGGGGTTTCAGTGCGTTCACCTTCTTTCAACCATGGAAATAGTGAGGCATTAAATGTATAATCGCAATTTTTTTTAGTGCATTACCTTCAACTGGGAATCTTTGAAGATCAAAACTAGATAAATAAGGTGTTAAAAAACTTAAAATAATTGGGTGTTTGTTTTTTTCCATAACATAACCTATTTGGGCTTCTCTATAACTCAACGATAATCCTACTTTTCTACAAACAGTATCGCAAATGACAATCTTTGAAATTTCAATATTTTTAGCTTCCAAAGTGATGCCATTGTAAATGTCTTATTGGACTACCATTGTAAAAAAGGTATTAAACATTGTTGGTGTTGTCACAACCTTATAAATATTATATTTCTTTAACATTTTATTAAACATGATATTTTCTTTTGGAGGGTTGTCGTTTTTACTTTGATTATCACATGGTAACAAAAATTTTTTTTTTTTTTGTTCACAGGTTCTAATCGATTTTTTCCTATTGCTTAGGACCAGTAAGTGTCGAAAATCAACTTTATTTCATGTAAACTTTGCTTTTGTGGTTTAGAGAATGAAATTCTAAAATCGCAATATTTTTGAGAAAAGATATTAAAGATATGGCTAAAGAGCATCCAACATGGATGTTAATCACTTTTAAATGTTAATATACTCTGCAATACTTGCCATTTTATAGATACTTCTGTTTGCAGGGTTGATTTTTGAGGTGTTGTATAGAATATTTTTATGATTTGCAATTGATAAATTTTTAAGGCTTTCTTTAATTGGACAACATTTGAGTGCTTTCAAAATGCCTAGACGCTGCAAACATTCTGCTGATGCGTTTTGTCTCATTTGTGGACAATTTATCAAGACAAGAGCGAAGAAGCACTCAGTTTTGGCTTCCGTTAAGATGTGTGAAACCTACAATGCTTATTTTAGAATGCCTGTTAGAGACCAAGACAGACCTTGGGCACCACATTTTTCTTGCGATTCCTGCAAAAAGACTTTGGAAGATAAGGTTCCATCAATCATATTATGTAGGCTAATCTTAATTATATTGAAATTGATCTATTTGTAGCCTATGTGTATGGTTACAACAAATACAGAATTGGTTATTTGTTTCTAGGTTGGTATGGAGGGGAGAAAAGGGCGATGAAGTTTACTCTTCCAAGGGTATGGCTGGAGCCAACGAACCACACAGATGACTGCTATTTTTGTATGGTTAATCCATCCCGACGCAGAGCTGGTAAAAACGCTGCTCCTATTGCTTACCCAAATATTCCTTCCTCAATACCTCCGGTGCCACATGCAGATGAACTGCCAGTGCCTAACCCTCCCCCAAGAAATGAGCAACTCTCAGGTGCTGAGTCGACCACTGAAGAAGAAGATGTTGCCATTGATGAATTTATTCGACCTTCTCAGCTGGAAGAGGGAGAACCATATTACTCTAATCAGAATGATCTGAGTGGTTTGATCAGAGATCTTGGTCTGACCAAATCTAATGCGGAGTTTTTGACATCTCGACTTAAGCAATGGAACTTCCTGGATGATACTGTCCAAGTTACTGAACAACGCAAACGTCACCAAAGCTTTTCCAGCTTTTTCACATTGCAAAATGGAATTTGCTATTGCAATAATGTTAGTGGACTATTTGAATCGATTGGAATTCCCTGTAACCCGAGTGACTGGCGTCTCTTCATTGACAGTTCGTCAAAAAGTATCAAGGCTGTACTTTTGTACAACGGCAACAAATACCCATCTCTTCCCCTGGCTCATTCAGTCCACCTGAAAGAAAACTATGAGAATGTTAAGACTTTGTTGAATGTTTTAAAGTACGATCAATATAAAATAAAGGGAAGTAAAAGGAAGTAATGGGAAGTAATTGGGGACTTTAAAATGGTAGCGTTTTAGATGAGTATGCAAGGGGGGTTCACCAAGTATCCTTGCCACTTTTGCCTTTGGGATAGTAGGGATACCACAGAACACTACAAAAAGCAAATATGGCTCAAACGAAATGAATTTGTTGTTGGAGAGAAAAACGTAAAACAAATGCGGTTGATTAACCCAAAAAAGTGCTTATGCCTCCCCTTCACATAAAACTTGGCCTTATAAAGCAATTTGTGAAAGCATTGGATAAAGGTGGTGACGCATTCCAGTTTCTCTAGAACTTGTTTCCTGAACTATCAGAAACTAAAGTAAAAGCTGGTGTATTTATTGGCCCACAAATTAAAAAGATTCTCAAGTCGAATGATTTCATCCAAATGCTTTGTGATGTTGAAAAGAAGGCTTGGGATAGCTTTGCAGATGTGATGAATGGGTTGTTGGGCAATAACAAGGAAGATAACTATGCCGAGCTTGTTGCCAATTTGGTAAAGTCGTTTAGAAACATGGGGTGCAGAATGTTCATGAAAGTACATATGCTCGATGCTCACTTGGACGAGTTTGAAGACAATATGGGAACTTATTCAGAAGAACAAGGGGAGCGATTCCATCAAGACATAAAAGATTTTGAAAGAAGATACCAAGGGCAATACAATGAAAGCATGATGGGAGATTATGTCTGGGCCTTGATGCGGGAAAGTGATGTAGAGTACAAAAGAAATTCTTGCAAAACATCCTATTTTTAATTGATTTTATACTTGAACTGTTTTAGCCTGAAATATTTATTTAGTTTTGCATTTAACATTTAACGATGGTATTGATTCGGATACAGTTAATACATTTAAATCAAATATAGTTATTACTATCTGAAGCCTTTACAAATTGTTTCACCTTATTCAAATAGAATCGTTTATCAAATAGAATTCTATTTGAATAAGGTGAAACAATTTGTAAAGGCTTCAGATAGTAATAACTATATTTGATTTAATTTGCTCTGCTTTGCTTTTTTGCTTAGCATTGAGCACTTTTTTGTAGTATTGATAGTTTTCATTGTGTTAATACATTTATGTGCAAATTTCCATGTACCAAATGCCTGTGCTTTGTGATTTGATTTTAATAACAAAAGATACAATTCCTTGCCTATTATTATGCAAACTCACAATTAACCCTTTGCCAGACAGAAAAATAGCCAAAAGTTGGCTGCAATTTGCTGTGCGAAAAAGCAATCGATAGCCTAAGACTAACGGGTCAGAATATTTGGTAAATACATCGATAGAATATAACTTTTTAGTTGATGCCAAGCGATTAAATATGAACTTACAGCGATCAAAAACAGTTTGGTAAATATCCATTTCCTATAGGGTAAATCAGTATAACCATGCACAAGATTGCACATACTAGCAAATTCAAAAAATCACTCTCCTAACCACAAAATCAACGTTTGGGATGAACTATATTGATTTTTGGAAGTTTCTAAGTGAAAGAGATCAGGAAATATCAATTAGAACCCGAGAACAAAAATCGTGTTACACGGATTAGTAGATGAGTTCATTTTTTTTGGATATGAGATTTTCTTTTAAAGAGTCATCGTTTTTTTTTTGTTTTTTTTTAATATATAGATCTGGATTCCACTGAAAAATTAAAATTGTGAAATAATAAAGAAAAGGGTGTTTTTTAAAAAAAATTCTATTCCGAAAAAAAGTAAAAAATGGACATCGTTTGTATTTTTTATTTATTAACACAGGACTTTAAAGAAAACCAAACATAGAAATACAATAAAAAGAAATGATGACAAATGGTCGACCAATCAAATATACAATGAATGATAATAAAAGAGAAAGATTCAATGCTGCAATACGGACATACAAGAAGGGAAAATCGTTTGTGTTTGAAATCTGTGATAGAACTTACAGCTTTGGATATAAATATCAACACTTGGTTTCGAAAAAACGCATGAGAAACAAATCAGCAAGCGCTACCGCGGAAGAGCAAATGGGAACCATATAAGGAAATCATGCTTGAATGATTGAGTTACAGTACATAGCGTTTATTTCCAGTTTGTTCTTTTCTTTTGTATATTTCTCAAAAGGAAAGACTTAAGGTTGAATCTTCTTTCTTCGTTTTTCTTTTTGAGGTTGTAGAAAAGTTTCTTTTAGAGCAATACCCGCTTTCAGCTTCTGTAGTGTTGCTATTTTAAGATTATTGTAGAGATTGACTAAATGTGGCTTCAGTTCCTCCAACGATTTGTTAACTGGATCATCTTGATTTGATAAAGCGGAAACCACACTATTGGCATTTAATTCTTCACCTTGTTTATTGATTAGAAGAAGTTGCTGATCTTAAAGTTAACTGCGAAGCTTTAACTGTTAGTCCAGAGCTAGATAAACATTCATCAAACGAGTGAAAGTGAAACTACACTGTTCAATACAAAATGGTACGATAAGACCTAAAAGTGACAGGAAATGTGTCGCATTGAGGAAACGCGTCACGAAATATTTCCTGTTTCTATGTCTTGGGGTCATGTGACTACTAAACTGTTTCACAACAATTAAGTGTATTTTATCACTTAAAAGTGATTTTTTATAATTGTCCTGGAATCAACAAATTGTGACTATTAGCCTCATATATTTTAGTACCAAATTCGGTGAAGCATTTACGTACAATTCTAAAAGACTCCAGGGATGGTTTATTGTTTGAACAAATTTGACAATCGAATATATGATCTTTGATGGCACTTTTTCTGTTGAGAACAGTTAAATCCAAATGCTCCCTCACTCTTGTGGCCAAATGTCGCGTGAACATACCAATGTATGTACATTGTACAGTCTGCGTCGCGCAAACAAGTGAACTTGTACACGACATTTGAACACAGAAAGGAGGGCTTTCAGATTTAAGCTGGAAATAATAACCAAATTTAAATGTTGTATAAACTTTTTATTGAAATATTTATATTTATTGAAAAATTGCAATTTATTGAAACAAAGTGTTTGAGATGAAAAGACGTCAGAAAGTCGGTTTTCATTCTACTTTCTAAAAAATAGCTTCCAAATTGAAATGTTTGAATTATAACCAGTGATTAGAGATGTAAATGCAAAAAAAACGAACCGTTTTTTTTTTTTTTTCATATTTTTCTGAAAAAGTTGCAAATTTTTTACAATTTGCAGCTTAGTTTCATTATAGTGCTCTTGAAAAACATTAAACTAGTAAAAATGGTTTTATGGTTGTGCTGAAATTACTATGTGTTTGTGCTTGGCAGCAGCATATGTTTTTTGCATAGTCCTACGCCTACGTTGTTTCACTTTCTTCTTCATTCTCAGGCATATTTGTGGCAGTAGACCTGACAAACGTTGAATTAATGCAATTTGATACTTGACATAATGTAGATGAGTTAATCTCTTTTTCCTTTTATGGAAGTTAGCCTACGATGTTAGTATACCGGGACTGGTTATTCTTGTACACACTCAATGGGTTGACGAAATTTTGGCAAAAACAAGACGGCAGTATTCAGAACATACAATACCTTGTTTGTGGTAATTTACTAATGCAAGCTATTGCCAATAGCTTGTTTAAACATGTTTTCTAACTGATAGCTTAACAACGATGTATATGCTTTATAAATGTTGAAACAGAAGTATTCTTTTCGTGTGTTGTAACTTGTGAAGTCTTAGACACTTTGTCATTGACGCTTCTTGCAGATCATTTGTGACATAATGCAAGAGATCTTATCACAGATATTTTTAGCTGTCAAAAGTAAGTGCATTTGTCCGAAAAGGTTTAGGTTAATGTTCCTTTCAAATGCCCACCACCCATGTTGACTATTGCTAGTAACTACCAGCCCTGAATGAAGAAATTTTCCCGTTAAAGTGGAGTTTTTCAGCACTGCTCAGTGTTCACAGAGTGAATAAATGCTTCATAATGCTTTTCCTGACAAGAATAAAGTTTTACCCATATTCCCGCAATGCAGGATAAAGATACAAAACAAACATCAAAGATGAAAACTTATTTTATTTGGGAACTAGGCCTACTACTTTTTGAGATAAAAAGAAGTTGACCTCTTGTCGTTACGCACCAATAAAACCATGATTCGTAACTTTAAAAATATTTTTTTTGTTAGAGGAAAGATTGACGAAAAGTTTGGCAAAAACAAAAAAGTGCTAAAGTCTCAAAGTGCTGTAAACTAGTTCAAATTGGATGGATTAAATGCAACCACATATACTTCTTTTAAACATGTCTATGACAGCACAATGGCGTGATTAAGGGAAAACAAACATGACTATGACATCACAAAGGAGTATTGAACCTCTTCAGGGAAAATAAAAAACATCAAAATGTTTCCATCTTTCACTACATTTAAATGTGATTTGGGCTAAAAGTTGAGACTTTAGCACTACACTGCTTTTGCCAAACTTTTCATCAATCTTTCCTTTACCCAAATAAAAAACGTAAAAAACGACTTGAGATCTACAAAATTGTAATGAAGCAATATACCAGACATAGTCTGATTTGAAATAAGTTATAGGAGTTATGAGACTGTTTGTTTGTTGAAAGAGACGCTATTACAATGAGTTTACCCTAATTGCTGCATATTGTGACATTTAATGTCAAAATAGGTAAAAAAAACAAAAAAAACAAAAAAAACGAATAAAAAACAATAAAAACGATAAAAAACAAAAAAAACAAGCTCGTTTTTTTTAAAAACAAAAAAAAACGTTTTTTACATCTCTACCAGTGATGTACGCGCATACAAAAAATGTTGACGCCGTCAGCGTTAACGCAAACGTTCGGAAAATTATACGCCGTATACGTCAATGCAAGTTGTAAGAAAAGTTGGCGGCGTCAGCGTCAGCGCATACACTAGCGTAAACTCATTTTGTTTGCTAGGTGCCAAACATTTACACGGCATAAACTACTCGAAACAAACAAGTTTTATTTTGAATTTCCACGAAGAAACACAAGCATCTGAAAGTGTTCATTTGACATTTTGCTGTGTTTTGATTCCAATATGTCTTTGCTCATTGAAAACATTCTTTCAACTGCAGCGCTGGAAGGTATTGGCGTGTTGTGGCGAAAACAAGACATTAAAAAGTATGCGTTGACGCTATGCGCTAAAAGACCGCGAAAACTTTACGGCGTAGCCTCAAGCGCAAACTATCCAAAAAAATGTGGCCGCAAGCGTTAGCGTAAACAAAAAGTCTACCCCGCAAATATGCGGCGTAGAATTTGCAGCGTATAGGTACATTTCTGATTATAACATAAAGTAATGCTAAACTAAACAAAAAATTACTTTTGCTCATAAATATAAGGTATTTTTGGGCGTTTTTACATTTCAAAGTAATTTCACTAACATTTACATTGCACTTACATTAAATTATATATATCTAGCACTGCAAGAAAATGTCTAGCCACTTGAGATGAAATGCTTATTGTGAAGGGCAGGAAGGTAGAAAAATACAAGTGTAGGTTTAGAAAATTTGCAAAGAACAGAAACTAAAAGTCAAGAATTTCACTTTTCTAGCATATTTCCTTCTGAGAAATATTACACGACTAGACTGGTGAGTCCTCATAAAACCACGTGTCGCTACAGATAGTGTTAAAAAATGATCTAACCTTTTTGCTTAAATTTGTGTTGGCTTGTTCTTATTTAGTGAAGATAACGTCTTGCAAAGTCTGTGCTATTCTTTTTTAAGTGTCGTTCCATGATCGTCTTACAGGAATACTATGCGTTGTTGTAAATTTGTCGTTGGTGTTGCAAACATTTCTTGCAGGAGTTCATTTATTCCTTTACCGGGTCGTGTTGTTATCATGTGATTGTTTAGTAATTAAAACAACATGAAAATTATTTTGCAAATAAAAAAATGGCAAACTTAAGTTTATGTCATTTTTGCAAAGTTATTAACAAGGTTCGAATGGTTTCATATAAAAAATAATTTTAAAGTTTACTACTGTACATTTACAAATAAATTAGTATCAAACTTTGAGCTAAAACCGTTTGACAATCACGAAAGCGACATTTACAAAGCGACAACCGAGACGAAAGAATACAGGATTTGTTACGTCTTTGAAGTGCCCTGGAGGTAAATCGACAACCATATCGAACATAGAGATAAAAATTAAACAGAATAAATTAAAATCAGTGTTTCTATACAGTTGGAGGTAATTGCGAAAGATTACAGAATATATTGAACCTCAAAACTAGTTAATGAGAAATTAAGGATCCCTTAAAATATTGGATTGCAATAAACTTAAGCCAATTCATGGACAAAAACCTCCATTTCATTCACCCATACTATCTAAACAAGATTGAAACTCAATTGATTTAATAAAAAAGCGACCAAAAGAAGTTACCGAAGATATAATCACTCTCCCAATAAAATAATAAATATCCACAGACTCAACAAACACCAACAAAACATTTGTAACGACATGGAATCGACCCAATAGACTTACCTATCGGAAACTACAGTAAAAAAAACGCTGATGCTAAAACAAAACAAGAAATTCCATTGATTTATTAAAAACTCAATCAAAATAAGTGGTTAATCAATGATTTGGAGGACCCATTCCTCAATAAATAATAAACATCCAAAGACTCAGCAAAAAACAATCAAAGCATTTGAAACGGCTTAGAATCGAGAGCAAGTATTTTAGGCGCAGACAGTTAGGCGCTGGTCAAATAGGCGCGCACACTAAGGTGTCTGGATATTTAGGTGCGGAGCACTGTGGCGCCCGGTCATTTAGGTGCTATTCCTAGTAAAGTCTGCAGATTGTATCAGCTTGGCAGGCAGGGCAATGCTTTTCACATAAAATGTTATATTGAACAGAAAAATATGTTGTTTTGTTAATGCGCGTGCATTTATTTGTTAATCATAGCTTTACTGAGTGAAGCTGCTTTATCCGGCAATACTTTTCATGTTGTATTGAACAGAAATATAGGTCATGGCTTCGGTGAGTGAAGCTGCTTAAACCGGCAATGCTTTTCACACAAAATGTTATATTGAACAGAAAAATATGTTGTTGTTTTAATGGGCGTGTTCGGCATTTATTTGTTGTTAGTCCAGGTCTGCGTCGGCGAAATTTATCAATAAATTATTCAAGTTTTCGACCATGACTGAGTTCACTTTTAGTTATATAAGTCAAATAATAACTACACTAAACATCAGTAAAAAATATACCGTAGCCTATAACCCTATATTCAAGCCGATGGTAGGCTTGAGTGAAGAGTAACTTAGTTTTCCGTCAAAACCCCGACTAGGTTTTGCCAAAGCTGAGCTGATGCAATCTGCAGACTTTACTAAAAATAGCACCTAAATGAACGGGCGCCACAGTGCTCCGCACCTAAATATCCAGACGCCACAGTGTGCGCGCCTATTTGACCGGCGCCTAACTGTCTGCGCCTAAAAGACGTGGACCCTTAGAATCGAACCTAAAGTACCATACTCATCGCAACCAACAGTAAAAGCTCTACTCCCATTGGATCTTCAAGAAAACAGCTTGGTGAGACAAATTGAAATGGCCTACAACAAGGGTGTGCAACCTTTATTACAGGAGGGCCAGATATATATAACTGGGTGAAACCGCGGGCTGCACGTTTATTTAACATATGGTTTCTAGTAGTTGCAGGCATAAAAAAGTAGTTTTTTTGTTATTCATGTTATTCTTATGGCATTATTAGGAGTAATCACCTTCCAGAAATAATAAGTTTAGACGCATAAGTTTCTGAAGAAAACTGCTATTTAAATGCATTGTCACACCGTCTTTAAACGAGCTCAGTGAGAAGTTTGCAGCTGGTTTCTTTTCCCAACGGCTTTTTCCAAATTTACTTCAATGAAAGTGCTCGCAATTCGAAGTCCATTTTCCAAGTGTTCGTCTGTCAGAACCGATCGATAGGGAGATTTCATGACGCTTATTTTTGGAAAAAATTGTTTGCACAAATACGTTGAGCCAAAAAGAGCCATTTTCGCATGGATTTTTTCAATGTGCAAAGTCATCTTAGTTGAGATGTTTTTGGTAAAAATCGCCACGATTCATTCCTAAATACTTTGCTTTCAAATCCGATTTCTCTTGAAGATCAATCAGTTCAAGTTATATCTGGTGGTGCTTTTTCACTGTCCATGTTGAGTGGCGAAGAGATATATCAAACAAATGTTCATGAGATTTGAAGTCCTTCAAACGAGCCAAAAATTCATATACAAAAATTTTTCAAGTTGGTCAGCAAATTCAGTTTTCTTTTCGGGATGCATGCTATAGTCTCTCAAAGTGGGAAAGTAGATAAGATTTCCTATCTGTATGACGTGAGCTTTCCAAAATCGTAAGTTATTCATAAAGTCTTTTATGTGACCATACATCTTTAAGTTCCAAATAATTAAATACAATGGATTCGCGGTGGCCGGTGCGAGATTTCTAAAATGGTTAGCAGAAGGTGTGAAATCTACAATAATCCACTCCACAATGAATTGTTCACACGTACCAGACTAAACTAAATTATAAACACGTTTCGCGGCCGCACAGAATTCAAAATTGGCACATCTTTGAGGACCGCATAATTTTTCTTCGCGGGCCGCATTTGGCCGCGGGCCGCACGTTGCACACCCCTGGCCTACAAGCAATCGAGAAACAGAACAAAGCGCTTGTAAAATCAATTTAATTGATCCCCAATATTATTTGATTTTTGTGTCTTATCAAAGTTATTTTATTTTTTCTACAAACAAAGTATGACAAACTTACATTTACGTCATTTCGACAAAATCTTCAAAGTTAAAGTTATATCATGTCAACAAAATTACTTTCTCAGGCTTGTTACATTCATAAAAAATGTTTTAAAGATTCGAACTACTTTTATGCACTCTAATCTCCATGTCGTGAAATGATGTGTTGTGAAAATATACGATGCAGGCAATGATTTGCGTGTCATCATTGCAGAAATCAAATTGCAAAATATATGATTGTATATCGCACATAAACTTATCCTAACAGCCTACACCACGGTGAAGGCTCAAATTACGTAGCGTCAGCATAAATCCATTTCCTTTTACCAGAACCTCAGCGCTATGGCGCAGAAGTTTCAGATACCTATTTAACCACAAAAAAATTCATCATATAACGTTTAAAGTCGGAAATAAGCAACGCTGGTAACCAATGACGTCAGAGGCAATGCATGGAGAAAACGAAGAGACTTTCCCAAAGCGATATACATCCTACGTTTTTTAAGTTTATATACATTGTTTTGTAGAAGGCGATGCTTATGCAATAAGTTATCATTAATAAAATAGCCTGATTGTTTGTTGTCGAGATCTGTTTTTAATGGCGGTATTAACTTGTTTACTGGTGAAGGCCATCCTAGCTCAAACCTATTCATTATTCTGCAGGAAATGCGCAAGTAATGTTTAAAACTGCATAGTGGTGCGATTTAAATAAATACGTCATTATTTTATGCTTTTACATCTTTCGAAATTTGTGGTTTAGGCAAATTTTATTGGAGGAGAATTGTTTTCATTTTGGTTTGAATCACATTATTGCCATTTACACATATTCTAGTTGTAACATATAGTCTGTGATGACTTCAAACATTTGACTTCATTTATAGCTAAATTAATACAAACAAACAAGCAATTTAGGGACGCAATAACAACAAGAGGTGGCGTCGAAGCTGTGGTTTATGTAATGCAAATGCGTCATAATTTTGTTAGAGATAATATGGCTCTGCTTGTTGTCTCATGAATTGAGACTGGTATGACATTCATGCAACGTCTTTTTATGAAAATTGAATGAGGCTGTTCACCAGGCATTAAATTAAATAATCTGAGATGTTCTACTGGTGCAAATTAAGCTAAACTATCACAAGATATACGTATACAGTGGCAATCTGCTTTTATTCCGACATTTCGTCAATCAGACACTACTGACTTCTTCAGGGAGCCAGACCAGGTAGTGACTACCTGTCTAGCATGGCAAAACACAGGACCATGTTGCTGAAATCAACTAAACATGCAAAATGAAAATTCCACTTCTAAGAAAAATTCAACTTCAAAAATTATCGCGCGCAAGTTTGAAATAAGTTAGAAAAAGGGGGACTTAAATGTTAATGATCAACAAGAAGTTATGTTTCTTATTAGTATTCCTGTGAAATGCGGTTGTGTGTTTGTTATGATAAGTAAAGGTTCGATTTCAGATCATTTCAAATACTGATTATACATTTTTTCATTCTAATTCTTGGTAGGTATATAGAGTTTCATTGGTTTATCCATTGGTATGCATTAGTGGATCAGTGAATTTTTCAGTTTATTTGGTGGTTTTTGTTGTGAAATCAATGGATTCGTATCGTATAGACTAGAAGGTTTTTTTAGAAGGTTGACTCATTTAAAATTTTACGCAAAGGCAAATCCCAATTTGACACAAAAATTCAGGAAGCGCTATTAATCAAACGCTACAACCCAAATTTCAACAAACAATTATTTGCTGGTGGCGCGTCCTTTCTACTAAACATTTACTAAGTTAGATGGATCACGTTCCCTGTGGTGCTAATTCGTTTGTAGTCATGTAGTTGTCTTTTTCTAATGTAATTTTGTTTTCCGTCCGTCTGTTTGTTTTCCACACTATTGCTTTTAACCGCTGCGTATTTCTTGATGCTTACAATCAGTTAGCTAGTTACCTTCAAGAAGTTGAAATTTATTGCATTTTATTAATATTTTCAGATTCCTGATGAGGGCTTAGGTTAAGCCGAAAACGTTTGAATGTTAAACTATTTTGTAAATATGTACAATATATACTGTTGTAATGCTCAACCCTATGGTATTGTTGTGTCTTGCCTGTCTTTGGTATAAAAAAGCAAACTCTCTCTCGAAACTAAACTATTTTATGGATAAGTCTTTTAATCAGTGTGGATATTAGCTTATTGTAATCAATAGATTTACGTGTTTCTTTATTGCTTATTAGGGAGTTGTTGGATGAAGTGCTCTATGTCTTAAGTTTTTGGTTCGATTTCAGACTACTTAACAGAAGACATAACGAGTGATGCATTTTTTCCTCCTCGTTTCGCTAGGCAATCGACTTGGTTGATCTTCGCTTTGGTTTATTGATCCTTTTTTTGCTACGTCTCCACTTCATGATGGTCGGTTTAACACGGATGGACGACAAGTGGTTCCTCGTTCCACATCCTGTGAGTAACATCTCCACCCAAGCAGATGCCAAACGAAACTTGTCAACCAAGATCCTCCACCCGGACGGCACAGCTGCAAGGGGCATTGGACAAGTTTAGACGCCCCACCATTCTGCAGCTCAACATAGAAGGCTACACAACAAGCAAGACCAAAGTTGTGGAGCAGCCTGCCCATAACAACCGGGCACTCGTCATCTTCCTGCAAGAGACCCATTGCACCTCTGCAGACAGGCTAGCTATTCCCAACTACACGCTAGCCGGGTCTACACGCTAGCCGGGTCTACCGCTAAGCAAGAAGCACGGCATTGCCACGTTTGTGCATGAGAGCCTGAAGTGAACTTTTGTCAACCAGTCTCCAATTGATGCCGAGATTCAGTGGGTGTGCAATTGTATCTCAGACTAAAACATCGTCAACATCTACAAGCCCCCACCCTCGCGAATGTTGCCACCATCTCTTTTAACGTTTCCCTCTCTAAGTCTCTATGCTGGCGATTTCAACTGCCAGCACATCGACTGGGGCTACAGCAACACAAGCAGCGACGGAGAATTGCTGGCTGACTGGGCCTCTAAAAACCATCTTGCCCTCCTATTCAATCCAAAGGAACCAGCCAGTTTCCACTCCGGCCGCTGGGGAACAGGGACAAACCCTGACTTGGCCTTCGCAAATGTCGACAGCTCTCTTCCAGACAGACATGTGCTTGAGAAGTTCCCGCGGTCCCAACACCGGCCGTCCCTCATCATCGCCCCAAAGCTTGTGGCTCCTGTCTCGAATTCACCGGTGAAGCGATGGAACTTCAAAAAAGCCGATTGGAATCTATACAGCCTCCTGACCAATGAGTCTGCTGCAAAGTTACCATCGACTGAAACATGCAACGCTGGCGAGGCATACCAGGACTTCTGCAATGCCACAATAACTCCGGGAAAAGCCACAATACCACGTGGCCATCGAACCAGCTATACACCATGCTGAGAGTCTGAGTGTGAAGCTCTTTATCGCTCCTACCTAGACGCCACAAGTGGTGCTGCTTCTAACACCGCCACCACCAGACTACTTCAGCAGCTGGACACAAAGAAGCTTGAGCGATGGAACGAAGCTGTCTAAACTATCGACTTCTTACACTCAATCCGCAAAGCATGGAGCATCATCAACAACCTCACTGGGCGCTCAGCAAACTCCCCTTGTCAGTGCCCCGTTTCTGCTAATGCCATCGCTTCCCAGCTAGTGCAGAACGGGGTCTACAAGACAAAGGACCGCTAGGCATCCTGCCTTGTTGCCAAAGAAGTATCTGCCCTGTGGCGATGGAAACATCACAACAAGAAACAATCTCTGGAGACTTCAATCCAGAGGAATTCACCACCGCCCTCCGCTTAGTGAAACCACACAAGTCTCCAGGGCCGGATAAGGTCTGCCCTGAGCTTGTGCTCCATGCTGGCCATGCCCTAAAGTCCTGGTTACGTAGATTCTTTTCTTCCTGCCTGCACCACCTCACAATCCCAAAAATCTGGAGAAGAGCTTTAGTAGTTGCGATCCCTAAGCCTCACTAGCCACCACATGACCCAAGAAGTTATCGTCCGATATCCCTCCTCTGTGTTTTTTTTAAGATCCTCGAAAGACTGATTTATGCCCGCCTCAACCCAATCATCGACCCGCTCCTTCCAAAAGAGCAAGCTGGGTTTCGGCGCGGAAAATCCACTGTAGATCAGGTCACACTCTTAACCCAAGACATCTAGAATTACTTTGAGGCAAAAAAGAAAGCTGGTACTGTCTTTCTAAATCTCACAGCTGCCTATGACACCGTATGGCATCGCGGCCTTACTTGCAAGCTACTTTGCCTGCTTCCTGACCGACATAGGGTTCGTATGATTATGGGAATTGTCAGGAATCGAAGCTTCAACCTCACTACCGGCAACTCACGGAAACGCAGACTGAGACGCATGAAAAACGGCATCCCACAGGGATCGGTCCTGGCTCCACTTCTTTTCAACATCCACACCCACAACTTGCCATTTACGGTCTTCGCAAAATACGCTTATGCGGACGACCTGGCAATTCTCCACTCCACAAAGTCGTGGAAAAATCTACAAGACACCTTGAGCATGGACATGAAAACTCTCTCAGCTTATCTCTAGAACTGGTGACTTTTATTCAGCAAAACCAAAACTGTAGCAGCAGCTTTCCACCTCCACAATCGGGAAGCTGATCGTGAGCTACACGTCCAGAACAACGAAAAATTTCTGTTCTTCAGCCCGGAACCAAGGTATCTTGGGGTGACACTAGACAGATCGCTCACATACCGCCACCATTTGGTGTCACTGCACAAGAAACACACATCCCGCTCTGCGCTACTCAGGCGCCTGGCAGGCTATGGCTGGGGGGGAGAGCTGACACTTTGCGTGTGGCAGCCTTAGCCCTTGTCTGCTCTTCAGCGGAGTGCTGTGCACCTGTTTGGTGCCGCGGTGCTCACTGCCATAGCATCGACAATGCCGTGGACAGCGCCCTGCGCATGGTGACCGGATGCCTGCGCCCCACACCATTAGACAGTCTCCCATTCTCAGTGGCATCCAGCCTGCTGAGCTTCGTCGCGAAGGGGCCACTCTGTCCCATGGTCGATGGGCACTGGAGCCTAGCCACCTTCTCTACCACAAGACCTCTGCTCTCCCAAACGAGCATCTCCTTCGACTGAAATCAAGACATCCATTCGTGCCAGCCGTCTAATTTGTGATCAACGAAGCTGATGTACAAGACATCTATGCGGCTACTTGGGCGGACCATAGATGGAGTTCTGAACGGACGTCAAGCGCCACCAGACTCTATTCGTTCATCCCCGACGCCGACACATGACCAATCGGCCTGACGCTAACAAGACAGGCATGGGTGCGCATCGGCCGTCTCCGTACGGGCGCCGGGATTTTCCGTTCAACCATGCACCAATGAGGAATGGCCTCTTCCTCCTCCAGTGAATGTTGTGCCGAGGAACAGACCGCAGACCACATCATCAATGACTGTACCATCTTCAAGCCACCTAACGGAGTGGAAGGTCTGCTTGTCATGGATGATAAAACCAAAGACTGGCTGCTTTCCATTAGCCTTCCAGTGTAGTCCGGAACATCGTGAATCTGGGGTGGTAAAAGGATAGACCCTCTGCCTCAGAGGCTTACACGACGACGACGATGACGACGACGGTTTAACAGACAGTTTTAGCCAAAGATTGAAAGTTAATATACAAATCATACAAACCTGTGACTTCACAAACTTGCTACCTGGAACGCAGAGGAAATTGGCACAGATAGCATAAAAAGACCTGACAACAGATAATTATGAAAGTGTTCTTTGTACCATGCGTTTTTCATACAAAGCTAATAGCTAACAACAATACAAAAATTCCACAAACTATTGAAAAAATGAGTGAAGAGTTGATATGCTGATTGCATTCTTAATTTAAGAGATGTGCTTTAACGTATCAGACAAATTCTTGTCGAAATAAATAGGGTTTAAATACAAGTTAATTTATTTTGCCAGTTTACAAAAATCAACTAATATTTTCAGTTGTAGATATCTTGTTACAAATTAGCTTATTAAGTGCTAGGACGATGAAACAAAGACAAGCAAGCTTGCTGCTAATTGTTTTGTTTGGCTTTTTACTAAGATTGAAAGCTAAGAATGTTTTTTGCTCTTGAACACATGCAGTCGCTAAATGCGCATGCTTTAATATATGATAAATAATATTCAGACTAAGCTATATGCTCTACGGTTGGTGTTTTATTTTTTCAGGTTTATGCAAGTTTTCGGAGGGTCGGAAATAAGCAGCGCTGGTAAACAATGACGTCAGAAGCATTGCATGGAGAGAACGAAACTTTCCCTACGCGCTGTCAAGGATGTAATTCATACCACCTCGTTTGATCTGTTTGACGTAGTTTAAAGCAGTTAACTTTTTTGAATTCTTGTGTATGATGTTGAGCATTGTGCTAGTTAGAGATATTGATCATTGTGTTGTTTTTTCTTATAGATAAATAGATCCTTACTTGATTTTTTGTTCATTCAGATTTAGATAAAATGACTGTATAATTGTTGCTCCTAGCAATGACATCATGTGATGTCGAAACTATTCGATTTTCTGTAACCGAAAGGTGCCGGAAAAGCTCAAGGAAAACCTTTATAAGTCTAGCATGTAGATTGGGTGCAGGCAGTTACTTTGAAGAAAACACGAGAAAGAAAAATGCAAGTGACTGAAATGAAAAGGCTTCGATGGTCTCTGTGCTTGACAAAGTAGGAACGAGAAAGAAATAAAATCATCAGAAAACGAATGCAAGTCATAGAGCTGGAAGATAAGCTGAGAGAAACATGTCTTAAATGATTGAGGCAGGTGGTGAGGAGAAACGGCGGTTATGTTCATGCACATTTATTAACATCACTAAGACGTCTTTTTGCCATTGATGTATTCACGAACATGAATAATTGGTTTGCAGATGTTTGTGCAATAGGCTACAATGTGATGTAATACTTTTATTTTGTGTAGTTGCAATAAATTAAAGTTGTACAGTATAAAATAACCTGCCTCTTTTCCCAAGTTATTCAAGATATTCTGCATTGTGTAAGCATAACGGTGCAATATTTCATACAATGAGCTACCTACATTTGATTTTGGACTTGATTTGCATAATCCTTGGTAAGTAAATTACATATTAGAATTTTAAAACGCTAAAAAAAAATGTTTTTTTGTTTTTATTTAAAAGTCCGAGATGTGAGAGTCGTTTTTTATGTATTTTGAGGCCCCTGATTCCGAAAATGCACTTGTGTTTTCGACAACTTTAGTTTTTGAGATATAGCAAAATCACTTTTTTTCCTCAGTTGAGAGTACCCATAAACTAAACGTTGTGTCGTTAATCAAACGTCGAGATATAACTGGAAGTGATCCCGGGCATATGTCTGAGTTATATAAACGATTAATTAGTACCAAGTAAGTTGACTACAACCAAACAAATTCTTGTTTAAAATTTACTAATTCAATGTTTGACTTTAATAATATCGGACTAACTATGTAGGCTACTTCTTCTTCTTTAATTGCCTGCCTGAACCAGGCATCAAGGGCCTCAGATGAATAATTAGACCAAATATTCCTATTATATGTTGCATGGATGATTGTTTCTGTCTTGTCGTTAAATAGTTTTAGATGTGTTTGTCTTTGTCTGCCAGGTGCCCGCTTTCCAAAAAATTTATCAGTTGGAAAGATGCTCCAGTTTTTGCTTTCTTATTATATGTCCGAGAAATTTGTATTGTCTGGTTTTCATACTTTTTAACAGAGTTCTAGTTTGGGGTAGGCTACTATTACCGACATAATGCATGTTAAATTACTTAAGCTTATAGGCAAGTGTATGCAAAACAAAACTATTGATGAATAAACGAAACTCATTATCATTATGAAGCCTGCTGAACTACACCTACTAATATACGAATGCCTTTTATACTATTGCAAAACATAAAGTTGTTCTTCACTAAAGTAACTGGTTTTTACTTTGGTACGTATTTTGGCTTCGGAGTCAAGAACGTACTGTTGAACGAAACTACAAGCCAAGTTTTTCCCTGGCACGTTTGTTAGCTAAATCTCTAACTACAGAAGGTGGTTGAGCTGGTTTAAAAGAAAATTTTAACTTTGCTGCAAAACATTACTGCAGTTGCTGAAGTTACTCTAGGCCATGACTGACTTGCCTATTGTTTCAAGCAAATTGCCTCTTGAAACACGAGAAGTCAAAGAAAAACAAAAATGAAAACTAAATAAATTACTCACATTGAAGCATTTTTACTTTGTCATATTGTGTACTTGTCATAGATGCTGCAAAATATAGCTGGATTGTTAGGATAACGTCCTACATGTTAAAAGCATATTGTATTAGCCTATATATCACATATTAGCCTACAGCTTAGAAAACTCTTTGCAGAAAAATACGAATTATCAAAAGTTTAGAATAATATTTGGTACAAGTACCAATTTTTTGTACAACTTCAACAGCCCAAAATACAAAGCTGCCTTCATGAAACATATGATTTTCAAGCTTCTTTTCTTGTGCTGTACTGATTCATAACGATTTTCAGTAAATATTTATGCCTACCTTTCATTAATCATTCACAGTTCAGTTCAAACAGAATGATCTATATACACAGGCCTTGCCAACGTGTAAACAGGAAGCCGGACTAGAGGCCGATAAATTTTGAATTTCACTGTTGAATTAGATTTACTTTATATTTCTTTGAAATGATCTTTTTTCTAATCTACTGTATATTGCCAAAGTGTGGTCCAATGGCGTAGCGTGAATACTCATTTAAGTGGGGAGGGGGTACTCCAGAAGAAAAATATTTAACTTGACATAAAAATTCAGCTTAGTTTGATGAATTTTTGGTCCATGTTTATATGCATTCGAAACTTACCCATTATCCAATAAACGCTTTTGTAATAAAGCCTTGCCATCTCTACTGTTCCAACTTGGCCTACTTGCAAACGCATATGATATTGTTTTCTAGCCTTTTTCACGCCAAGGCACCTTATCATCAAAGTAGGCTACTGTATAAGGTTCAGACCAACAAAATATCACACCATTTGATAAACTGAACTACGGTACCCGTTTTCAGATTCAGAAAATACATAATTTTCCTTCTTAATTATAAAAATATTTGGCTACAGATTTTTTAAAAACATTTTTTCAGTTTCCTTGCGGCACACTTGGCGACCTATGACCCACTGGGTAGCGTTGGCAAGCGATAGCAACCACACGAAAAAATTCATAACGAAAATGAGGATTTATGCACAGAGCGCCCAAGATTTGTGATTCTCCTAAATTCGGTAAACGGGTTTGAAAGCTAGTTAGGCTATAGTTCCTGCTGTATTGCTACGAAAATAAAGTAGGCTACTGAACGTTCAACTTGCTAGTAAGCTAACCTTATTTAGGTCATAAACCATGGGAAGAGATGTTGAACCAGTGGGGTAAGCAGAAAAGTTTTATGTGGGAGAAAGGCGTGAAAATAAATGACATGTAATTGAGCCAAACAGAACCATGGAAACCTATTTTTACTCCACAGCAAAAACAAAACTGGGTTTATAGGCTACAAAGTTAGGAAATGGAGGCATGTAATTATATTTATGATCAGAGAAGCTGCAAGATTGTTCAGTAAAGCTGTTTTTACTTCATTCAACCAGAGTCATATAAAGGTTTTCTTCTTGCATTTTAAATCGCAAGAAAGAAACTATATCAAAAAGGCGTGCCACCAAAATATACTGTGAAACAAAACGAGAAGCGCTGATTGACAAAAAAGCCCAAAAAAGACCTAAGAAGAACGAAAGCAAAGTACATTGTTTAAACGAAAACAAACCAGAATACACAACAAAGGCCTCCCCAATAAAAATTATGACTACCCATAACGAAGGGGTGGTTGGCCTCTTCTGTGATCACCTTAGTATATGTCCTTGATTGGAGACCGATAACGACTATCGACGTCAAAAGATCAGGAACCTCGTCGGCTGTCGATGGATCAGGAACCTCGTCGGCTGTCGGTGACGACGTGAAGGTAGTCTCCCCTGGATCTCCGTCTTCCGGCGAGATGTAACGCAGACGTAGCTGGTTGATATGGCGTCTTCATATTGGACCTCGAGGGTCCACTCGAACCTGTACATTACGACTCCCATATCGCTTCACCACGACGGAAGGAACCCAACGAGGGCTTCGGCTGTACCTAGAACCATAGCAAGGATCACAACATCGAACTAAATTGTCTTCTTTGCGCAAAGTAGAAGAATCGGATTGACTCACCTGCAAGTCCAACTTATCAATTGCGCAAGCAATATCAATATCATCTTCACTGTCCTCCCCATCAAAATTGGGTCATCGTTGGATGAAAGACGGCTCAAGGCGTCAGTATTTTGGTGATGCGTTGTTTTGCGATACTCTATAGCAGGGTTTTTTAACCGGGAGTGATCGCACCCCTTAGGGGTGCGAAAGCTGTTTCTAGGGGGTGCAGGAATGCTGAATGATTAAGGTTGGTTACAAAGCACTATCAGGGAATCAGTATATTTCTACCTGCTTCCTATAAAAAAAATGTTCAATCCTTGACATGCGAGCGGTAGTCAGCACACACACAACACGATTTGATGTCATCAACAGGAAACAACAACAAAACGTCGCTGAGCTTGTTGCTAAGTCACCACTACAGAGAAAGTATTTTGCATTTTCACATAACTAACGAAATAAAGGCAGTTTCGGAGCCAACTGCTGACAATTGGTAAGACAAAATTCGACGTCGTTCCTGTCTTTTGCTATCTTAGTGACATGATAAGGCAGTCGGGAAGCTGTAAGTATGCCATGGCAGGGAGGGTGTAATTGAGCTGGAAGAGTTTCGTGAGCTCATCCCTATTGCTATGGACAAAGATATTTCCTTCGGTGGTCGAGGTCACATGCATGATATGTGTGTAAGAAATCTGCTTCTAAAGAAAGCAACGGGTTAAAGTGTACGAGAACATCGTCTGCGGAAAAAAAGTTTTTAAATTTGCAAAAGCTATTTTTCTTTATGTTCCCATTTCCAAGAAACACCACTCTCGGTTAAATGATATAACAGTTGCAATACCGTAGAAAAATCTGGGGGCATAAATATAGAATAATATTAAACCGACCCCAGAAAAGAACGTAATGTGCCAACATTGGAAGGAGCAGACATGTTCAGTACAGCATCGACTTTAGAACCCTTTGAATTCCCCTGTTTAGAAAGAACATGGCCGAACTACCAGACATTTGCCTGGGCAAATTTACATTTTTCCTTCCTACATCTAAGATCTTTCGCAGATAAACGATCGAGTAGTCGTTTAAGGTTCTGGAGATGCTCTTCTGCTGTAGCTTCACTTATCAAAATGTCATCCAGGTAGACTGCTACACCTGGAAGGTCACCAGTTAGATCATCCATTATCTTTTGGAACTGGCTTGGGCAGAAGAGATGCCAAACGGCATAACCTTTTGTAGTAAAACCCCTTTGTGGGTAGTTAATGACAATATTTTTCGACTCTTTGGACCTAGCCTAATTTGGTTATAAGCATCTGCCAGGTCAATCTTAGTGAATCCGTGGCCACCCTTTAGTTTGCGCATTAAACCCTCTGGAAGAGGCAAAGGGTACCTGTGAATTTTAAGTTGTGGATTAATCGTCGAGGAATAGTCAACAAAAACTATTAATTTGGATTTTTTACCTTCCGTGGAAGCCTTGCGAACTGGTACAACAGGAGTTCCATTTCGCGAAATTGTACAGGTGTCCAGATACCTTTTTCTATGCCGACGTCATAGGCTAGAGATAAGTCTTCTTGAATGGCGAAAGGCACTGGTCTGGGCTTTCAAAACATTGGTTTACAATCAGAGTTGAACTCAATCTCTAATTCGTAATACTGAAGACAACCTAATTCAGGTTTAAATAAGTCTTTGTATTGATCACATAACTCGGAACATGATTTTTGCAAGTTAAAATCTATGTCGTTGTGACAATGAATAGCATGTAAAGATGAAGAAAAAAACTTGTCTATCGAAATATCTAGTGCTTGAATAACATCACGTCCTAATAAGTTAAGGTTAGGTACTTCACATACCATAAATGGAACTGTGGTCGTCTTTCCCGATTTGTTGCAGCTCGCTTCGGCAGTGAAAGATCCAATAATAGGCATCGAGTGCTTACTTGCCGACTGATAACGTAGCTGCGGAGTCTGCAAGTTGGCTTTGCCTAGTTGCGACCAAACTTCAGAAGAGATGAAATTTCCCGCTGTAGCCGTATCAAGTTCCATTAAAACAGGAAAAGACTTAATAAAAATTAGAACGTCGAGTTTAAAAACTTCACACGACGAATTATGAAAAGTATTTACTTCCTATGCAGTTGACCTTATAAGAATGAACTTGTGCGGCTTTTTTACAACAAGCGGATTGTACAATGTACATGACCTGTAAGTTTTCAGAAATGACAGACCGCATTTTTAAAATCTGCAGTAGGGAGGGCCGTCGGAAACAGATTGCTTAGCAACTCGAGTTTCTTAGGTGGTTCGTCGAGTAAATGGCGAAATCGAAAACAATTTTTTAATTAAACGCCAGGAAGACGGCGCACAACCAGGGGCGAGTTTAGCTGATAGGGGCTGGGGACACCCTTAGACCGGGGGGTCCGTGCAAAAAATGTTTTGCGCCTAGGGCGCGAATACAAAATAACTTGAAAGTCACCCACACGGTTGCTAATGCCTTTACGCCAAGCTCAGTCGCCACCCTGTGACTAAAATTAACCTTGAAAAATGAGGGTTATTGCAGAAACTTCAAAGGCTGATAGAAAATAATGATAATAACACAAAATCACATTTTCCACGTCGAGAAGCCCTTAAAAAGGTTGCCCCAGGGCAAATGCACCCTCTGCCCCCCTTAAATCCGGGATTGTGTAGAACACGGTCCAAATAATCAGTAAATCACCCCATTTCATGGATATTGCCCCCCACCAGTAGTGACGTTCTCCGCAAAAGCGCCCTAGTGAAAAAAATAAAATCATGAAGAATAAGGACACCGGAGATTAAAAGAAGGAAATGGAGCTGCACGAATTGGCGGAAGCAGTGTCGACTAAAAAAGTATCTACGATTTCGCCACAGTGGCGATTATTACGTATGAGGGAGTGATCAAGAAGATCTTGAGAGAACGGGCCATGGTTAAGATGAAGAAAAAAATCCCCACGGCGAGAAAGAAGACTGAATGGAAAACTTCATTGAATGCCAGTCTTTGCCTCTACACGCTTTTCGACGTCGCTGACGACAAATTGCTTCCTACTCACCCGAAGTTGATTTCGTTATCGACCAACGTGGAGCACGCAATGGTTTCATTAGAAACGTCGATTGGGAGGCGCAAAATCTGAAAAGAAGAGGGACGAGGGAAGGAGCAACTGCTTTCGCGAGAAAACGAGTGAAAGAACGCGAAGAATGTACTCACGACTGGGATGACTACAATACAGAAGAAACTCCCAGAAGACGCTTCCCTTTTAGAGTGCGCGATCGGCTGAGAAGAGCTCGAAGAAGAGCAAGAGTGATGTACTTTCGATCTTCGTACAGTTGCGTGTGAGGTGGAAAGGTATGGAATTCTAAGTCAAGGAGCAGCTGCCCTCGCAACCGCAACATTACACATTACTGGACACAAAAGATGATTTCAATCCGACGATGATAGTCGACAAAAACAAGCTCGTTCGTGCACGAAAACTGCTCCGTTTTGAAACGACTCACTTCGTTTCCAGTTCGCTCGACACAATAGTTGAAAGCCTTTACTTTGACGACAGAAAGGATAAAACCTTTAAATTGAATGGCATAACTAGCTATCGTCGAAAATAAATCGAAGCCCACTAGGCAACGAGATGCTGAAATACCCAGGATCTGAATATATCGACCACGTTTACATTCAAGGGTGTTCAACTGGAAAGACCATTGCCAAAACGATGTTGGCTGCTCTTGAAGTCAAAGGACTAACGTGAAAGGCATTCGGGTCGTTGGATGCGACGGAACTGCCCTCAATGCAGGTATGCACACAGGAGCCATCACCAGCATTGAGAAACATATTGGAAGTACGGTGCAATGATCGATTTGCCAGTTTCACCTCAATGAACTCCTGCTTCGGCATCTCTTCGGCGAGCTGGAAGAGAAATCATCAGGACCGCAAACCTTCAAAAGATTTATTGACCGTGTCGTCGTTAATGATAAGTGCAAAATGGGAGAGTTTGCAGTCGTCGAGTTCGAGAAGATAAAATCCAATCTGACAGAAGTCGATTAGGTGATGGAATAAGTGGCGATTAAAAGTATCTGCTCAATGTGTTGGCCATCGAGGGAAGTCTGCCTCCAGAAAGCATTTGATTCCGTGATCCAGGAAAACAGGGTCATGCACGATGGCTAAATTTCGCTTCAAGGATATGCCGACTTTATATCTCGGAGCTAGAACCAACAGAGGCGCTGAGGCGCTGATAGAAATGACGACATACATCGTTAAAGTTTACGCTCCCATCTGGTTTACTACCAAGCAAAACAAGAAGGTCACTTCGCTGCTCCGTCCTTCCTTCGGTTGGTTAAGCTGACTCGCTATCTGACAGGCCAATTAAAAAAGTCGTCGGCAGTGGCCTACAAACAAACGCCTTCGCTGCGCATTCGGAGAATGTAGTGTTGGCCCTTCTGCATGACGAGTCTAAACCAATGCGTAGCCTAAATCGGATCCAGAAAGCAATGAACGAGTCCACGGGTTGGATACGTCGTTTCGAAATTCCTAAACTAAACTTTGAGTACACAGATTTGACAACAAACTTGTTGCTCCGGTGGAACGAGCGGAAACTCACTGAGCCACTAATTCTACACGATTTCAGCATGGAACAGCTCACAGAGCTTTTCGTCGTGACCGATGTTCCTACATCGATTGACAGTTTTCCGTCCGGCACACAAGTAGTTGAGCGCGAAATCAAACTCGTCACCGAAGTAAGCGATAAAGCTATCGGCCATGACTACAGACATGAACTTCCTGACGCGAACTGCTGCTCGCTCATATCGTTCACGTTTTGAGTCAAAAAAAGATTACGTTCTGTGATTGTTTTCGTCGTTTTGCGTATTTTCTATTTTTTAATTATTTAATTTTTTATTGGAAAAAAAATGTTTTTTTTACTTTTTTTGGGTAATATTGACTTTTTGTGCGGCGTTTTCCCGCGCCCCGATTAGGGGCAGTAGATTACCGGGACGCGCAACTCCGTTGTTCCGCCAACATTAGAAGGGTAAATTGCCAATTTGACATTTTTTTCACGCTTTGCTTCTGGCTTGCTTTCAACTAAAAACTTTGGTGCTGGTTAAGCATCGGCCGCCTTGGTCAGTGACGTCAGTAAAATGTGTGACGTCATGCAAAAAAGCGCAACTACTTTTAGAAAGGGTGCAAAAACGCGGAAAAGAAGTAAAAGCGGAAAGGCTATTGATTTTTAAATATTTGTAGTGAATAGTTCCTCCTAGCTTTCTCATTTCTGCTCGGATTTTAACAATTTTGCTATCGTTGGAAAGCATGATGCCTCATCTACCAGAATGGATTAATTACCAGTCTAAAGTAGGCATTACATTTATGTAGTATGAGCCGCTTCAGTATGAGCCGCCAACACTTTGCTGTGATCGATGAATACTGCCTCCACCAAATATGCTGTAGCTTTCTCATTTCTGCTCAGATTTTAACAATTTTACTATCGTTGGAAAGCACGATACTGCATTTATCCGAATTAATTCGTTGCAAGTTTAAAGTAGGCATTATAATTATGTAGCGCTAACTTAAACTTTACTATATTGCACCAACTCTCAGCAATTCAATTTTTATAATAAAAATACTAAACCAACACAAATTAAAAGAGTATGTCTTGCTTTATTAACCTAACAACTTTCACGTTTATATGTTATCTACAAAACGAGAAATCGTTGTTCAAACGTAACCGCTCGACGAAGCTTTTTTCCAATGCATTTTTCAAGGCGATTCGATCGTGGTTCAGTATGAGCCGCCCACAGTTTGCTGTGATCGATGAATACTGCCTCCACCAAATATGCTGTAGCTTTCTCATTTCTGCTCGGACTTTAACAATTTTACCATCGTTGGAAAGCACGATACTGCATCTATCCGAATTAATTGGTTGCAAGTTTAAAGTAGGCATTATATTAATCTAGCGCTAACTTAAACTTTGCTATTTTGTACCAATTCTTAGCAATTCATTTTTTATAACAAAAATACTAAACCAACACAAATTAAAAGACTATGTCTGGGTTTATTCATATGTTAATTTTCACATTTATATCTAATCCACAAAACGAGCAATCGTTGTTCAAACATAACCGCTCGACGAAGCTTTTTTCCAATGCATTTTTCAAGGCGATTCGATCCTGGTTCAGTATGAGCCGCCCACAGTTTGCTGTGATCGATGAATACTGCCTCCACCAAATTTGCTGTAGCTTTCTCATTTCTGCTCGGACTTTAATAATTTTACCATCGTTGGAAAGCACGATACTGCATCTATCCGAATTAATTGGTTGCATGTTTAAAGTAGGCATTATATTGATCTAGCGCTCACTTAAACTTTACTATTTTGTACCAATTCTTGGCAATTCAATTTTTACAATAAAAATATCAAACCAACATAAATTAAAAGTGTATGTCTTGCTTTATTAACCTAACAACTTTCACGTTTATATGTTATCTACAAAACGAGAAATCGTTGTTCAAACGTAACCGCTCGATGAAGCTTTTTTGACAATTTTACCATCGTTGGAAAGCACGATACTGCATCTACACGAATCAATTGGTTGCATGTCCAAGGTATACAGTACATTTATCTAACGCTAATTTAAACTTTACTATTATAACATCAATTACTACAAAAGTGATATGACATTTGGACAACACCATGAACTCCAAACAGACTTAAGCAATGATATCCATAAGCAGACAATAGGCAAAAAGTGTTTACTAATTCCCTTTAATTGAATCTTGCTTGAACATTTTTAATTATTGCAGACATGTTGGATCAATGTGCTTGGCCTACGCAGTTTTTGAAGTCAAGATTCAGTTGGTCAAGCAAAAATAGTAGGCTACACATATAGCCAAACGCAGCAGTACCACTTTTCAAGATTGAACAATAGAAACCCTTTAATGATGCAAAAATCAGTAGTCTTAACAGCATTAAATTTTACGTCTTGAAGCAGTTTAACATCGCCTATCTTAATACAAGAAGTAGAATGGGGTGACTTTGGTCCAGTTATGAGATACCGTTTACTTTAATTTTACAATGGTTCTGGGAGAAAACTTTAATTTACCCATATTGAGGGCTATCAAGAGCCCTTACATGTTACCAAGTTTGAAGTCATTTGGTCCATGCGTAGAGTTAAAAAAAAAAAAAAACTACAAGTGGTTTTCACTCCAGTGTTTTAAAAAAACTATAAGCAGTAATTTTTTTTCAAGACATGCTCATTGCCAACCCCAAAAAGGGGTGTCACTGGCCTCTTTCAGAGTTTTTAAAATACTTTCAACAATCAACACTCGTGATTACGTATCAAATATCAAGTTAATCCAACGAAAATGTACCACTAATATATGGCCTGGCACCTGGTTTCCGTTTGTATTTCCTATAGGTATGTCAATTTTTGAAATATTAATCTGCACTCCATCAAGCCAAAATTGAAGAAAATGGATCACTAACACAGCTAATATTCTGTTATAAACGATAAAAAGTGGATTAATATCACACAAAAGTGGCCAAATCACACCATATTTTCTACATGTCAAGGGGTGATTATAGCCACCTAGGTGAAAGAAGCAAATGCCCAGCAGCCAAATTACATAATTAATACTGAACCTAGAGCTAAGACCTACTTTCTGTCAATGCTTGGCATACCCAGTATGGTCAGACACTGGCGTGCCAGGTAAAAGTTTGCAAAGTTATTTTTTGGTGTTATTTGGCGGCCATATTGGATCCTCCAGAGTGAACAACTGAATTCACATTTTTCTTAAAAAATTCTGAAAACACACAAAAGAGGATATTTACAAACCTATGCAAATGACCAAAATATTGCAGAAATATTTTAAGTTGCTCAAGTTAACCAGTAACCTTTTTTTTGTTTGGTACAAAGTCACCCCTGATGGCCCATGTCAACCCATTTTACGGAATGATTTGTTCTTGATGAGAAACATCTGAAGTAGCATCTATCCATGATCGAAAAATGTTTGGAACTGCCTATTTCATCCAAAAATTTGTTAATTTTTTAAGTTGGTACACTATTGTTTTTGTGGCAAAAAGGGACCCCTTCAAACTTAAATAAACGAAAAACTACTCGTTTTTCCTTACAGTGCTTTGCTAGGGAAGAAAGTTGCCCGACTTACCTCCCCCTCTCGGAGCACCTGCTCGGTACCCATGAGATTCGCGGGCCCCCAATCAAGGCACTTCTAACAAAAAAGCACTTTGTATAAATATATGACTTAGTTTCTTCAATTTCCCGAACCTCTCGGAAGGGTTGCAGGACCCTCAAATCATCTCGGGCCCGAGTCCAAAAAATATACCTCCTTGTCAATGTACTGATTATATGTCTCGGCTTTTGTTGTATTGCATCTGTGATGTGTCATTGTCTGTACAGTGGGCTATGTTGTCGCAACGCGGTCACGACAAAAGTGTTACAGTATAAATGTCATAATGGGACAAACTGATGTTTCTCATAGCTAGAGCAAGAGCAAGACGCTAGCCGTTTTGGTAACTTCTTCACTTCAAAGTACACGCAACACAATTCAAGTTTAAACTCTCTCTCCTCAGAATTGTTTAGAGAGTAGCCTATAGCATACCTATCCAAATAAACGAAACAATTTCTCTGTTATGGCTGTGAAAGCTTTGTCGTTTTTAAGTGTAAAATTCGCACAACATGGACTACTCTTTGTATTGTTGAGTAGCCCTAAAAAGGGCTGTTTTGGTAGCCCTAAAAAGAGCTTTTGAATAGTCAGGAAACCAAACCTTCTTACGATGTCGTTTGAAATTTCAAACGACGCACCAGAACGTCGCGAGGTAGGCTAGGCTACAGTTTGAGAATCACGGTAATACACAAATAAAGCACATCCTACTTTTAAATTTCGTAATTTATCAATCATGCTGCAAACTCGGAAACTTTCACGTACCCTCTGAAATCGCTCTAAGACCCCTTGGGGTCCGCGGATTCCCGGCTGAGAACCACTGGCATAGATGACCTACCTGCAATGTACAACACAGTGGCGTAGCCAAGGGGGGGGGGGAGGGGGGTGGGGGTTACAACCCTCCCTTTGGCACGCGTGTGACGTCACGAGATTGAGAATAATGCTTTCAGTTTCTATGTCTCTAAAACAAAGTTTGTCTTATTTTAAACGAAACTGCATTAAAAGAGCGAGTTTTGCCAATATATCTAAGACTCCCAGAACCATTGCAAAATTAAACTAAGCGGTGTCTCATAACTGGACCAAAGTCAACCCATTCTACTTCTCGTATTAAGATAGGCGATGTTAAACTGCTTCAAGACGTAAAATTTAATGCTGTTAAGACTACTGATTTTTGCATCATTAAAGGGTTTCTATTGTTTAATCTTGAAAAGTGGTGCTGCTGCGTTTGGCTAAATGTGTAGCCTACTATTTTTGCTTGACCAACTGAATCTTGAATTCAAAAACTGTGTAGGCCAAGCACATTGATCCAACATGTCTGCAATAATTAAAAATGTTCAAGCAAGACACTGTTAAAGGGAATTAGTAAACACTTTTTGCCTATTGTCTGCTTATGGATATCATTGCTTCATATGGATATCATATGGATATCTGAGTCGAGTCTGTTTGGAGTTCATGGTGTTGTCCAAATGTCATATCACTTTTGGAGTAATTGATGTTATAATAGTAAAGTTTAAATTAGCGTTAGATAAATGTACTGTATACCTTGGACATGCAACCAATTAATTCGGATAGATGCAGTATCGTGCTTTCCAACGATGGTAAAATTGTTAAAATCCGAGCAGAAATGAGAAAGCTACAGCATATTTGGTGGAGGCAGTATTCATCGATCTCAGCAAACTGTGGGCGGCTCATACTGAACCACGATCGAATCGCCTTGAAAAATGCATTGGAAAAAAGCTTTGTCGAGCGGTTATGTTTGAACAACGATTGCTCGTTTTGTGGATTAGATATAAATGTGAAAGTTAACATATGAATAAACCAAGACATACTCTTTTAATTTGTGTTGGTTTGATATTTTTATTGTAAAAATTGAATTGCTGAGAATTGGTACAAAATAGTAAAGTTTAAGTATGCGCTAGATCAATATAATGCCTACTTTAAACTTGCAATCAATTAATTCAGATAGATGCAGTATCGTGCTTTCCAACGATGGTAAAATTGTTAAAATCCGAGCAGAAATGAGAAAGCTACAGCATATTTGGTGGAGGCAGTATTCATCGATCACAGCAAACTGTGGGCGGCTCGCGAATTTTTTTCCCACAAGATTTCTGTCTCATTGATTCTAGTCACTCTAAAAGTAAGATTTTCCGAAAGTGCTTTGAGAGATTGGTTGATTCAGATTGCGAAATAACTACTTGCGAATGAAATTCTGCAATGATAATAAAATATAAGCTTTCCCTAACCCTACTTTTTTTGAAAAGCTCTTGTGCACCGCAAAAATTAATTTAAAGAAAAAAAAACTTTGACTTCGACGGTGTTGAACCCTCGTTCACACGATCACTAGGCAGAGGATGAAACCACTGAACCAACCGTGCCACCGAGAAAATGTTGCATTCACACGGTTTAATACAAACTTTTACCAAAATATGTAAATGAGACAGAAATCTCGTAGGAAAAAAATTTCGCGGGCGGCTCATACTGAACCACGATCGAATCGCCTTGAAAAATGCATTGGAAAAAAGCTTCGTCGAGCGGTTACGTTTGAACAACGATTTTTTGTTTTGTAGATAACATATAAACGTGAAATTTGTTAGGTTAATAAAGCAAGACATACTATTTTAATTTGTGTTGGTTTGGTATTTTTATTGTAAAAATTGAATTGCTGAGAATTGGTGCAAAATAGTAAAGTTTAAGTTAGCGCTAGATCAATATAATGCCTACTTTAAACTTGCAATTTATTAATTCGGGTAGATGCAGTATCGTGCTTTCCAACGATGGTAAAATTTCTCAAATCCGAGCAGAAATGAGAAAGCTAGAACACATTTGGTGGAGGCAGTATTCATCGATCACTGCAAACTGTGGGCGGCTTATACTGAACCACGATCGAATCGCCTTGAAAAATGCATTGGAAAAAAGCTTCGTCGAGCGGTTACGTTTGAACAACGATTGCTCGTTTTGTTGATTAGATATAAATGTGAAAGTTAACATATGAATAAAGCTATACATACTCTTTTAATTTGTGTTGGTTTTATATTTTTATTTTAAAAATTGAATTGCTAAGAATTGGTACAAAATAGTAAAGTTTAAGTTAGCGCTACATAAATGTAATGCCTACTTTAGACTGGCAATTAATCCAATCGGGTAGATGAGGCATCATGCTTTCCAACGATAGCAAAATTGTTAAAATCCGAGCAGAAATGAGAAAGCTAGGAGGAACTATTCACTACAAATATTTAAAAATCAATAGCCTTTCCGCTTTTACTTCTATTCCGCGTTTTTGCACCCTTCCTAAACGTAGTTGCGTTTTTTTGCATGACGTCACACATTTTACTGACGTCACTGACCAAGGCGGCCGATGCTTAACCAGCACCAAAACTTTAAATTACTTCAAAACCAACTTCACTCTTTTTATATAACCCATAAAAAATACATTATTTTGTAAATAAAAAAAAATTACCCTTCTAATGTTGCGGATGAACGAAAAGCGGATGTAGTTACGCATCCCGGTAATCTACTGTCCCTAGCCCCGATCTAAAAATATTTACAGATTATTTGTTTGTGACCTAAGCCTCCTATCTCAGCCGAGTTGCTACGTGATTTGACAAAAAAAGTGCATTGACGGCCCTCCCTAATCTGCAGTTGTTGGCAAGGTGATTAGAACTACCACATCGATAACACTTACTTTACTTGTTCGCATTAGCATTGACCACTGTCGTTTTCTTGAAAGAAGATCGTCCATCGGTGCTTTTAACTTTAGGCTATGTACCACCGACGATAATTAGAAGATAATTCTAGAAACTAGAACTTGTAGAAATTAAAACTTGTAGGAACTAAAACTGATCACTCTGCGTAGCACTGTAAGTTTCTCGTTCATTTGATCAGAAATCCCATCCTCGTCATCAAATAACTCTGTTGTGTTTTTAACTTATTCAACAAGAATCATATGATCTTATAAATGTTTTCTACTTGTATTTTAAATCGCAAGAAAGAAACTATATGATCAAAAAGGTGTGCCACGAAAATACACTGCGAAACAAAACGAGAAGCGCTGATTGACAAAAAATGCGAAAGTGAAGACCTAAGGGGAATGAAAGCAAAGTACATTGTTGTTCCAGACAATTGTTCACCTAATCAAACGTCATATAAAAACCGTTCAAGTCTACTGAATATTACGTCATGGAAGTTGCTAGAAAATGTGCCAAAATTGCACCATCGTTCATAGAATCGTGTCAAACCTGTTTAAACCTGTTTCAGTTTGAAACCTGTTTAAACATGAAATATTGCATCAGCCTCTGGAACAAATGTTTGAATGACTTCATAATTGTCTTTCATTATTGCGTCACACTAACTGCTGACGTGCCTTTGAGTTATCACAAATTTTTTCTGATTCATTCTTGAAGTTGTTTGTTGGAAGTCGGTCGCACATTTAACTGGTTTATTTGGTGCTTGCTAGTTGGACAAATTCTCCGTCTTTTATCCAAGTAATCTGTTCTGTAGTGACAGTTTTAGAAGCGTACGGTGTTGCGTTCCATTTTCGATAGCCGTGGGCTAATTTTACAGGAATACACTTTTTGAATAGACGTTTCGAGGAGTGTTTTTTTTTCGGTCACTACATGCAGACAAACAGATCCGGGAACTTTATGTTACAATTTTCCCACGAAGAGATTATGGTTTACCGCTGTGACCATAAAAAATAAAAGACGAGTTCTTGTCAGTTGGTAGGTCAAGAAGAAATTAAAGCAAAAAAATAAAAGACGAGTTCTTGTTAGCTGGTAGGCCAAGAAGCACTAGAAGCACATAAAAAATAAAAGACGAGTTCTTGTTAGCTGGTAGGCCAAGAAGCATTTGAAGGCATAAAAAATAAAAGACGATTTGTTAGCTGGTAGGCCAAGAAGCACTTGAAGGCATAAAAATAAACGACGTGTTTGCTGTCAGCTAGTGCAGAAGAACTACTTAGAAGTACAAGAAATAATAAAAGAAGATTTGTTGGTTGGTAGTCTACACTCTTACAGAAGCAAAGAAAAGTAAAGACATTTCTTCTCAGTTTGGTACTGAAGAAAAATAACTTTGACATTCATTGGCAAGAAAGAAGATTAAAGACAATCCATCTGTGCTTGTAGATTCAAGTGGAAGAATCCAAGCAAGTTTTGTGGACTTTAGGACTTCATACCCGTACAGCTACGGTATCGTGCATTTAAATTATTTTTTGTATTTTTTACGGTCTTTGCAGTTAAGTTTTTTATAACTACTGTAGCCTAATAATTTTGTGTGTTTGTGTAACTTAATTTTTTAATTGTTAAATTTAGCCCCAACATTTGAAATGTCTACACTCGGTGGCGACAAGGACTCGACCGCCGTAGACTCGACTGAGTTTAAGCCTGATGATGTTCTTTGCGGTCGGGCAGGCCATTCTGGGGAGGGACCCAGTAACGATGAGGCTAAGTCAGTTCGAGAGGCCCGGCATCTTAGACGGGATATTTTGACTGAAATTGGGGAACTTTCTGTAGCCCTAGGTTCTTTGAGTGATAAGCAGGAACTGTTAATTTTTAGATCTAAGTTCTCTACTTTAGAAGAGGAATTACGGCATTTCCATGCACTTTTGACTAAAATTTTTAACTCTGTAATCTTGGCAGAACTTCGTGATAGGGTAGATCCCGAATTTAACTCGTTAAAAAATAACTTTGAACAAAAAGAAAGTGAGTTCTCAGATATGTTGGATGCTGACATACATCCTGAGGATAGCGCCTCAAATGTAAGCACTAAGATGTGTAGGACTTCGTCTCGGATAGTGGCACAAATTAACCTGCAGCTAAGACGAGAGGAGCTCCAGATACAAGCTGAGGCCGAAGCGAGAGCTGCTGAGGCTGCCGCGAGAGCTGAGGCCATTCGAGCTGAGGCTGCCGCGAGAGCTGAGGCCGAAGCGAGAGCTGCTGAGGCTGCCGCGAGAGCTGAGGCCGAAGCGAGAGCAGCTGAGGCCGCCGCGAGAGCTGCTGAGTTCGCACTCAAAGACGCTCAGTTGAGGGCTGAACAACGTAAAGAGGTAGTTTTAGCTGAATTTCGATCAGAGGTGGGCTCTCGGCGTAGCTCTAAGAAGGGCTCTTCTAGGCATTCCAAAAATGAACATCAATCGCAGTTTAATTTACATAACCTTTTCCAAACGCCCGTTCAACCTGTGAGTGGACCAGGGCAATCCACACGTTTTCCAGCTGTTTCAGGAGGTCTCGGGGCCGCGGCTAAGGGTCTTCCGAATGCTGTAGAGCCAAGGTCTGCGAATTACAACCGAACTCCTCCCCCAGAGCGTACAGGTCACGGGGCCGCCATTAGTAGTAATGCTTTGCCCCCTTCACAGTTTTCTGCGCCGCTAGGTTTTGATCGCCCAGCTACACGTAATTTGGGTGGTTGTGAGAGGCGTATCGCGTCTCCTGATTTTAACGTGTGTGAGGATCGTGATCGGGCTGTGCATGTGACTGAGCCCACTCAGCCCCTTAAGGGATATAGCTTTTCTTCTCCCGCTAAATCGAGTTCTCAACAGCAGGATTGCTTTTTTGAATACCAAAATAGTAGGACGTTTTTCGATAAGGCGGCCTTGATTGGTTATGATGGTAATAATATGCCATTTATCTTCTTGAAAAATCGTGTTACGGCCTTAATGGCAGCTTCGCCCTTTAATTAATTAAGGGGACTCGTTTGACTTTGTTACAAGCAGCTTGTGTTAGGACAGCTGCGCAAACGATTGCTAATTTGGTTTTCTGACACCCCTGGCTTGTCAGAGGAAGACAGGATAGAAATGTCGTTAGCTCGCTTGTCCCAGCGTTTTGAGGTTCGTGGAGGTCTTTTTGCAGAACCGGAAATTAGAAAGTATCGCTATGGTAGCAAATTGACTTCTATCTCTTCCAGTGATTTGAAAGAGTTTAAAGATGAATTGTCGCTGTGTTTGCTTTACGCGCAAGCTTATGGTCAGCGTGACAAATTGGAAGGACGTTTTGTTTTGGATTTGGCTAAGCGATTCCCGTTTGACGCTAAGCAGCGTTATCTTGACTTTTTAAGTGATCAGTATGGTGGTACTGATGAGCCTACCTTTCAGAGTTTGTTTGAATTTGTAGTACGGGAGGAAACGCGCAAGTCGACTGATTTTAGCATTATGCTAATGGGCGATTCTGGTGAGTCGCAGCATTTTAAAAAGTTTGGCGAAGGAAAATTGCCTTCATGTCCGGTTAGGCAGACGTCCGTAAAACCCCATGAAGATGTGATGCCAGGGAGTTCGCAGTACTCGACTGTTGTTGGCGCGCCGCGCGGTGGTGAAGCCAGGCGTAGAAACCTACCGGCATGCATTTGTTGTTCGTCACGTGGTCAAGTTGAATATCATTTTTTGTCTAATTGTAAAGAATTTTCGCGCTTGACACCTAAAGATCGGAGAGATGTCATTGTGAAAGCTGGCAAATGCTTGAATTGTTTGCGCCAGCATATGGTTAGGGATTGCGTTCATGCAAATAACTGTCGTAAGTGTGGGCCTAACAACGATAGGAAACACTATTTTCTTCTGCATGATTTTTATGTGACGTCACGTGATTCTCTGGATTCGGTTGGGAAAGATGATGCTCGTGCCAGAGTTCCTGTGCGTAATGTTAAGATTGGAAATGTTAAAGCAGCTTTTAACCGCGTTACTGCTGATCGTGTTTTGAATCCAATGACTGGCAAATCGAAGTTGGTGTATTGTCAGCATGATCCTGGTTCGCAGTTGACGTTTGTTTCGAGTGATTTGGTGTGTGAACTTGATCTTAAACCGTACGATAAAGCGTCGTTTAAAATGGATACCCTGGCTGGTCAGAAAGCTACTTGTGCTGACCTTGTTAAACTCAGCATCCAGTCGTTAGAGACAGATGAACTGTTTTGTGATATAACTTCGGTGGTTAACCCAGCTTGGGCTGACGATGTTAAAACTTTACCACATAAGCAGGATTTAAGTGGTTTTCGTCATTTTCATGACGTGAATATGTTTCATTTGAATGATTGTAGTACTGTAGATGTACTGATTGGCAACGATAACGCTTATTTGATGTGGGCCAAAAAAGAGCGTGTTGGTGAAAATCGTAGTGAACCACATGCTTTGCTCACTCCTCTCGGTTGGTTGGCTTGTGGTGGTAAGTCACCCTTAGATGAAAGCGTTGCTAACGTGTGCAGAGTGCAGACGTCTTCAGAGTCGGATGTCATCTCTGGCTTTCAGCGTAAAATTGAGTCTCGCGATATGGAAATAGCAGACCTGAATAAAGTCATTCAGGATTTGACCTTGCAAAATGAAACCTGTGAATTGTCTCGCAATGACATTTTGGCTAGAGAACTTGTTGAACCGAATATTGAGTTGAAAGATGGTCGATTTGAGATACCTGTTCCGTTGAAGGAAGATATTGATCTACCTAACAATTTTGTGTTGGCGTCAGATAGAGTTGCTGCTTTAAGGAAGAAGGCTTTAAAACAACCTGAACTTCGTGATTTCCTTACTAACACCATGAAAGATCTTAAATCTAATGGCTATATTGAGCGTACTGGTAAAGCAGGAAATGTCAAGGGATTTGAATGGTATTTACCATACTTTGTTACGTCACAATTAAAAAAGCGCATTGTTTACGATGGCAAGTCTGAATTTCGAGAAACTTGTGTTAATGATGTAATGTTTTCGTGTCCTGACTTGTTAAACCCTCTGGCAGATCTCTTGGCTAGATTTCGGCAGTACTTTTTTCACATTTTGGACACTTCAATTCGTAAGCCCAATCTTATTGAACTGCTTATGTACACAGGCAGTGCCGTTCGGATCGTGAACGAACGCCCTTTGGTACCTTTGAGTGACGACCCTAGGGATTTTACTGTCATCACCCCTGCCTCACTGTTGACCCCATACTTAGACCCATACTGTGCTGTTGGGCAACCACATGATCGTGACCAATTAAGAAGGGATTATCGGTTCAATTTGTCACTTTCTCAGCAGTTTTGGAGCAAATGGATCGATTTTTACTTGCCAGGTCTTCAGGGCCGGAAAAAATGGCTAAAAATGGCCGAGAATTTGGAGCCTGGTGAACTTGTAGTGGTAGGTTCTCTCCAGGACATTGGTAAACGTGGGAAGTATCAACTTGGGAGGGTGCATGAGGTAGTTCCACAAATTAGGAAAGGGAAACCTGTGGTTCGTAGAGCCAAAGTTGCCGTCTGCAACTATGATGAGAGTACAGGGAAAGTGAAAGTAGACTACGTGTTGAGGGATATTTCGTGCCTCGCCCTCGTAAAGAACACCTAAGTGTTAGGGTTTGAGCCTGGTTTTGTCTGCGGTGGCCGACACTTGTCTGAGCCCAGAACAGTCGGTTATTATCGCAACCATTGTATATAGCGTCATTTTTGCGTGTACCTACTACCTATGGTACCAATTTCATGTATCGTCGTGTTTATTCTTATTGCTGTTCATTCTTTGCATGCCCTTTGTATTTGCGTATTAACTTAAACGTGAGTGATTCAAACAGTTTGTGTATCATGTGTTTTTATTCATTGGCTCACAATTGTCGTCAATTCTTTTTTAGTTATGCCATGTCAGACTGTCATAACTAGGGGCCGCGATGTTCCAGACAATTGTTCACCTAAGCAAACGTCATATAAAAACCGTTCAAGTCTACTGAATATTACGTCATGGAAGTTGCTAGAAAATGTGCCAAAATTGCACCATCGTTCATAGAATCGTGTCAAACCTGTTTAAACCTGTTTCAGTTTGAAACCTGTTTAAACATGAAATATTGCATCAGCCTCTGGAACAAATGTTTGAATGACTTCATAATTGTCTTTCATTATTGCGTCACACTAACTGCTGACGTGCCTTTGAGTTATCACAAATTTTTTCTGATTCACTCTTGAAGTTGTTTGTTGGAAGTCGGTCGCACATTTAACTGGTTTATTTGGTGCTTGCTAGTTGGACAAATTCTCCGTCTTTTATCCAAGTAATCTGTTCTGTAGTGACAGTTTTAGAGGCGTACGGTGTTGCGTCCCATTTTCGATAGCCGTGGGCTAATTTTACAGGAATACACTTTTTGAATAGACGTTTCGAGGAGTGTTTCTTTTTCGGTCACTACATGCAGACAAACGGATCCGGGAACTTTATGTTACAATTTTCCCACGAAAAGATTATGGTTTACCGCTGTGACCAATTTTTTAAACGAAAACAAGCCAAAATACGCAACAAAAGCCTTTCCGGTGGAGTAGATAACACAAAGAATTTTATACTGGTTAGTTGTTGTGGTAATTTATTTTTACTCTGCGCCAGGAAAAACTTGATCAATGGTGATATAAACTTTTACAAATCAAATTCTGCGAATATCTTACAACTTTAAACCCTTGTTGATACAGTGCTTCAACCATGCAAGTCATATTATCAACATTATGTATGACTTGTTTGTTAATACTTGTTGGTCACATTGTTTTGGAAAACACCAACTTGTTTGGTGGCATGTACATTAGGGTGGAGTGAAAACACTTTTTATAAAATTTTTATTAGCTTGGGGTTGGAAACCTTGCCAATTACTACCCAAAACAGTTGTGCAAAAGTATAATGTAATCTGACGACATCTTGACCTGCCACGAGCCACTTAAAAATTGTACATTGTACATGTGCCGTTACTACTATTTCTTGTCTTGCATTCGACTTTTCAAAACAGAAAGGTTTTAAAATGCATGTAGTGCGCAATTTACGTGACTGGTGACCCCCATACCTCCCTTCACCTAAAACCCTTGATAGTTCAAAACCTAGTAAATTCACTAACTTTAACTTGAACAAATTTTTAAAAAATATTTAAAAAATGCTGTAACTTCAAATTCGTTGGAGGGAACGTGTCCCACGTACCCCTTCGACCAGTACTTCTCAACCCTTGGGTTACGACCCAAAATTAGGTTGCCATTTCATTTAGCTTGATCTCTGTAAGATGTGATGATAAAAGATAATGTCTCTTGAGCAAAGTTAAAACTCCCTACCACTACTTTAGTTTTTGTAATTTCTACTATTCAAACTATGCTGCATGTTTCACCCGACAATTTTGCCACACCACTTTTACGGTAAAGTGTACACAACAGTACACATTAGACTAAGGAACTGTTTGTAACAATTAATTGCTTCAAAAACCACACCAAACAAATGCAATTGATTGGAAAAATTGGAAAATTAATTATTTTAAAATTATCAAATTAACAAAAATATTGCGTTTCCTGCACCCCTTCCAATCTTTGAACATCACTTGTGTACCTCTCTTGCTCTTACTTACTTACACTTTTAAGGCACTGTGGCTCCAAATGTCTGGCATGGTTGAAAAGGTTCTATTCTGCTTGCCTGACCCTCCAGGCCATACCTAAAATGTGGTGAAAAGCAACTGTAGTGGCAGCAGGGCCTCCGAGAGAAGTCAGCACTGGTCGGGAAACTATACGAAAAATGGGACTCATAATATTTTTTAGCAAATATACAACTAATTTGTATCTTGCGTTGCATGTGCGTGTTTAAGCTGAAATTAGCCAGCTTTCCTCAGCATGAAAAGAACTTCGTTCAATTTAAAAATCATCAATAATCACTGGATTACACTTGCAGCAAAAAATGCCATTGAGGCAAACTATTTTGTCTAGAAAGCTTTGTAAACACACAATAGGCCTACAGGCAACGAAAATAGTTCAACCAAGCATTTAATTCAGGAGTGTTCAAACTTTTTCCCACTCGAGCCAGATGTGATAATAAGTGTTCGCGGGCCAACAGCCACAATAATTTTTCTGAAATCTGCAAGTTCAATTTATATGATTTTTGTGTGTCTGCAGGCCAAAAATAACACATTGTCCAACAACAGGCGCGGGCCGGAGTTGGCCCGCGGGCCGGACTTTGGACATCCCTGATTTAATGCAACCCTTTCTAGACTTTTTGCAATGCAAAATTACGGATCACAGCATCAAATGCTAAAATTTTGCGACGTCTGAATTGATGCACAACATGTAGTCTAAAGTTAGGCTTTTCAATCGATTTTGAGTCATAGGCCTATAGGAACGCAAACAATTCTTTACAAATTTCAGTACGGTAACTGCTAAATTCACGTTCTCAAAGCGCTACCGGAACACAAAATCATAGCAAAACTATTTGGAAAAACCTTTCGAAAGTTGCAATCAATGATTCCTTGTGTAGAGATTATGGGGTGGTTTGTTCTCGTTTGAACTCATCCAAAATGTCTTGAATAATGTCATTGTTGTAGCCTACAAATGGTATAAGTTTGTCCACATGCCCGCAACTGCACAACAGACATACGATGAAATTTTCATGGAACTTCAAACTCGTCGACGATATGTTTGAGTCTGTTGATACATTTGTCAATTCCAACAACTATCGAATCCTTTGCAATGTACTGTAGAATACATTTCCTTCGAAGGATTCAGCTAGTTAAGTGGAGTTATAAAGCGTTCTGTCCTCAGGAAAAGAAAATCATTTTCTTTTAAATTTATAATTGCTACTGCAACTTTAGCTTGCGAGTAATAGCCTACTCTTCTCAGCTTTCTCTTACTTAGATTACATCTTCCTCTTAATTTCATTAAATTCATCAGTGAATCTTGTTTAGGACCGTAATCCACATAATGCAAAGCAGTCACAAATCGTCAGACTAATAAAATAATGGCGTAACTCACTTTTTGACGAAATTGAGATATTAGTGTTTTGTAGGTCCCTAACATGTAGCGCATCTGCCATATAATTTTCTAAGACCTGCTGTACGTTAACGAGAAAGTGGTATTTTCGCAAAAATGTCAAATGGCCTAACTCAAACGCATGACTTAGGCCATTTTACAAATCTTTTTAATCGTTTGCTGGAAATAAAGCTTTCCTCCAACAGAGCAGATGTTCAGCAGACGACGATCTAAATTGTATAGAAATAGAGCTTCCACTTCATAACAAGTCTAGACGATTAATTTAGCACAAAATAATTATGTTTTTTTCTATTCTATGTATCGTAATCTTGGCCATTTCCAAGTAACTACCCTACTTAAATCAATCTGTTTTCTTTCTGTTCCTTTGAGAAGCTTCATTTTCCTAGTACTCGTCGTCGTCGTCGTGTGAGCCTCTGGGGCCGAGGGTCTATCCTTTTACCACCCCAGATTCACGATGTTCCCGGACTACACTGGAAGGCTACTAGAGAGCAGCCAGTCTTTGGTTTCATCATCCATGACACGCAGACCTTCCTCTCCGTTAGGTGGCTTGAGGATGGAACAGTCATTGGTGATGTGGTCTGCAGTCTGTTCCTCGGCACCACATTCACAGGAGGAGGAAGAGGCCATTCCCCATTGGTGCATGGTTGAACGGAAAAGCCCGACGCCAGTACGGAGACGGTTGAGGCGCACCCATGCCTGTCTTGGTAGTGTCAGATCGATGGGGCGACTTATCATATCACACTGTGATACAGGTCAGATCTTCCCAATGCACGGTTTCTCGCAGTCTTCTTGCACCCATGGCAGGTTTTGTAGAAAGCCATTATTGAATACTTAATCAATTCTCAGCTTACTATCACACTTAGCAACTTCATAAGCTCATTGCTGGTTCTTCGCCATCATTTTTTAGTTTCGCTGATGGGAGAAGGAGAACATAGGAAAACATAGATTTCAACACGTATGCATTGACTTTTATGTGTAGGTAAATGTGCTAAAATGGGAAAAGAGGAAAACCACTTTTTGGCGAAATTTCTCAATTACCTGCGTACTGTAGATTCCCATTACTGTAGAAAGGTCGCAACGCACAGAAAGAAAAAATTCTTGTACCCTGGAACTACCACAATCCAACTTCATCGGCAATACAAAGAGCTTGCTGAATCATCAGGAATACGATCATTGAGCACAACCTATTTTAGTGAAGTATTTCTTGATGAGAATTTTCCGTCTTCATCATCGGCTCCAGCTTGTGTCCGAGCACTGGTTTGTTGTCAAATTGAATTTGGCTGTGGATGGTAATGTCGTGTGTGGCCTTGGAGGCCCAGTCTATGATGGAAGACGTGGGCAAAAGGCACTGGGAAACGATCATCATAGATCCGCCGCCAATGTGTGAAACCGGACTGGAGGCTTCCAACTCCACCAAGCTTGCCCCGTTACCCGTTATATCATCGCCATTTGGTTTTGTTTGGCCCTGGTATAAATTGAGACAAAGGCCATTCGCTTGTATGGTTGTTTAAGGTGGCCGTACCTGTTACTGCCAATTTTCTTAAGTTAAGCCCTCTGCGTTCATTTGTGACTCGTTTGTTAATATTTGGATTTTTTCTCTTTTGCCGACCACTGTACTAAAAAAGCCACCTGTTTTTGTTTCTCTTTTATATTGTTTGGCCTCTTTCGCATATGCGTTTGGCACCTGTGGTCTGTTTTCGTTAAATCAGTAACTTATTAGTCGACGATACAACGTCAGTTTTCATTGAATTATACAACCATTATGACCTATTCGTTTTTCAATAATTGTCAATCCTTGAGAAAGGGAATTCGTAAATTGTACTGTAAATCGATTTGTTTCATTCTACAAAATTGCTTTTCTCTGGACGGTCGCAAATTAAGAAATCTCAAAGTTACCTGTGTTTAAAAGATTGTCTAAAAACGCACATTAAAAGAACACGTGAAAACCAATTCAAATTCATGTGTCGTGTTGTTGGAAGCAATCTAGACAGAAGAAACTGACCAGGCAGTTCAATAGAGCAAAGGTCAACGACAAACAAAATACGTCACTGTAACGTAGCAATCAAATAGACAAAGCGGACGTTACATTTCAGTTTTTAGACATTTCAATCAAGAAAGTCGTCGTTGTTGACAGTGAGCGAAGTTGAATGCCAAGAAAATGGCAACAAATTCTGTAAAGGCGACAGACGTGGCAGATAAATCAAATGCCGAAGAATCAACAAATCCAGAACCCCAAACATCAAAGGTGACAACAAGATCACAATCAAAAATGCTCTACCAAGCAGAAAATGGCAGTCTGCACCCAAGCGACAGCACCAGCAAAGTTTCCAGCAAAAGCCGCTCCTCTACAATGAGCGCTAAAATTAAGAAGGCGGTAATATTAGCTCGATTGGAATCACAAAAAAGGATCTGCGAGTTGGAACAAGAGCAAGCGAAAGCAAGGGCAGAATTTGAAACAATGGTCCTAAAACAAAGTCAGCTACGCGAAGAACAAGAAAGAAAATTCCTGCAACAAGTCCAGGAAGCTAAACTAAAGGCAGAGCTCCAAGAGACAATTGCCCAACTTTCGGAAGAATCGGAAGAAGATGCTGGTGAGCGCTATAAAATGTCTAAAGACAATGTTGATATAAACGGACAATTTCAATCGAATTTAGCAACTAATGTAAACAATAATTCTGTGTATCCTATGTTATCCCAATTAACGTTGAGTGGCGTAGAAGCCAGGTCTAACATTCACGAATCTATTGTCGTTTCAAACAAAATTAATCCTTCACAAACAGTAACAAATAAATCGTTTGTGAGACATGAGCCGAGTACGTCGTATGCCCAGACCCCTGTACTAAATCAAATAAACAATAATCAATCAGTAAACTCGAAACAAATTCCAAATATTACTATCAACCCGTCCCCACTGTTGTCTGTAGAACCCCCAATCTTTGATGGAAATTCTGCTGAATACTGTGGTTTTATAGACGCATTTGATACGTTAATTGATTGTAATTTCACAGAGCCTAAACGTAAACTTTTTTATCTGTTGCAATACACCAAAGGCTCTGCGCACACTTTGGTAAAAGGGTGTCAATACATGCTTCCCCACGAAGGTTACACAAAAGCAAGAGCTTTGCTACAACAAACCTTCGGTCAAAAATTTCAAATAGCTCGTGCATGTGTTGATTCCGTCATAAACGGCCCATCTCTTCAAAATTCTAACAAGGATTCTCTAATCAAGTTCTCTTCGGAACTAACTTCCTGCATATGTACTTTGTCTGGCATGAATTACTTACAGAAAATGGACAACATGGATACCATAACAAAAATAATAAGACGCTTGCCAAGTGGCTGGTATTCTAGCTGGTTACGCGAAGTTGACGTAATTTTGCATGAAAGAAATCAAGAAATAAGCCTTTCAGATCTCTCACGGTACGTCTCGCGCAAAACGAGAGAAACGACCAATTTGGCATGCGATATTCTAAAATCTACTAAAAAACAATTCGATGATTCCAACTCCAAACGTAGGAGCAGCGTAACCTTTGCAACGCAAATAAAATCGTCGAACCATGAAAGGACATGCCATCTGTGCAGAGATAAACATTTTCTCAATCAATGCAAACAATTTCGAATGATGAATATTGACCAAAGGCTTAAATTTGTAATCGACAACAAACTCTGCAAGTGCTGTTTAAATGCTGGTCACTGGGCATATCAATGTAAAAGGAAGGACCCTTGCATAAAACTAGGATGCACTGAACGCCACACTACTCTCTTGCATCCCCCAGATGCAACACAAATCACCACAAATATCACACCTAAAGACACAACTCAAAAAATTAATATCAATCAACCTACACAAGCAATACGCAATGGGTTTGTCAACACACGAACAAATTCTCGCAGTCTGCTTCCCATAATCCCAGTAAAGGTTCGCCTGCAAGGAAGTAATCAAACTATCACTACACAAGCGTTTTTGGACAGTGGAAGTACAACATCTTTCATAACAAATGATTTGATAGAAAAGTTGCAAATTGCCGACTGTCAAGAAACTAATATTTGTACCATCACGCTAAACAACACTGGCAAACGTAACAAGGTAAAGGTGGTCACAAATGTCGAAATGTCAGATTTTGACGAAAACAAATACATTTCTCTAAGCTCTCTTTACTCCACTTTTCAAATTCCTGTTTCAAATACAGATATTCCTACCCTAGAAGACACTAAACACTTTCCAGAATTTGCAAACATCTCGATTCCCGATGTTGACGCAGAGGTAGGACTTCTTATCGGCAATGACAATCCGTACGTTCTCCAACCGCAAGAAGTAATACAAGCAAAAGGTGGCTATTATGCCATCAAAACGGCCGTTGGTTGGCTAGTGAATTGTCCTAACAACAAACAGGATCAAAGCAAAACTAAAAATTTCTTTACCAAAACTTCTACCCATCCAATGTGCGACATGTGCTTTGACGCTGTTGACTCAATTGTTAACTGTAAACCCGAATTATCTGTTCAACAAGCTCAATTCATGAAATCTGTTAACTCTAGTATCAAACTTTTGGAAGACTCGCACTACCAAATCGACTTGCCCGTTCGAAATCCGGACCTAAAATTACCCTTTAACAAATCTCAAGCTCTCCAAAGAATTAATTGCTTGAAACGAAAGTTTGAAAGGGACGCTAATTTCTACATGGACTATAAAAGGTCTGTTGATGACATGATCATGAATCAATACGCCGAAAACGTTAGCGATGTCCCTGGAATACATGGAAAAACTTGGTATATTCCACATCATGGTGTATATCATCCAGAAAAACCTGAGAAACTCAGAGTAGTATTTGATTGCTCTGCCAAATACAAAGGTATCTGTCTCAATGATACTCTATTACAAGGCCCAGACATCACAAATAACCTGGTCGGCGTTCTTCTTCGTTTCCGCCGTGAAACAATTGCTATTCAAGGAGACATACAGTCTATGTTTCACCAAGTAAAGGTTCCTCAACAAGACCGTGATCAATTCCGATTCTTATGGTGGAAAGATGGGAATCTAGAAGCGCCCCTACAAGAATACCGAATGAACGTGTATATATTTGGCACTGTCTGCTCCCCAAGTTGTGCAAACTTTGCTTTAAAACGCACAGCTGAGGACAACTCATCTCTTTTCAGTGCAATTACTGTAGATACAGTAAAAGAGTCTTTCTACGTAGACGATTGCTTGGCTTCAACAGCAAATGTTTCAGAAGCAGTTAAATTGGTAAGGGAACTTCGTGAGCTACTGGCCAAGGGAGGCTTTCGCATTTTAAAATGGATAAGCAATGACCGAGAAGTGATCCAATCAATTCCAAAGTCAGAGCGCTGCAAGTCAATTATGGATATGGATCTCTCTCGAGATGACCTACCTGCTGAAAGAGCTCTTGGACTTTATTGGAACGTGGAAAACGATACCATACGGTTCAAAATAAAGAAAAAGGTTAAACCAGCTTCACGTCGAGGCATTCTTTCAGTAATCAATTCTATATACGACCCCCTTGGTCTTGGTGCTGCTGTTGTACAACCACTGAAGGTGCTTTCTCAAAAGCTCTGTAAACTGAAATTAGATTGGGATGAGCCTATTCCACAACCAGAGTTAACCACATGGACAAAATGGCTAGAACTTCAGCCAATGCTCGAATCATTTAACGTTCCAAGGTGTTATAAGCCTTTAAATTTTGGTGCTGTCGAAGACGCCCAAGTTCACCATTTCTCAGATGCATCGGAAGAAGCCTATGGGGCTGCTTCTTACCTCAGGCTAGTCGACACAACAAACAGTATTCACTGTTGCTTATTATTGGGAAAAACTCGACTTGCACCAATGAAGGCAATGACGATTCCTCGATTGGAGTTATCAGCTGCTACAATCTCAATTAGCTCTGAAAAAATACTACAAAGAGAGTTAAAGGCATCTTATCTTAATAAAGAGTCAATTTTTTGGACCGACAGCACAACTGTCTTGCGCTATCTCAACAACTCAAACAAAGCGTTTCATACCTTCGTCTCAAATCGAGTTCAACAGATTAAAGATGCTTCAACAATTTCCCAATGGAGATACGTTCCCACTAAATGTAATCCTGCTGATCATGCTTCAAGGGGTCTCTCAATTCCAAACTTTCTTCAATGCAATCAATGGAAAAACGGCCCTGAATTTCTATGGAAACCACAATCTCAATGGCCTAAGCAACCAAAATTTCTCGAAGTCGTGGACAATGACCCAGAAATTAAACAACCAAAGCAAACGTGTTTTGCAACCCAAAGCGAATCCCACTTTCTGGAAGATCTTTTGGGTAAGTATTCTTCTTGGTACAAGCTGAAAAGAATCGTTGCTTGGCTTTTCCGTTGTAAGCATAAATTTCTGACTTTAAGACTGACTAACCTTGCAAATAAACAAAATGCCCCAGCACACAATCTTTGCTTGTCTCCAGATGAGCTCACAAAGGCACAAGACTTTATTTTTACCTTTGTTCAGTCAAAACACTTTGCCAACGAAATCAGCCAACTGAAAGCACAAAAGCCATTAAACAACTGCAGTAGCTTAATAAAATTCGACCCTTTCTTAGAAAACAATTTACTAAGAATTGGTGGCCGCATCAAAGCTGCACCTCTCAAACACGATGCAAAACATCAAATTATCCTTCCAAATCGCTCCCAAATAGTTCCTCTCATCATTCAAGAAACGCACGACACATTTGGTCACAGTGGCAGGGAACACGTCCTGTCTGCCCTGCGCGAAAATCTATGGATTATAAAAGCCAATTCAGCAGTCCGCAAGGTTTTATCCAAATGTGTTGATTGCCGCAAAAGAAGCGGAAAACTCAGCACACAAAAAATGGCTGATCTTCCTAAAAACAGATTGACACCAGACAAACCTCCATTCACCTATGTTGGTGTAGACTATTTTGGCCCATTTATTATTAAAAAGGGTAGAACAGAACATAAAAGATACGGTGTCATTTTTACTTGCCTTGTAATAAGAGCCGTACACATTGAAATCGCAAACTCTCTTGACACTTCATCTTTTATACTCGCTCTACGACGATTCATCGCAAGAAGAGGGCAAGTAGAAGAAATTAGATCTGACAATGGTTCAAACTTTGTTGGTGGTGAACGAGAAATGAGAGAAGCCATCAAATCATGGAACAACAGTCAAATCGAAGATGCTTTAACACAGAAAAGCATCAAGTGGATCTTTAACTCTCCAAGTGCATCCCATCATGGAGGTGTGTGGGAAAGACAAATCAGATCCATTAGGAAAATCTTATCAGCTATCTGTAAAGGCCAAACTTTAACAGATGAAACGCTGACTACCTTCATGTGTGAAGTAGAAAACATTATTAACAGTCGTCCACTTACAAAATCGTCAGACGATCCTAATGACATGGAGGCTCTCACACCGAACCATTTGCTTCTTCTAAAACAGCAAATAAACCTTCCTCCAGGCTCATTCACAAACAAAAAAGAGCTTTACTCTCGAAAACGCTGGAGACAAGTCCAATACATGGCCGACGTCTTTTGGACACGGTGGGTAAAAGAGTACTTACCTTTGCTCCAGCAAAAACAAAGGTGGACCAAAAAATCTCCTAATCTGACTGTGGGGGACATAGTTTTAATCGCAGATAACACACCCCGAAACAATTGGCTCATGGGTCGCGTAATTCAAACGTTTCCCGACAAAAATGGCATTGTCCGTAGCGTTAGCGTTCAAACTAAACAGTCCTTGATTGTCAGACCAATTCAAAAGTTATGCTTGATCGTTCCTGCAAAACCAATGTAAATTTGTGCTGATTTTGTTTTCTCATGTTGTTTATACCTGTGTATTTGAACAAATGTACGAGGCCTTAAAGGGGAGGGAATGTTACTGCCAATTTTCTTAAGTTAAGCCCTCTGCGTTCATTTGTGACTCGTTTGTTAATATTTGGATTTTTTCTCTTTTGCCGACCACTGTACTAAAAAAGCCACCTGTTTTTGTTTCTCTTTTATATTGTTTGGCCTCTTTCGCATATGCGTTTGGCACCTGTGGTCTGTTTTCGTTAAATCAGTAACTTATTAGTCGACGATACAACGTCAGTTTTCATTGAATTATACAACCATTATGACCTATTCGTTTTTCAATAATTGTCAATCCTTGAGAAAGGGAATTCGTAAATTGTACTGTAAATCGATTTGTTTCATTCTACAAAATTGCTTTTCTCTGGACGGTCGCAAATTAAGAAATCTCAAAGTTACCTGTGTTTAAAAGATTGTCTAAAAACGCACATTAAAAGAACACGTGAAAACCAATTCAAATTCATGTGTCGTGTTGTTGGAAGCAATCTAGACAGAAGAAACTGACCAGGCAGTTCAATAGAGCAAAGGTCAACGACAAACAAAATACGTCACTGTAACGTAGCAATCAAATAGACAAAGCGGACGTTACAGTACCTACGCGAAGGCTACGCACACACTCTTGGCCAGATCCATGTCCACTACGGTCCAATAAAATCGAAACGTACAGCTTCAGGGGAACTGGTTGCAACGGGATGACGTGTGCTCTGTTCATACCACGTAAGGATCAGTGCGACGTGTGTGTTTCATTCAAGCACAGTAATATTACCAAGGAACAATACGATAAGCATATCAAGTTGAAGAATGAAGCTTGAGATGAGAAGACGAAAGACAAGGAGTCCGCTAGCACAGTAAAATCCGTATGGACAATGGATTCACCGGCTGTACTTCTGTGTCCCAAAACTAAGGCAAGCAGTATGTACTATAAAACCAAGCTGCAGGTAGGCCTACACAATTTTACACTATTCAATCTTGAATCAAAAGGTGCTTATTGCTCTATTTGGAATGAAACAGAAGGTGATTTACGCAGTGAAGTATTCGCTTTCTTGGAGTTTAATCAGTTCGAACGGGTAATTTCTGGAAGCCCGGTCTGGAGGAGATAGTTATTTGGAGTGATGGGTGTGGATATCAAAATAGAAACTCTATAAAGTCACTAGTGCCTACTGTGCCCTTTCATGGAAGCATGGCATCACTTACTCAGAAGTACCTCGTGGCTGGTCACACTCAAATGGAGTGCGATAGCATGCACATAGTACCCTACTATCGAACGAAAATTGGTAAACAACATTTTATGACGATAGATTACGAAATTATGAGAATGTCAGGATCAGACTGCATCCCAGCAATGTACAAAGGATGCAACACAGTAATTTTATCAAAATTGATGGATGATGCTTGTTGAGTAGCCTATCAGGCCTGGAAAGAAAACTGGAGATCTCACGGTTCATGATCTTAGAGGCCTGAATCATGAAAGCAGTGCAAAGGTATCGTACAAGGTCCCACTATGTGAGGCTGCACAGTGCAAGGATCTGCCACAGCGGTCACAAACAAACTTAGGCGACACAACAGTAGGCTACATGGATTCCTATTTTTTAAGCCATCTTCCAATCAAATTGAGGAACTACAATGATCTCCAATCTATGGAACATGTTATACCAACAGGGTGCCACTTCTGTTTTGATAATTTGCTTCATCACTGATAATTTATTCAGCTTGTCTTGCCAACTCTGAACTGTTTTTAGGCGAAATATGCAGTCTAGCATGAAATCTAACTCCTATCGTTAGGTTGGAGTTGCTATTAGGGATTTTCCTGTTAATTCCAGTCGTATTATTACTGTTATTATGTCACCGTTAAAAAACTCATATTGATAAACTCAAATTATCAAATGGCCTAAGTCATGTCTGTGCATTCAGAAAATGGCCTAAGTCATCCCAACACATTATGGGATGCAAAATGAAGCAAATCAAAGTATACATGCTCATTGTACTTGTGTCGACATGCTATTTTCGTTTAACTGTACAGTAGATATGATAAAAACAACCGTGTAGACAGTTTTTTTCGATTATCTCAAAACAAGAAAAAATGAGTTACGCCATTATTTTATTAGTCTGACGAAATTTAAAACTGCTAATTGTAAGCTACTTCAGCATTGACTCAGCTTTCGATCAAGCTCTTGTTGGTGCCAACTTGATGCATTTAAGAAACGTCTTTAGAGCTTCAATCTCAAAAGAGTAATGTAAAGTATTGGGTTTGACTGCACCACGCCTTGATTACTCTCTCGAAGGCAATTTTCTTTGCAAGATGATAGGACAGCTTTCTTTAGATTTTTCAGAATTTTTCCTCTGACTGCTGGGCTAACTTTAAAGATGCCACAAGCTTAGAGATAATCAATTACTCAAAAATGATAAGACATTTGAACAACGCTGTCTGTAGGCAACATTATGAATTTCAACTAGATTTAGCCTAAGCAACAACATCCACAAAGAAAAAACTCAAATAAAGAAAAAACTCACTACCTTCCAAAAACACATCATGAGAAGCATGACCAACAAAAGGCTACTTGACCACACGAAAACAGAAGATCTTTTAACTATAACAAAATTACTGTAGCTTACATCCAATTGCAGCAATAATAAAATCAGAAGTTTTAAAACTGTTCGGCCACACTAAAAGATCACAACTCGGACGCAGCAAAGTTTGCAAAGAAGAAAAAGTAGAAGGAAAAAGAAAACGTGACGTACTGAAACTGAGCATGGAAAAGATCACCGTCACACCTTTTCACCTTTGCAACATGGAATCTACGCGCCAATCGTCAGTCTCTCTCAACGGAAACCCACTCCCACACAACCCGTGTCCCACCTACCTAGGAGTGAAGCTCGACCGACAATTAACCTACAAACACCATGTTGAAGCCCTCCATGCTAAGCTATCAGCACGCAACAACTTGCTGAGATGCCTAGCTGAAACATCCTGGGGTGCTAGTACATCCACACTTCGTACAAGTGCTTTTGCACTTGTTTACAACACCTCCGATAACGCTTCCCCCACTTGGTGCCGCAGCGTACACACTTCCAAAATTGACACTGCCCTCAACACCACCATGAGAATAATCACCGATTGCCTGCTTCCAATTCCCACTGACTTTGTGCCGGTACTATCAGGCATCGCCCCAGATAGACTTCGTAGGGAAAATCACGTACGTAGTCTGGTCATACAAGCTATGTCAAGGGGTGATCACCTCCTCAACCAGATTGTCCTAAACTCGCACTCCCAAAAGACGCCCGTTCTCCCGACATGCTGCAGCTATGTGCAAATCGAACTTCCACATTTCCGAAATTTGGAACCGTGAATGGAGAGAAGTTGCGAGACCAACCCAATTCACAGTCCTTCCCTATACCAACACCCCACCTGGAGCAGAACTACCCCGGAAGGAATGGGTGAACTCAATCGCCTGCGGACTGGAGTGGGTCGTTTCAGCAGCAACATGTTTCAGTGGGGCCTCGCCGATTCACCATCTTGTGAGTGTGGCTCATATTTTCAAACTGCACACAACATTATCTATCAATGTCCTGTATACCGGCCACAAGATAGACATGTGGACCTAACAACGCTCGATGAATACACAATCCATTGGCTGCTGCGCCTGGATGTAACAACGTGATCTGTGGCGGCCTCAAACGCAAGAAGAAGAACTTGTGTACCGGTAAATTTGTCAATTACTTAAGCTCGTATGGTTAGCTTACTAGGTTCACTTTTTGTATTGCTTTGGAAACAACAACAGAAGGCGAAGATATCTTTGCTTTGGTCACCTCATTTATGAATGAAGAGGAGTTAGAGAGGACAAAATGCTCCAGTATTTGCAGTGATGGAGCTCCAGCTATGCTCGGATCCCGCAAAGGTTTTACTGCTCGTGTGAAAGAAGTGAATCCTAATGTACTCGTCAGTCACTGTTTCGTCCATCGAGAAAATTTAGCATCTTGCAGGCTTTCAACCGAATTGGGAATTGTCATGCAAGATGTAATTCATATCGTCAACTTCATAAAGGTCAAATCACTGAACTCACGACTATTTGAAAAATTATGCGAAGATTTTAATGCAGAATACAGACATCTGTTGTACTTTCCTGATGTGAGATGGTTATCTCGTGGCAAAGTACTGGAGAGATTTTTAACTCTGCGCAAGGAGGTGAAGGAGTTTTTGATAAACAAGAAGCATAGCTTGGCAGAAAAGTTTGCTGATCAAAAGTAGCTTTTGTTTGTGGAGTATCTTTCTGATATATTTTTGCAGCTGAACATCTTGAATAAATCTTTGCAAAGACCAAACATAATGTTGGTCGATGTATCTAAAAAACTGATTGCTTTTACGCAAAAGCTGAAGTTGTAGAAGAGGAAGATCGCGTTCCAGAAAACAGCAACATTTACTGTTTTGAATCAGTTACTGGTGAATCCGGAGTCAGGCTTTGATGATGTCCAGCTTGTCATAGAAAGTTATGTGGGTTCATTGATATGAGAATTTGATATGATTATCCCTGAATATGAGTATGGCTCATTTTTGCAAGCTTAGAAAACGTTGGGCGAAACGCAGTTTTGGAAATACAGTCGCCAAATCTTCGCTATTAATTTAACCTTAATATTTGGGTCGCCACAAATAAAGGTTGAGAAGCACTGCCTTAGGGGCTTCGCTACTGGTGTGATCACTGGATTTTACATCATTGCTGAATTCTTAAGTTTAGGTTTAAAAAATAACAAATTGTTCCCTGTAACCACTGATGCCAGACGCTTTAATAATAGCACAAAAGTAGCTTAAACAGCACACAAACTATGCAAAAAGCGATAATTACAAATCCACTATTGGCAGCTTGTACTGCATATAGAACTGCTGATTTCTCACAATAGATTGCATTATTGTAGCTTACAACAAAGTGCAGCTTCCCATACGTTTGTAGCCTACAGGTGACAACTCAATTGGGCAGTGATTGTGATGAATAAGTTTCCATACTTTTTAGTTCTGGTTTATGACCTGCTTTGTAAAGTGCTGAAAACAACGCGTATCTGCGATGCATACAAAGCCACGTAGAAACCCACACTATAATATGATAATGCACCAAAACAAATAAGATATTAATTTTCGGACCCGTTAGTTTAGTGTTTACGTGCGGTTACGTATAGCTTTGTATTTCATGTATTAACTGTACGTACAGTATTATGTTTAAATTATTTTAGGATTTTGCTTTCAATTCGCTAATTCACAAACTTTTTCCTCCATTGGAAGTTGTACAGTCCTAAGTTTATCAAATGGAGTTGCAAGTGTTTCTTTCTCCTCTGCCATTGTTCCTTCTCCTGGACTACCGTGGTCTTTTAATTGGGTTTGGAATCCTGATGCTATTGATAGGATCCGCGAAGTTTCGGAGCCTGATGATATTGATGGGATCCGCGATGTTTATTCTACGTTATTGTTGGTAATCTTTCAATTTCTAATAAATGGCTCACAGCAGAAAAAAATAACTTTTAAGTTTTTTTTGTTCCCAAGTGCATTGCTTCTTATCATTATCCAATATACTTACTTTGTATATTTCCTCTCTACCATAGTTTGTAGTGGAGTTGTTTATCTTTCATAAGAACTAGCATCTATCCTACGAAAGTTGTTAAGAATAAGTGAACATTTTTAGACAATGAATTATTGCAAAAAGAAATAACAAAACACAACTTTTCAAAACGAGTTTCAAAATTAAAAAGGTTTATATTTTCATTAAGGTTTGTATCGTTTTGCGACATGAGTTTTGTTTATGTTGTTGATGTTGATATTGTATTGATATATCTGCAAAACTACAGAGAACTACACAAATGGCCATTTAGCCATTTAGTCAATTGTACAAAAAATCTACAAAGGATTGACAGTTTTGTCATTTTAATGTTGAGGTTTGGTTGTTATCGGCATTTGCTTTCAAATATTATATAACTCCCCTACGTTGTCATTGTAGCCTACCCAGAGCAACAAAACCTGTTGATTACTTACAATTTGTGTTTCAGACTGTAATTGCTTCAATCACAGTTCCTTCAGGCGATGCTTCAATGGTTATAACTCCTACTCACCTATTCCCATACGATTATGTTATAAGGTATGTTGTATGGTGTCATTACTAATTGTGTAGAACTTTAGTTTCTTTCTCTGCATTTTGTTTTTTCCTAGCATGTTTGTACAAACACTACAACCATCATAAATCCTGGATTGGGAAAAAGCGTTATTGGTTGATCAGCATTTGCATTACTGAGCAGCAGTGATGACTAGATCAGCATTACTGAACTGACGTGAACCTGTTGAAGAGCGGATGTTGGTTTTCGTTTCTCAAAGACACAACATTTTCCGTTCTGTCTGTTTGTAAAACAATTTCGTTGAAAAATGTCAATAAAGTTGTCAAAGCGTGAGGCATGACATCCATCAAATTCAAGTGAATTTGTTTGAAAGATTTTATGTTTCTCTTATTAATTTACTCTCTTCATTTTCTGAAGTGCAAATTCAGTAATGAATATCTTTTGTATGTATTATCAAACAATTTTAACAACTTTGTTTCTTGCAAAGAAAGAAAAGCGAACACAATCGCGTAATGCGTATGCTCAGCTGCTTCTAAAAAATAGAGAAAATTCTAAAAAAAATTGGAAACATTCTTAATTTATTAACAATAACTTTAAAGTTGTACAAATCACCCTTCAATCAAGTGATTATTGTTTCCGACAAAGATTGCATTCCAGGCTTGTCCTTAAATTCACGTGAAATTATATGTTCTACTGGTAAACTTTTAATCTTTTTTAAATATCTTTTATTTTCCATCAGCAATAGTCCTGATCGCAAAGTTGCCTCACCGAGTAGTTTCGTATCAACTCTGACTGTCTTCAATCTCTCAGACACCGTCAGTCTTATTGTTGGTGTTCCCGGTTCTGCGTCTGACGAATGTGTGGTACCAAGTAGGTTAAAAGATATCTTGTTTTTATGATGTACGTGAGATTGCAGTGAATTGAGGGAGTAAGCTCATAACGTTGTTTATTTGTTTAACAGCAACTTCAGTTATTAACATTATGTTACCTCATAAAAAAGACGGTTTCAAATTTTTCACGAAAAAACATAATTCGATATAAAATAGGCGACTGACTCACAATGCCTCAACAATCGTTACGGTCTGAGTGAAACCAAAATTAGGCAGTGAAAACAACTAAGTAGCATAACATCAATAGATAGTAAAACTAAAAACAAATTGATTTTTATAAAATTTTAGTCAAATTGAAGGCCAATTAATCTGCTAATTCGATATATTGAACCTGACCAATTCAAATAAAATTAAACTCAAATAAAAATATAAAAATTGAGTTGGTTCTGTCCAGAACATAAAAACTAATCAAAAGCTTTCCCAACAGTTTTTCAACATAAAACGTTTCTTATTAAAAGAAAAAACTTTACCAACTGACAAAATATTTCATAATAATTTGCAAAACTGAAAACTTTTGTTTCTAAATAAAATTATTGCATAAATCTATCATCAAGTTACTAATATAATGTTTTTTTAAGGCATGAGTTACAAAATTCCGACAGTTGTGCGGAGCATTTTGGGTAATTAAATTTTATTTTTTACAATATTTGCTTTTAATATAACAGCAAATAAATCAGTAACAAATATTCTTGTGTTTATTAATTTAAATCGTTTCTGCAAATTTTCTTTGTGGCAATCATTGTTGCAGAGATTGTATTTAAAGAATTTGGAAAGCATAAAAAAGACTTTGGAAAACACTACATTCAAATCTTGCAATGATATGAAACATTTCTCGATAGTTTTCATTGCCTCGATTTCTTCAACTTTTATCAACAGCATAAACTACTGAGTTCTTTACACATTGAATGATAACATTATTCCGCGTAATGTATTACGAACAAGATGTTGATAGCGTTTTTGGAGTTTATCGGCAGTTGTGAATACGTCCAGTTATAATAATAAAATATGGTTGCAGTTCGTGCATGACCAGGCATCACGCCAATCTTCATAAAACAAATGAGACAGAAGTTAAAATAAGACAGAGAACCAGGCGTTATGTTAAAGCTCAGATATTTTGTTCATGTGAAACAGAAGACCGCCAAGTTTTAAAAACAATGAATCCTTCATTACAAGTGAAGCTGTTCTTTTTTCAAAGCCACACTTGTTGTTTGCGTTAGTGAGGGCAAGGTCTTCATGTATTGGCAAAAAATCACATTCAAAGTTAAAATTCCTTTTCTGATCGAAGCTACAAGTAGGCTGTAGGCTACAAATGACGCTCCTCATTCAGTGAACACAAATTTAAAACTTTGTTATGTTTCTGCAGTTGAGTGTAGTGAAACCATTGTGGCGTTTCCTTCGGACACTTCTATCCTGGTTGTCTTTCCCACAACTCAAGCAGGATATTCTGCAAATTCTGAAACGACTTGTGGTAATGACACACTTAGCAATAGCGGTAAGTATATTTGAGATCGACCTCATAGTTATTAGTTCCTGACGTAACTTATTACACTCAAGCATGGACTGGGGTCGGCACAAAATATGTAGGACATTACATGAACCCATGCAACAGCTACGCATAAAAACAACGTTACTAAAATTGCTTATCAAGAACAGGATAGAAAAGCAAACAAATTTTACAGCGGTGTCAGTAACAAAGTTATGATTGATCTAAATAATCAAAACTTAGAAATTAGTTGATATTGATTAAGAAATTGGAACTGCTTTTATCTAGTTGAAATTTAGAAAAATGACGTTAAACAAAAATTAAGAAGTTGCATTACTTAAAATATGATACGCCTTTATGGTACTTATGAAGCAATAAAGTATAACGCTGTATTTGTCATGTATACGAAACTAAAAAACACCAGAACACAGTATATCCAGAACATCTGTGGTACGTGTAGCGACACTTTTGATAGAAATTCGCCCACACACAGCTGCAGTTAGTGCAGCAACATCCCGAGCATGATAGTAGTGAGATTAACCTGAGGACAATGTCTATAGTTTTGCGTATAGGAGTTTGTTGCAGCAACAAAATAACTTCACATCGCCAAAATAAAAGGGAGAAGACCGGCCTGACGTGCAAAATTAAACCGTCAATAAAACGTAGAACTGATTGAAATTAAATTGAAACTAATGTCCAAAACAAAACTCTCTCGTAGGAACATATCGATAGCCTACATATTGAAACGTACTGACAACGCATTGCAACGCATTGGTTGCATACTGGAATATACCGATTATCTTTAAAACTTTTGAAACTACTTCACTACATTTTGACTACATATTGAAACTTCTTAAAACATTTACGAAATTTAGCCTACATATTGAAACCAACATATTCTGTAACTTATTGAAACTTAAATATTAAGAATGCTAAAAGCTGAACTTTTCAGCTTTAGAAATAGTTTTAGATAAAAAAACAAATTGGAGAAAGGAGACACTAATATCTACTAAAGATTAGAATTAAAAACGCTTTGGGTTGCATGCTATACAAACCTTGAAATATAGAAATTTCACGTTACTAAACGTTGTGTGACGTATTTTCCGGGCCCTCTTGCAGATACATGCATCTTGCTTGATACACACATTAGAATGCATCAGATCCTCATGATTATGCCAATTTGAATACTTGTTAATGGCAGAGATGTACGTATACGCCGCAGACTTGCGGCGTATACTTTTTGTTTACGCTAACGCTTGTGGCCACATTTTTTTGGATAGTTGTCGCTTGAGGCTACGCCGTAAAGTTTTCGAGGTATTTAGCGCATAGCGTCAACGCATACTTTTGAAAGTTTTTTTTTTTGCTACAACACGCCAATTCCTTCCAGCGCTGCTGTTGAAAGAATGTTTTCAATGGGCAAAGACATATTGGAACCAAAACGCAGCAAAATGTCAGATGAAAACTTTCAGATGCTTGTGTTTCTTCGTGGAAATTCAAAATAAAAGGTTTATACCGTTTGAATGTTTGGCACCTACCAAACAAAATGAGTTTACGCTAGTGTATGCGCTGACACTGACGCCGCTAACTTTTTTACAGGTTACGTTGACGCGTACGGCGTATGGTTTTTCGAAAGTTTGCGTTTACGCTGACGGCGTCAATATCTTTTGTTTGCGCGTACTCACTGGTGAATGGCAGCATGATAAAAGGGTTTTATTTCATGATAGAACATCTTGTTAAAGTTTTAAAATAACAAAGGCAAAGCTACTGTATAAAACACATTGGTAAACGTACTTCTATTTGCTTCCAGGTGGAACACCCTATGGGTTAAGGAACTGTTTTCTCAATGGAACATGGGGTGAAATTACTTGGTTGTCATCTTGCATGGTAACTTTGCAGGTATTACCAAACGTTGATGTGATAGTCATGTCAACAGTATTCCATCAATCATTATAATATACATCGCTCTTGGCTTGTGCCGATTGAGCGCTTTACTGGAGGCATCTTGCTATGCATTGCGCAAAGCTCACTGCTTGCAGTTAGCACGCTTTGGCAAGGTTGGCGGTAGTGCCATTCTTTTGGAGCTTAAACCTCATTTTTCGTTTTTATTTTTCCAAAGCAACATTGCAGATATTATCACAAAAGATAGGCTGCTGTTTGAACGTTCGTTCCATCAACTAAAGACCAATTTACATTTTAATTGCTTTATAGTAGCTTGTGTATACCACTTATTATTATATTTATTTTGAAAATATTTAACTATTTGTTCGTTTCACATTATAAATTCAATTTTTTCATTTTCAATTTTTGTTAGACCATTACGTACTACGTAGGCTATTGTATGTCGCAATACATATTTTTTTGGAATCACAGGATCTTGAGAATATCACCATTACAACTCCTGAAAAGCGTCTAGATGTTGCAAATGATTTACAAGTTCTTACATCTCAACCAGAAACCTTAAATGCTGAAAACGTGTCTTCTACTGTGTCTGCTCTGGAAACCGTCGTTAATACGTTGGATTTGGAGCAAGAGGTACTTTTGTTTTCATGAAAGGTTGAAATTGCATCAAGAGCATTTTGAACATACATAGCGCTCAAAACAAGAACAAACTTAAAAATTGAATGAGGCTGTTCACCAGGCATTAAATTAAATGATATGAGATGTTCTACTGGTGCAAATTAAGCTAAACTAGACAGGTAGTCACTACCTGGTCTAGCCCCCTGAAGAAGTCAGTCGTGTCTGATTGAAGAAACGTCGGAATAAAAGCAGATTGTCACTGTATACATCTTGTGATAGTTTAGCTTAATTTGCACCAGTAGAACATCTCATATCATTTAAGAAGCAACTTGTTATAACCACAGATAAATTAGATGATACAAACTAATTTATCTGTGGTTATCAAGGAGGAAGAAGTATGATTGTTTTTATTGAAGGTTGGAATTTAATCTCAGAAAACTGCATGAAAAGCATTATGAACATACTAGAACTTAAAAAAAGAAGTAAATGCATATAGCCAGGTATAGATCAGATTGCAAGTACAGCCTTAAGTTGTATTGTTATGCGTTACAAAAATTGTTGAAATGCAAATTTATTTTAAATATTTACTTACATTTTTTTCGTAATGTCTTGTCTTATATTTATGTTCGCACTGTTTGTGGTGCAACCTAATTTATTTTGTGTATTTATTTATTGTTAGACAGCGTCTTCTGTTGTGCAAACGGTCGGACACTTGCTGAACGTGTCTGAAGAGGAATTGCAGAAAAGTGAAGAAACGAGCAAGTGAGTTGAAAAACGTTTGACATCTTGGTGTAACTTTCTATGACCTAGTTTGACAAAAAACATCTGTATTTTATTATGATTGAAAATTTTTTCTCAGTTTCGGTTTGCTTTTAGTAGAATGTTTGTAGTAGCAATTTATTAACATGAATATATAAAGCAGCATCATCGATAATATTGTCAAGTAGGCTAATAGAGAAACATCCTTAGTTTCAAAGAAATTAAAGCAGGTCAGAATATGGTGTACAGTTGTGTTGTGGATTGTTTGAAGGCAACCAAGCAATACATTGTTTAGAATATTGGACATACTTGATGCCGTCGGGAAAAACGTGGTATTAGAGGATGGAAAAATATACGAAAAAGTTGCAGCGACACTCGGATTTGCAGTTGCGCAAATAAATTCAAAAAGTAAAAAAAAAAAATAAATAAATTACTTCTAAAATTAATCTGACTGGGAAAATATTTATGAAATGTAGCATTAGTACTTTAAAGATACGAACAGAGAGCCCAAAAAAACTGTGAAAGTTACAGATAAATAAAATGTTAAATGGATTTTGTAATCGAGCTGACGATTTTAAAAATTCTAAATAGCCAATTGAATTTTAGTTCTATGCTATGAAGACTTTCGTCTATGCCAGATTGAGACTGTTCCAATGTTCCATTCATTCAATTATTGTCTCACGTTATAGCCTTCTCAAAGTTGTGCTACCATTTATAGTTTATTGCTGTGCTGACGTGTAGGTTTTTATTGCAGCTCAAATAGAAAACATTTTTTTATTTCACAAGTTAATATCAAAATAATACAAACCTGGATGGACTCCCGGCTTCAGTTAGTTGTTGAAAACATTGCTCACCTTTCCTAGAGTGTAATAAATTGGGTGGCCGAGAGAAAAGAACTGAAACTTACTGAAATGAAAGACTCATCTTCTCATCACCGACACTTGGAATTAAGTATGGGACCACCATTACCTTACCTAATATCAAAAATAAAATGGTAGGATATAAGTTCACCCGTTAAGGCGTAATATTTCGGCAACGCGAGTTACTATTGGAATTTATTTTGGATAGTCCCAGCATTTTTCGTCGTATTTTTACTTTGCATAGCATTGGACTATTCCAGAAAAGTCAACATTGGATTACTGTATTGTGATGTAATCGCGTTATCGCTGGATTGTTTCTGTCAGACGGCAATTGCCATTGAAAACACTGTTCCTCTATTCCTTCATAGCGCCGTTCAGACAAAGGCCAATAGCATAAAGCAAAATTAAAAGCGCCATAAAAAGCTGCGGTATCGAAACCAACAATTGTGATCATCCGCACTGCTTAAAGTGACGTAATTTTCAAAACCAAGAGTTGGCCATGATTTCTAAGTGGTTTTTAATATTGATTTATGTTTGCTGCTAAATTATTTTACAGCCAATTAGAGAATCTACTTATTAGATGACGCAATCTTGCTCAAGATATTTTATAAACCTTTTATTACAATTTATAAAGCCATTTCAACAATACAAGTCTTTTGTAGGAGAGATCGTTGACCAGGAGAACACTACAGTTTTCTTGAACCGTGCTGAACGTAAATGACTGAAATTTTTGCCTGTGGGACCGAGATATTGGTCAATGTCGTTTGACGTAGTTTGATGGCAATTTTTTTGTAGTTCAGGCATGACATCATAAACAGTTTTTTTCACTCTGTCAAGCTGGAGTAAACATGAGTGGTCGGATTTCCTTTGTTGTTTTTGATTTGACAGTAACTTTGTATGAAATAGTTTTTAGATGCAAAGAAACACACGAAACACTGACACCTGTCATAAGATACTTCATTTCTTGAATAGTTTTTAGATTAAGTCAATCTTTATAACTTGCTCTATCATTTACCAAAAACTGCAAAGTTAATTTTTTTCAAGTTTTTCACCGAGAAGCAAAAATATCGTTTCTAGCAGTAGCCGCAACGTTCATTTGATGAAATCGAAAGTAAAAGTAGCAATAAACAGGATGGTTTATTGCTTCACTGACGTTTCGTGCACAATGACAATGCGCATCCTCAGAGCGAATAACATACAAAATAAAATTTCACAGGTTATATACTGCAGTGCGATTGAAGGCAAGAAAAAAAACAAAACACAATATTTTAAAGATCGGTCAATGATGTGTGAAATGTGTGAAAGTAACCTCTCACACATCATTGACCAATCTTTAAAATATTGTGTGTTTTATTTTATTTTGTATGTTATTCGCTATGAGGATGCGCATTGTCATAATGCGCGAAACGTCAATGAAGCAATAAACCATCCTATTTATTGTTGCTTTTACTTTCACTTTCATCAGATGAACGTTGCAACTAGTGCTAGAAACGATAATTGTCCTGATGAACATCCAAACTATTCAGTATTCAGGCAAAAATATGTCGAATGGAATTCAGAACATTTTGTTCAAGGACCTGTGAGACAGTATAAACAATAAACATATACAATATACATGTACTACGACATATATAACACAATACGATGGTGTTAACAAATTCTTTTTTCAAGTCATTGGGAATTTAATTTTAAACAAACCCATTGTGTATTCCATTTTGTTTTAAGTAGTGTTTGTTTTGTGATTTTGAGAGATTTGTTGAGTCAATCCGTTAAAATAATTTATTTCAACGTTTATTTGATGTAAAGTGTCGCAACAATGCCTTATAATACAGAAATGCATGCATGAAAGCGATGGAAAATCTCTGTTGTTTATTTGCAACTCGTTCCTTGTTGCACTAAATGCATTTTTGAAGTGTCCCACTGCTCCATTAGGTTAGGCACCAGTGGGACACTTCAGTACGACAATTAAAACTTGAAAATAAACAACAAAACATCAAATTTTCTGTTGAAATGTGTTGAAGATGTGAGCAAAAGGTAAAACTTTAGGAAAAATGTGGTTTGATTATTTGTAAATTATTTGACCTTTAAAAAAAAGCTATTTTGTCGCACTGGTCCCTGATCTCCCCTGTAAAAAAGAGGCATTAGAAGCACACACCAGTAGATTACCGCAAACAGTAGACATCAAAACACTGATGAAGCTCGTCCAAGCCAAACTGTGTAGACTACTGTCAAGCAAAATGCAGTGTAGCATATTACTTACCACATCGCTATGTCTATATGCATAAATCTATTATTTTAGTTAAACAAATATAAAGGCAATTCTGTACGTCTCGTCTTTTTCAATTTTTTGTTTCTTGTGGCAGGTATTCTTCAGTTATTACTCGGTTCAGCTTACGTACACTTGTTGTTTTTGATGTTGCAGATATGCAGCAACCGGGAATAAGCTACGTATTCAATTCTCCGCAAGTACCAAGTGATCTTGGCTTTCGAGAAGATCAACTAAATATTTTGAAAATGAAGCCCACAAAAGGAAAGTTTACATCGTCTGTATATGTACCAGATGAGGCTATCAAGAAAAGTCCAGGTATTGAGCCTGCCTCGACAAAACATAACCCTGAGCACTAAGTTACTTCACTACTACGATAGTCATAGCAATATAGGCTAGCTCCCTCACACTTTGGCAAGTTGCAGTATTGACAGGTATTTTTATTCTAAATCGTATTAAAATTGTACTTCGTGCTTGTATCCTTTAAATTCAAAACCAATTTAAACCAAAAAAAGGAGATTTTATAAAACTTTTCAGTGCTTAGCATTTGATTGTTTGTAGTTAAATTGAGAACAAAATGTGTTTTTTATTAAAGTGCCCTGACAGGTTGGATCCAAGTATAGTAGCTTTTTTAAGCATTTTCTAGCGCAGAATTATACTTAGCGAACTTTTCAATCGTAACCTCGTAGCTCGACTGGTTAGGGCGTAATTTATATCAAACGACTGCTTCGCAGCGCCACTACAGGCGAAACTCCATATTTCACTGCTCTGGGACGACTTTGGTGGTGTTAAGTCATCCTAAGTGGGCGTCTTTACCGACAGATGAAACTAATGTTTCGTAGATGTAATTGGTTGATCACAGTTTGGTCGGAGTTGGTACAAGCGATTGCTTTTTTCAAAGATTTATTGTTTTTGCAGTTTAATAAAATTATACTGGATACGTTCCTACAAAACCTAAAATATACTCGAAGGGAAAAATGAAGAAATCCTACGTATCATCATTCATATTCACTATTCATAAATAAATAAAAGTTTACTCTCTCTTTCATAATGTGCCTTCAGTTGGCCATTGAAATCCGGTGTAACGGCCATCTGGACTTGGAAAATTGTTTCGGATTCGCCAAACGATGCATGACGGCAGCACACCATTTGTTGCTTCCGAGAGCATCACCTTGTAATATCCACTCCAAAACATGCCTGTAGGCAACAAACTGATACTGCCTGCAAGGAAACAAAATCACTTCTTTTAGTGTGCATTCTTTAGCGTTTAGGATATTTTTAGCCTAATGTATCATCCTTACTCGTTTGATAGGTCTCCGTTTTCACCTTTCGGTTAATTGGTTTTTCTTCAGTTCTTCCTGTTCCTCATAAAAAAAAAGTCCTCAGAACTGCAGGATGTAAGTGTTCCTTAAAATCGGTCAAATTTGTAATCCAACTAGATGCGTCTTTCTTCAAAAGTTCTTTCGTCTGTGGCACTTCATTCAAACATACACATTCATTGGGCTGGAGCATGCAGTAGACTCGCACTTGTGTCAAACGCACCACCTAGAGCAGCGTTTCTCAACTTGGGGGTCGTGACCCCAAAAGGGGTCTCGAAGGTCATTTCATGGGGTCGCAAAGATATCAATAAAAGATTTTGGAAATTGCAAAAAATTTCGTATAAATGAAAAATCTTTGTAGCAATCACTTTAGTATACAGTAATGTCGTAGCAAGTGACTAATTGGTTGCACTGTTACGAAAGAGAACGGGTAGCTCGGTTGTAGGCTAATATATCATCGTTTGTTCAAGTAGAACGATATTTCTCTGAGCTCAAAGAAAGAGATGCCGCATTTGTATGAAATCCGTTCTCTACTGCTTTGGATGTTGCTGATATTCCAGATGAATTGCAAGACCAATTTTATGATCTTCAAAATGATTCTTCCGCATCTAAACCTGATAGTAATAATAAGTTCATTTTTTCATTTCGGCAATTCTTATTTTGCACATACTGTAGACCAGAGGTCACCAACCTTTTTTGCATGCGGGCCACTTTGGTACTAAGGAGAGCTGTGGCGGGCCGCACTAATAAAATGTTAGGTAGGTTGACTCCTATGCTAGAAAAGAACGCATTTCGCACCCAGTATCCAGCGTTACATGTTGTTCATATTTATGTTAGAATAACGCAGCAACAAAATTAATCGAACAACGCTACTGCCAGGCCGAGCTCCTCTTACAACACGTTTGACTTCTTTAACAATGCCTAATAAACGAGGCCACTTGTTTTGCGCACTTATAGCGAGGCCATCGGTTTCATCAGAATATTCATCGCCAAGCAAGAGTGGAGTTGTCACGACTCACGTCGCTTCACAAAAGATATCTTGCAATTAACAGCTTCAGTAAACAAGGAATGTTTGACACATCGCAATACAGGCAACAATAGTGACCTGCAAACATATCAGCGAAGAATAGGCTCCAATAACAGGGAAGAAGAAACCAGGCACCATGAAACAAACGCTTGTGGAAATCACCGAAAAATCGTAATTCTATTGTAATGTATGAACAGTCTTCCCTCTAAAAAACAATGAGTTGGTTTTTCATCCTTTTTGTAAGAGTCTATAAAACCGTCTTTCTTTTATTATAGACAAGTAGACAACTGTGCACTTGCGGTGCTTATCAGCGTGACAAGAATTTGTTGATTAACAACATTTTGCAGTAGGCTACTTGCTTCGGCAGTACATATACTAAAATTGGAACGATACAGACCGGGGATACAGAGAAGATTAGCATGACCCCTGCACAAGGATGACACGCAAAATCGTGAAGCGTTCCATATTAAAAAAAAAAACATTTTGCAGTACCAACCAAGCTAAATATTTTCATAATACAATCAGAAAAAGTCTTTAAATTTATATATCATATTTTGCCAATTTATTATAAATTGAGTTGGCACACCGACCTATTTTACCAACAAAAACTTGCATAAAGAGAACACTGCTCGTGAAACACAATAACGGTGAAACGCACACTAGTGTTTACATGACATGTGCAAACTTAAAATAAGCAACCCTATGCTCACAGACAATTTCGAAATTCAAAAACAGACGTTTTAATCAACCACTGAGACAGTGTGGCTGGACATCGCATTGGAATAACTTTAAGCAACCCCCACCTATAACTACAGTATAATCTGATTGGTCGGTCGGTGGAATCGTATGCAAAGCGAAAATATGCTTCCCGGAAAGTATTTTGTGTCTTCGTGCTCTTTAACTTCTCAAGAAAAGTATTTTTGGTTATACTTGTATGCTGATGCCTTCCGCTGGCCGCAGCGATACAGCGTGGCGGGCCGCATGCGGCCCGCGGGCCGCCAGTTGGTGACCCCTGCTGTAGACCAACAGAGCCCCACACATTCACGTTTTGCAGTAGACGTACTATACATTACCAAGTCACCACAGAGAAAGAAAGTATCCTTTTTCACTTATGGTGACGTCACAGCGGTTTTGCCGTTTTCATTTTCGAAAGTCAACGAAAGTTTGCAAGCCTGAAACTTAGTAGCCTTTTGGTATTTTTTACGATTTGCTGGTCAGGGAAGTTTGTTAGTGTTGTAGCGGACGCGTTAGTTAGCACGCGCGCTCATATGCAGCCGTCCGTGCTGACGGCGACATTCCTGGGCAGAACCGAGATCAGAATTGGCGAGGAATGACCAGGACACGATAGTCTTCTTCACTGCCTATTTTATTGACTAGTTGACAGAACAGTATTTGACCACGAGATAGAATTCTTTACGACTGCGTTGTTTATTATCTTGACTGCTAGTTTCAGAAGAACAGAAATCCAAACATAGCGAAATGAGAACACCGAACTAAAAGAACTTCAACTTTGATTACCAACAGAAATAACAGCGAGTCTGAGTTGAATAAACCTCGAATAAAGAATAGTCTTGAATAGCGTTGAATAGTAGAACAGTCTGAATAGTCTGAATAGTCCGAATAGTCTGAATAAGTTAGAGAAAAATCATGGTATAGCAGTATCGTAGGTATAGTAAGTATAGTATAGTAAATAATAATAATAATGTTATGGTTTTATTTATTGTCGCTCTACAACAGCTAAGGTCTTTTAGCGACAGGGCTCATTTTTAATTTATATCAGGTTTACGATGTTATCACATTATTACCCGACTCATTCTCACTGCGATTTGCAGGATAGAACACAATCGGTACCGTTTTTAAAGTCTTCGGTTTGACCCGACCTGGAATCGATCTCAGATCTACCAGCGCCAGAGCCGAAGGCGAAACCACTCGGCCACTTAGCTGGTCAATGAAGGATCATAATTGCAGTTTCTTAAAAAGAACTCTGGTTTAAATTGGAGAGGCGCATCCACAGGCATTGCCAATTCTACATGCGATCATCTAACGTAATACAACGGTGGATTCACTGGTCGATGCAATAGTGGTACTGCGATTCAGGCGCAATGCAAAGATTGATTACAAGGCTGCATTCCGAAAATACACAGTATTTTTGTTGATTGGAAAGGAAGATTCTAGAATACGACCTGACGTCACAGTGACGCGCGTTGCGTCAGAGAATATTAGCTCTCGGGCGCCACAGTGTCATCTTTTTGGTATCTTGAGTGAATTTAGCGAATTTATTTGCCTGTCAGAGGCACTTTAAGTAAAAGGCTTATTTTACAAATTAATTTTTAGCAGAAGTTGAGTTTATTAAATGATTGGTTTATTTCGACTTTGCATCCTTCAAGATTTGACGTTTTCAATATAAGTCGCGTGTGGGTTATATTTTTTTGAGTTTTGCAAAATAATAAGTTTTCCAGTTGAAATTTAAACTCTAGTTTGACGTTTGCATATTTTAAACAAACTGATCAAGCGAGTACTGTATAGTAACAACACAGTTATACATGCATCTTAACTTTTATGTTGTCAACAGAAAGTCGTGTTAGTTTTTATGCGTTTCTTGATGATTCTCTTTTCAATTCGAGCATCCAACAATCGGAAAAAAGAATTGTCAATTCAGAAATTATTCTGGCAGCTACAGTTGTTGGAAATAATGACGTGAAAAATCTTGAAAATCCAATAGAGCTCTATTTCTCATTTAACAAAAAGGTAAATAGCGATTTTAATATTATTGATTTCTTGTCAGTCGTGGAGTAAAGATAGCTACCCACAATGAAAAAATTATTTTTTTCCTTTTCACAACCTATAGTACAATTGCATAAATTCAGTTGATTACATTTGTAAAAGGCAATTTATTCCATAGATGGTGCAGCGAAAAACTATATAGTGGTACGTTCAGGTGTTTCCTATTCAAGTCTTTATTTAAATTTTTGTTTATTCACATGACAAAACGTCTTAATTTTATTAAAATCTACATAATCCTCTACAAATTTTGACAGATAATGTGATGTAAAACAACCGTTTCACAGAAGGATATACAGCATTTTTAAATTAAATCCATGTAAATATATTTAGGATGACGCTGAAATAGAAGCTGCCAGTACAGCATGTGTGTTTTGGAATGAAACAACTCAGATGTGGACAAATGAAGGAGGCAAAACAAACTCTTCAGATTCAGGAGTGTATTGTATCTTTAACCATCTCACAAACTTTGCAACACTATTTGTAAGTTTAGATTGGGTTTTTAACCTTTTCAAGAAGGAATTTTTTTCAAACATGTGCGCGGCAGTAGCATGAAAATTGTGAAATGCATGACTGGTACACTAAAGCTATCTGTCTGTAAAAGTTTATTGTAATTACTCTGTAATAATGTGATGGACATGTATGTTCCGTTATACTTTTCTGTCACCATATAGTAGGACATATGTGTCCCATTTGACTTTTTGTCACAGTCGAGTAGGACATATGTGCCCTACTAACCATAAAGTAATCAGCTGCTCCCTGTAAAAAAGCAACCAACACACAATTAAATTGAATTTTACTCTGTAGCCACTCATATGTGATCAACTCAGTTAAAACTACAAAAATGCAAAACGTTTCGGATAGTAAGGGAACTGGTATGTGTCACCAAATAGAAAAGTATCAGGCTGGCTAACAAAAATGCAGTATGTAAATCTTATAAAAACACGAACAATTCAGTCTACAGTAAACAATTATTTCCTGTGCTACGTGCAACAGCACAGTACTATTGTTCTACTTCTAACTTCCTCCGACATGTGATTCTCGGCAGTCGAGTGTAGCAAGAAGTCAGCGATAGACACGATTCTTGCTACACTCGACTGCCAAGAAACACATGATTTTGGGAAAAGTCTTGATGGCTATTGTGAAGGCTACACCGGTATGGATAGCGAAACACAATGCTCGCTGTCATATAGTGAGTAGTCAGGTAGTGCTGACGCCAGGAAGATCTCTCCCTCTAACATACCCCAATATGCCATTACAAGCCATACACGGCTGACAAAAATTGACCATGTCTTTGCTATTTTCTCAATTTAATAATGTTTGAAACTGTGTGTATATGTATATATGTCATCATTGTTGACAAAAACATGCAATTACATGCATCAGAAGTGGTGACACTCCATTTCTGAAACACTAGTATTTATTTCTTGAGTGAATCGCTCTTCAGTCATATTATAAAATTCAGAGATTGGTGAGCACTTTGAAGATGTTGAAGTAAAAGAGCAGTCAATCATGAATAGACCTAACTGATTTAAACGATTAGTGCTTATCTTTTTTCCAAAGTCAAATCCACGTTTTTTTTGTAGCCATGTTTTTTGAAAATTGACGGCGTGAGTTTTTATAAACTTTGTTTATGGTCTTTCCATGTTGTTTCAAATCAGTTAAAATAATGTAGGCTGACTTATAAGTTAGAATAAATGACGTATTTATTCCTCAGACTCCTTGTGACACTAATATTGCTCCACTGAATTGGATAACTGTGATTGGTTCTTCGATATCAAGTGCTTGCTTGGTCTTCACTTTAATTATATTCGCGTTCGTAAGGTAAGAAATCGTCTGAGAGGCCGACAATTAACTTATCATGTCATTGGTATACCTGCAGTGAAATTTCATTTTATTGAAAACTTGTTCATGAAAATATTATATAATATTGTAAAGTATTATTTAAAGTTACAGTGAATATATTTGCATCACATAATGATATAAAGAGAGAATCTCTATTGAAGCGCTCACCCTTCCACAGCCTGTTTTACCATCAAGTTGGCTGCCATCAAATAAGTAAAAACCGAATATAAATTATAGCATGAGAATCGCCTTGTCATTCTACTTAAAAGTGAAACGAGCTGTAAAAATGTCTTAGGTGTCTATTATGGTAATTAATTATCCATCATTAAGCTGCACATTCAGCTGAGGAGCGTTGTATAAAAACAAGCATTATTATTATTATTGAAGAAACTTATGTCGTTCTCTAATTTATTTTTACTATCCGTTATTTAAGTTTTGCAAATATATGCATTTCCATCTTTTGGTTTGTTTATTCGTTAATTTCATATTACATAATGCAGGCTACTGCAGTTTTTATTTTCTGTGTATTATTGTTAAATCAATCGTATTAAAAATGCTTCTGATGACCTAATTGTTTAGGTCATCATCAACTGGAACAAAATTCCGATCCTCATTCTTGCTGGCCAATCTATGCTTGGCGTTGCTTTGCCTCAATCTTCTTCTTATTTTTAGTCAGCAGGGATATGTCACATCTTCTAACAAAGGCTGCAATGCAGTGGCTGTGCTGCTGCATTTCTTTTTTCTCAGTGCAATGGCCTGGATGACAAATGAAGCTTTCATTATTTACATGACAATGGTTCATGTAAGTTTGTTTGTATTTTAAAAATGGATCTATTAGCAAACATTAAGGTTTTACTTCAGAAATGGGTCATAGTAAACAATCGTGGCAATTCTTGCAGAATAGCAGTAGGCTGTGTCGGTAACAATGTCCAATAAAAAGTGTAAGTGAAACACCATTACTTAAGGAGAAATTTGGCTAATAAAATTATGGCAGTGAAATAAAACTACGATTTTCCTAATGTTTCAGTTGCCAGTTTCATGATTTTGTTTTATGGCTGTGAACTAACTTTTAACAAAACAACATATCTTGAAACTATTTAACATGTCAACTAGTCACAAATAACTGAATGTTTGTTGACACTATTTCCAGGTGATATACACTAAAGCAAACGTGACTGATCGAATGGTGGTAACCATCTCAAGCCTGTGGGGTTGGTTAATGCCAGCTGTGTTTGTTTCCATAGTGGTTGGAGTGGATGTTGATAATTACGTTGTAGAAGGCGACCAGTACGTATCTCACTCTCTAAAATTCTAGAATGGGCATTAACGGAATCAGACAAACCAAATAACATATCTCTGTGACATCTAATACATTTTCTTATGTAAAAAAAGCAATGTTTAAAAGCGTTGCTTTGAGGTTTTAACAGAAAGTTCGGACGGTCAGAATAAGTCCCTCGCTTCCCTGGTAGGTATTTTCCATGTAAGTATGGTGTGCCTGCTGAGTGTTTGAGTGTGTGGACGACTCCCGGAGCGGACGCACTAATGATGACACAGGGAACAAATCCATTTCATATGGAAAATTGTAAACCTGCGAGAGGAAATGGTATCAATCTTGAGCTATTAGAGTTGCGCAAAAACAAGAAAAAAAAAAAATTAGAAATGTTGCTTTGAGGCTTGGCAGAAAGTTCTGTTTGTGTGTGCAATTAAGTGCAGATGTGGGCCATTTACAGTAATTAAGAAGTTTTTCTTTCCAAACCACCTATAGTGTAGAGGGACTTGTCTAAAATTATGATGACGCAGGCATTGGCCAAATGACGGTGACCTACTGTAATGGTAAGCGATAATGTGAGACAAGTATGAAATACTGCAGATTTATAACAATGAGCTATAAAGTATCGCTGGGAAATATTACGGCAAAGTCAATATAATTTTCTATTTTTCATACCAGTCAAAGTAAAACAAGTTGACAAGAAATCATATTAACTCTTTTAAACAGCAATTGCTATGATTAATAACAATATACAACGCAAGAAAAATGTTGAATTTAAGATAGAATCTTTAAATGCAACATACCGTGCAGTATATCGGGTGAGTAGAAAACACAATAGCAATTGCACGAAGCAGACTTGGTATCCTGAGATTTTTTGATTGAATCTTTGTTCTCGGACGGGGAAAGCTCCTTGCAGAGCTCAATCCTGGCAGTTTCACATACTTGCAGAGGCTTTGAATCACTGATGCAGGCCTGTCACTGAGGTTGACAGAGTGAAGTTTCCGATTGTTGAAGTGTTGTTGCCGAGGAATTATTTCATACAATAGATGCCGCTGAATGGAGAGCAGTCCTGATATGCGTTGCTCAAGCGCACACTCTGAGAGTCGAACCAGCGTCGCTTGATCTTGAAGCTTCTTCGTTTCAGAAGTTACGCGCTAACCAACTATTACTTAAACTATTAAGTAATTATTACTTATTACCAAGCTCGAATTTCACGCAAAACAAACATCAAATGTGTAATGTTTAAACTTACAGCTTACAACTTTATAACATTTCAAGGCAAGCTTGCCAGCAGAAGGAAAAATCAACGATATTAAAGATTCAAACACAAACCTCTAACAAACATCAGGAAATATGAAATATTTTTTTTGTGCTGAGTTTGTGCTGTTGACAGATCATACCGTTTCAGATACAAAATATAGATTTGTTGTTGAAATATTTAATTTGTTGAAATATTATAGTTCTCACAATACCACTGATAATACAATTGTAATTTTTAAGGTGTTGGATATCTCTGAATTTGATTGAACACTTAGTTGTTATACCATGCGCCATCTTGTTGGGTTTCAACCTTATTCTTTATGTTATAACAACATATAAAGTGACTTGTGGTCGAATAGCTGTCAACGAGGTAAGATTAATCCTTAGTTAAGCACCTTTTAAATATTATCTAAAAGCCCTTAACGCACTTAACATCACACGCATAATCACTGGATACCTGCGTCCAACTCTCACAGGCTTAGGCCTATTACCAATGCTCTCAGGCGTCGCCCTACCAGAACTACTCAGAGAGAAATCCACCATAAGGCTCGCATTAAAAACAGAGATCAATGATCGCCATCTTCTCCACACTGTAGTCCTTGACGCGCAACAGCTCACACTTTAACGCCTATCTTCCAGGCGCACTTTTTCTCGACACATTGTGGTACTTCATGAAGATCACTTCGACCTGATGAAGTCATGGAGAGACTGCTGGAAAACCATCTCACAGCCCAAGCAGTTTCAAGTCACACCAGACACGAAAGTACCACCTGGTTCAGACTTGCCAAGAAAAGAATGGGCAATTTTGAATCGCCTCCGACTGGTATTGGTCGCTTCAAGCACAATATGTTTACTTGGGTTTGTGTGACTCACCAGCCAGTGATTGAGGCAAACCTCAAATAGCACAGCACATCATAAATCATTGTCCAATGTTTCGACCTTCACTCTCTCTCTCGTTTTACTTGTAGTAGCTTAGATTGGCAATGCCTCCTCGTGCAGCCAAGATACGGTAGTTGGGTCCAGTTGTCGAATACCAGTGATTCCACTTGGGGGCCATAAGATGGAAGATTCGTGGAGTATGTGTTGAATTTTTTGTTCTACCGCTCCGCAGACACATATCGGCGAATTATGCAACCCCCACCTAAACAGATTAGCTCCAGTGCAGCCAACGTCACATCTGATTCTGTTTAATGTGACCCATGCCTTTCTTGAGAGGTCTGCTCCAGGAGGGATGGAGAGTGCTGGTATAATTGAAAACTGGGGAGGGATATGTGGCAGCTCGTTCCATTCCTGGGCCCATGTTTCCATGCAGCTGAAGTTCTTATCCACAAGTTGTGTAGCATATCGATTGAATGGGCGCCTTGATGATAGGCGTTGAGGTCTGACTGGTCCATTTGTTTGGGAGTGACTGTGGAAAAGGTGTTGAGGATCGATTCTCGCATGCAAAGCCAGTTTGTGAGAGGCTTCTTCCCTACGGACATGAGCAGGAGCAATGCCAGCCAAAGTTGGCAGATGAGCAGTAGGTGTGGGGCGGAGACAGCCAGTGATGATGCGCAAGGTGTCGTTAATGCATACATCCATCTTTTTGTGTGTCTGGTGCGGTTCCATACAGCTGAGGCATATTCGGCTGAGCTGTAGACCAAGGCTAGTTCACTTGTACGCCAGGTTGATGCCCTTGCTCTCCATCCTGTTCCTGCTAGGCTTCTCAAGAGGTTATTTCGCGAGGTAACCTTGGCACGGAGTGACTCGATGTGTGGTCTGTAGGTCAACTGCCGGTCAAGTTTTACTCCAAAGTAAGTTGGGTTTGCAGTATATGATAAAGGATTTCCTTTTAGTGAGACAGACAGTTGACGCTGAAATTCCCGATTATTTAGATGGAAAGCAGAGATTGTTGTTTTTGACGCATTCAGTTTGAGCCTCCACTTGTCCAGATAGTCAGCCACCAGTTTTAGTTCAGTTTCAAGTTTTCTTTCCACCTCATGCCAGCTCCTGTGAGCATATAGAAGAGCTAGATCATCCGCATAGCCATACTGTTGCGATGTAGTGCATTGGAGTTACAGGCCCATAACCCCAAAAGTTACAGGCCCATTTTCTTGCTCTGTGTGCCATAGCCTACAAGTTGCTTGATCGTCTCTTACTGAGCAGACTCGAACCAATTGTTGACCCAGAACTGCCAGAAGCACAAGCTGGATTCCGACGCGGCCGATGCACAACTGACCAGGTTGTCAAGCTTACTGATGACATCGAAAGTGGTTTTGAAGCCGGTGAGAAGATGGGTGTTGTCCTAGTGGATCTTAAAGCAGCCTATGACACTGTGTGGCACCGTGATCTTACTATAAAACTATTTCGACCTTCTGAGGACGTGGATCTCATAGACCCTGATATGAACAATGCACTGGCTGCAGCAATTGGGAGATGTTGCTATGACACTCAGGCTGATCCACAATACCGTTGAGAAGATATTCGGGTCCCGGAATCAATGAGTCCAATAGTACCCTTGGGCTTCATGCTAACGCTATTGCTCATCCAGTTTCGAAGATCGTACAAAAGAGAATCCTTTTATCTTAAAATCGTACAGTAGTATTCAAATCTCATTTTCAAGTAAAAATTTTGCATTTGCTTTTCAGGTTAAAATATAAAATTGGTTGTTCTTTCGATTGTATGATCAAGAGCTGACATTGGTAAAGGTTGGTAAAGGGCTGACATTGCATTGCCACACATAACGTATCAATAACATTTGTTTAGAATTCCATGCGTAGATCTGACGTAAAACGCAACTTGGTATTTTCTTGGACACTTTTCCTGACTGTTGGTGGAACATGGATATTTGGATTCTTTGTATTTGCTTCAAACTCTTGTAAAACCGTACAACTAGCATTTTCCTACATATTTTCTATCTTGAATTCATTACAAGGTAAAAGCCTAAACAAGATTCTAAATTCATGATAATTGTAGTGAATTGTGTTTTGTTTTGGTCTAAAGTGTTTGAAGCTTCAAAAGCATTTCTTCTTACAAAAATCGGCAAGCTTGAGCTTTTTGGCTTTTTATGTTGCTTTCTGCACTGAGAAGAAAAACGATTTGTTTGCTTATATACCTTAGTACTGTATCCATTATTCAAAGCAGAATGCTAACCAATAAGGAGGCTACTTACTCTACAACTACACTAACCACACAAACAGTGGCGTAACTAGAAAGCATTTTTTGGGGGGCCAAATATTTGATGAATTGAAGAGAACGACAAAGTGTTTGATTTAAGACATCGCCACCTGATGTGCAGTGGCATCTCCTGGTGGGTTGAGCAAGGAAAGCAATAAAACTTGCGTGTGGGGGGGTTAGAGCGTTCCGAAAGCACGCGTTTTATAGGGGGGTCCAGGAGCAGGCACCCTTGGAAAAAAATTACAAAATTACACTCAAATAATGGATTATAGCGCTTTTTGGAAACACTTTTAGGGTAATATTTGTGTGAAATTTATTAGCAGATAAACAGCTATTAACTTATTAAAGATAGCTCTTACGTACGAACGGGCAAAAACTGCGGTTAAAATTAGAAAACACTAAAAACTCAGCCACACAAAACCTAGACAAAAAACCAACATGATAAGCAATTCTGAAATTGCTTCCACAGATTAGTCAAAAGAAGTGTAAATCGCGTAAACTTAGCTCGATTTACGATTTGCAAAATATGTTGGTGTCTTTTTGTGTGTTTAAAATAAGTCCTGGGAGGTGTTAATAGCCAGATGTCTTGGAAAATAATATAAATTTCTACAAATTTTATTATATTTTCAACAAAGGTCCCAACTTCGGAATCCAAATTTGAAAATTTGTGGGAGGGGGAGAGCATGGCCCCTTTCGCCCTCCCTGGCCACGCAAATGCACACAAACCAGAGATAAAGTTATTTCAATTTCGGGCAACATTTTTTTTTCTTAGCATAACAGCCCAATTGGCAGCCTATTCTTGGTATGATCCATCGTTATAATATTCTTCTATCTATGACGAAAAGTTAGAAAACCACTGTGGTTACGCAAAACAAATCTGTTTGCTGTTTAGTTTATCTTTTATTTCAAAAACTTGTCTCGGTTCTCCAATTTTTCTGTCTCGGTTCTCCATTGTTCTGTTGACCCAGGGCTCAACAGGCAATTATTTGCTTGCGGAGCTTAATACCTTTTAACAGTTTTTTGATTGAATTATCACGTCTTGTTTTGTGCCACTATCTCTTGTGCTTCTGTCTTTCTTGCGTAATATGCCTGAGTCCTTGTCTGAACAATCAATTATTTTTACCTCTGAAATACTTGACCCTTGTGCTGTGTAATTCTCAGTTATCATTTTGTGTGAGCGAGGCAGTTTCTCAAATGTTTAGATTTGACCATATTTTTGCTGTGATACTATATGATTCTTTAGCATTTCTTTTAATAATGTATTTTTTCTTATAGGCTTGAAAAGGGCTAAACTAAACGTTCGCTTTTTGTTTTTTGTGTTTATAATGTTAAATGTAGTGTTGTTGCTGAGTTATGTCTGTTTATGGTTTAAAAGATTTACCTCTCTACCCAAATTGTATTAAGTAGATTAATCTTTGTCTGCCTTGGGTACGCTTAATTCCCTTCAATTTTGCTCGTGCGAGAGAGATATTCTAATTGCCCTTTTCGCAGCACGTGTCCTAAAAATTGAAGTTAATTTTCTTTGATATTTTTTTAGTAGATTCTTTGTTTGTTTAACTTGATTTAAAACGGTTTGGTTGCTTTTTCTGTCATTCCAGGAAATTCTCTGCATTTTTCGGAATGCCCACATTTCAAACCCATTTATTTTTTTATTAATTGATTTGGTAATTGTCCAGGTATCTGAATTATATTTAAAAACTGGAAAATGTAACACTTCAATAGTCTGTATCTGGTTGCGAAAGATAATTATGCAACAAGTACATATTATGTACTTGTTGCATAATATTGATTTCATTTGCTGGAAAGAGGCTTTTCCTTAAGCAATGTGTATAATGAACTCTTATTCATCATTGGCGTTCCAGCTTATTGTTGTTCCAAGATACCGAAAACTTTTTACTTGTTTATAGTTGTTCATGTTTTATAGTAAGTTGGTACATGCAATGGCTCCGAGAGGGGGGGAGGAAGTCGGGCCAGTTTCCTCCCGAGCAAAACATTGTAAAGGAAAAACGAGCAGTTTTTTGTTTTTGCATTTTTGAGGGGGGGCCCACTTTTAGTACTTAAGTAAAAACGTACCAACTAAATAATCAACAAATTCTTAAATGAAGTGCGTAGTTCCAAGTATTTCTCAATCATTGTAAATGTCACTCTCGATGCTTCTCATCAAAAACAAATCATTTTCGTGTTAATGTAGGCGATGTTGAACAGCTTCAAATCTGAAGCTGAAATAATTTCTGCATCACTGAACGGTTTAGATTGTATAGTTTCAACTTGAAAACTGGTGCTGTTTTAGCTAAGCGGGGACTATTTTTGCTTGACAACTGAACCTTAACTTCAAAATCTGTATTGGCCAGGCATAGGATGTTGTATCCAACATAAGTTATCTGGGAAAGTTAAAGGTAGGCCTATCAGTCCAAGCACGATTAAAGAAAGTAAATCCTGTATATTTTTGTTTATGGATCATCATCATTATCAGTCATCATCTCCGCCTGCAGCAGATTGCGCATCAACATGAGTTATTTGCTTCCAAGAGTGGCGATTTTGAGCCAGCTCGCCCAGTGTCGCCAAGGAGTCCGGTCCATGATTGGATGTTGTCTTGCCATCGTTTTGGTTGTCTGCCACGTTTTCTTTTTCCTTCTACTTTTTCTTTTGTGCAAACTTTGCTGATTCCGAGTTGTGATCTTTTAGTGTGGCCGAACAGTTTTAAAAATTTTGATTTTATTATTGCTGCAATTGGATGTAATTTTTTCGTGTGGTCAAGTACGGTAGCCTTTTGTTGGTCATGCTTCTCATGATGTGATTTTGGAAGGTAGTGAGTTTTTTCTTTATTTGAGTTTTTTGTTTATGGATGTTGTTGCTTAGGTTAAATCTAGTTGGAATTCATAATGTTTCCTACAGACAGCGTTGTTCAAATGTCTTATCACTTTTGGAGTAATTGATTATCTGTAAGCTTGTGGCATCTTTAAAGTTATAGCCCAGTCAGAAAAAAAGTTATAAAAAATCTAAAAAAAGCTGTCCTATCATCTTGCAAAGAAAATTAATTTCGAGAGGGTAATCAAGGCGTGGTGCACAGCACAGGTGCAGTCACACCCAATGCTTCACATTACCCTTTTGAAATTGAAGCTCTAAAGACGTTTCTTAAATGCATCAAGTTGGAACCAACAAGAGCTTGATCGGAAGCTGAGTCAATGCTGAAGTAGCCTACAACTAGCAGTTTTAAATTTGTGACTGCTTTGCATTATGTAGATTACGTTCCTAAACAAGATTCACTGATGAATTTAATGAAATTAAAGGAATATGTAATTTAAGTAAGAGAAAGCTGAGAAGAGTAGGCTACTACTCGCAAGCTAAAGTTGCCTTGGCAATTATAAATTTAAAAGAAAATGATTTTCTTTTCCTGAGGACAGAACGCTTTTATAACTCAACTTAACTAGCTGAATCATTCGAAGGAAATGTATTCTACCGTACATTGCAGAGGATTCGATAGTTGTTGGAATTGACAAATGTATCAACAGACTCAAACTTATCGTCGATGTGTTTGAAGTTTTATGAAAATTTTATCGTTTGTCTGCTGTGCAGTTGCGGGCATGTGGACAAATTTAAACCATTTGTAGGCTACAACAATGACATTTTTCAAGACATTTTGGATGAGTTGGTACTTTTGACAGAAAGCCACACAGCAAACTACAGCTGCAAACCAGAACGAACCACCCCATAATCTCTAAGTTACACAAGGAATCATTGGTTGCAACTTTCGAAAGGTTTTTCCAAATAGTTTTGTTATGTTTTTTTCTGTGTTCCGGTAGCTACCTCCAACGGTTGCGCTTTGAGAACGTAGTTTTAGCAATTACTAAAATTTGAAAAGAATTGTTTGCGCTCCAGTAGGCCTATGACTCAAAATCGATTGAAAAGCTTAATTATAGGCTACATGTTGTGCATCAATTCAGACGTCGCAAATTTTTATCATTTGATGCTGTGATCCGTAATTTTGCATTGCAAAAATCCAGAAAGGGTTGAATTAAATCAGGGATGTCCAAAGTCCGGCCTGCGGCCGCGGGCCAACTCCGGCCCACGAGACGTTTTTGTATGGCCCGCGCCTGTTGTTGTACAATGTGTTATTTTTGGCCTGCAGACACACAAAAATCATATAAATTGAACTTGCAGTTTTCCGAAAAATTATTGTGGCTGTTGGCTCGCGAACACTTATTATCAAATCTGGCTCGCGTGGGAAAAAGTTGGGACACTCCTGAATTAAATGCTTGGTTGAACTATTTTCGTTGCCTGTAGGCCTATTGTGTGTTTATAAAGCTTTCTAGACAAAATAGTTTGCCTCAATAGCATTTTTGCTGCAAGTGTAATTCAGTGATTATTATTGATGATTTTTACATTGAACGAAGTTCTTTTCATGCTGAGGAAAGTAGGCTAATTTCAGCTTAACACGAACATGCAACGCAAGATAAAAAATAGTTGTATATTTGCTAAAAAATATTATGGGGCCCATTTTTCGTATTGTTTCCCGACCAGTGCTGACTTCTCTCGGAGGCCCTGGGTACATGTACACTAAATGTACATTTCAGTCTAAATGTAGATGATATAAAGAGGTGGGAAAGGAAACGGGATAACATCAGTGTTTATGATGCGGTTCTTTGCAGTTACAGTAATATTGTAAGAGATGAGGCTCTTGGTCATTGACTGGTTAGTCACCCCTTGAGCTATACCATAAGAAAGAAACTGCTTTAAAAAAAATTGTCAACACCATAATGTGATGCCTAATACCTATTCGTTCTGGATGATTATTGTGTTGACAATTTTTAGGAACATATATATAGAAAATATCTTTGATACCATTACAGCAGACAGTTTAGCGTTTGTTTATTTTTAATTATTAAAACACAAATTAATATCATAAACTACCAGGGATTAATAAAAAGATAAACCAGAATACGCAAACTTAATGACGTGATCAAGACAAAATAATATTAAAAATAACAAATAAGTGGCGACAATACTTACGCATTCAGTATTTTTTTGTAAACAAAATATTTTCAGAATAGTTATTAATAAATAAGCTATAAATAAGCTTATATTTTACTTAATTAAGTTTTGTGGTGCACCAGTGGAATATTATTATATGCAGGTTTCTTTTTGTTTTTGATGTACATTGTGCGACAAGGATTGCTTCGTATGTTTATTCAAAAGGCAAGAGCAATGATGTTCAAAAATAAATAGTAAGTTTTTGTTTCAGAATACCGTTTTATCCAATGCTTTGTTGCTCCACCAGCCTTTGATCCAGTAGCTATGCCACATAACTGTGTAATGTATCCAAGGCTTATGTTTGGTGATTAAAGTTTAGCTTAAATGGATAAATAAGACAAAGGTCTCTCTCTTAATATCTGTTTTCGAACACCTTTGAAATTGTTCACTTGCCAAGCACTGCGCTCTATGAAGTTTATGTGTTGTGTGTGTTCAGTGAAATTCGTTCAAATGGTAAAGCGAAGAATCGTCCGATGTTTGAACTACAAACCAAGATACGAACCAACAAACTAACACCCCCATCAGATGCTGATGATAAAAAAGGGAAACCAAAACTTTGTGTAGAAACGTAAGTACATTATTTGCTTTTCGTTGGCTTTGGATTTCCAATAATACGAACCTGTTTCGATAGCCGGCCTAACTCTAACCAGGCTGTAATAAACTGGGTTGGCGTAAGTGCTGAAAGAAAGGCAGCCGAGAGGATGTAACTGGCTATCAATGAAAGCTGAGTGTGATAAGATTCTTATCTTCTCATTCCTCCGAAGCTCAATATCTGAGCATGGAAAAGTTTGCCTTTAGAAAAACATCATTTCATTTGTTGAACAATAAGATAACAATGAAAAAAAATTTAAAGATGAACTTTTTTATTTTTGACAGCAATTCCTCGTGTTCAAAGAATTCAGTTCTGTCCAAGGGGAATGTCCAGTCAACGAAGAGCTGCTAAACCAAGAAACCAGTTTATAATTTCAAACTTATCATTGTTGTTCTGTGCATTTTTGACAATAAATCAGTTTTTATGTGTAAAGGATTTGATTTTACTTTGTGTCTGACTTAAGCTGCCTATGTTTGGTTTATGGAATGTCTAATTTGGCAAAATGTTTGAATCTGCAGGTCTGAGTTTGATGCCTTTTATTAAATTGCACTTAAAGTTAGTTTCTATTTAGCCTTGTAAAGGTTTGCGATGTAAAGCGATTAGAAAAATGTATAAACACACATAATTACAGCAAAAATAAAAGTAAAGTGAGATTTCTAATACCTAACTGAAAGACTGACAGCTGAAACAAATTATTAAATGTTGTTTATTGCTGCGGAGCTGAACGGAAACGTTCTTGCTTAAATTTGTTGCCCTCATTTAAAAGATACCAATGCTTGTGTTTAGAAGTTCGATCCATTTGTATTGTACTGTAGATGTTGTACTTTGTTTTAATTGTGTTATGTTTTATTATTGTGTTCATTATGCTTTAAAATGCATTCAAAATGTTTTAAACAATACAACAATCTTTAAATGGAAAATATTGCAAACTTTTATACACTAGGACTTTGTGATATTATGTGCACATAGGCTCTTTACAAGCATAGCTACCTGGAGATGCGCCCTGATTTGCTTACAGTACTTTGTAGATTTTTACTACTGCTACTGTCTGACTTGTATTTTATAAAAACAAAACTACTTTTTGCTGACTCGTAATGATATAAAAAATTTTGCATTAAAAAACTTTAAAAATTACGTTAAAAGTTTTTTTAATAAAAAGTCTTTTAGATGGTTACGAAACGTTGGCAAAATGTAGAAAAGTTGGCAGAATCCAACAAATCCAACATTTGTCCGCCCCGTTAGCTCGGTGGTTACGCGCCGGCTCAAGATCACGTGGCGCAAGTTCGACTATCGGGGTATGCGCTTGAGCAACGCATTTCAGAACTGCTCTCCATTCAGCGGCACCTAGTGAACAGAGTAGATCCCCGGCAACAACACTTCAACAATCGGAAAAACTTCGCTCTCTCAATCTTGGTAACCAGCCCTGCGTCAAGAGCCTCTATAAGTATGTGAAACTACCAGGAAAACCAATCAAGGCTTTGTCAGTCCGAGCATAAAGATTCAAAACCAACCAATCAAAACCAACATCAGGCAGTATCTCTTGGTAGCCATGGTAGGTAGGTTACAGCAGGAGTAATAAATTTGCAATTGCAGAATGGCTGTACCACCATAAAATAGCTATTTCGAATGTTACTCCATCAGCTGACTTCTAAGTTCAGTTCAGGTTATCTTGTTCTGTGGGCAAATAAACAAACATTTACAAAACACACTAAATACAAATAATTTGCAGAACAAATATGGCAGCGAAAGACAACAAAGTCCTCAAAGTCAGCTTCCACCCAAAATTTCAACAAAATACCAAAAATGAAGAACATTACTGTAATTAAAGCAATGCATAACACCGGTACTTAACATAATTACAGTATAACGGCGAAATAACAAATAAGGCAACATAAAACATAAAGATTATGTGCAAGGACATAAATAACTGAGATGTTTCAAGAGTGACTATTGCACAAATTCTTTAAAAAACATTTATATTACCACTCTATTTAAATCATAGCATCTACTTTTCAAAGTTTGATGTTGCAGATGGTAAATATAAATCATTCCTTTTGTTTTAACAAGTGCTACACTGGTGAGTTTCATTGACAGAAGCAAAGCAGCAAGCAAATCCCCGTTTCAGCATTTTGTGCACATACTTGTACATGAATTTTGTAATCTCCAATTTAATAATATCTTCAGTCTTGAGCACATTAAGCTGATGATAAAGAATAATTAGTTGTACTTGTTAATCCTGGCAAAAATAGACACGATAGAGTAAACTTGTTTTGTAACATATGCATTGGAGCAAGTAGTGTAGAGTTTGTTCTTCCTAATTTATAATAGAGTATTGCATCTAGAATTTAAACAAAGCATAATATAAAGTTTATAATATTGCTATTGGATTGTTAATGGACCACTGTACCAGGTAAAATATAATACCGCCGACCTTTGTAAGCTGTTTTTTAAAATCAATCATCATCATCATCCAATTGGGCGTATCGGTGTCGGTGCTAAAGCTGTAGGCTACTAACTGCCAGTTTATCAGCCAAGTATCAGTGTTGCACAAGGTGGTGTTATGCGTCTAGCGCAGGGACAAAAGCTAGTAAAACAGACTTGCACTGCCGCTGGAAAACTAATTAATGTAAACAGGAGCAGGTTGTAGGCATAAGCTTCCTTTGCCAGTACAAAGTCTCTCCACCACCAAGACTCGTACAGTGCCTCTACGCGGCGATGCAGAGTAACTGATCACCATATGGTCTCAAGCTAAACTGTAAGGAATCTAAGAGATGGTCACTCTGATTTCAAAACCCAGGTATACTGAGCTTGTTTACCCGACAGTTTCAGTATAATCACTGCTACTATTGCTAACTTTTCATACTTCCAGTATAACCTGCTCATAGTCGTATAGCCAGCGACTAAACTGGCACCCCCACTCAATCACTTGTAGAGGGCATGTGGTATCCCAGCAGGAGCAAACGAAAGACCTGTTAAAGGGCGTAAGAGCTCATCAAGTCTCAGAGGCCATCCACAATCAGTAGGTGTTGCGTCCACACACCAAGATCGTCTATACCTATCTTGATTTCAGTAGGGTGAGAAGGTTAATATTTTTTTTAAATCCAACTTTAGCCCAGGTTTTAGGATACAACAGCACATTCTAAGACCTTTGGTAAAAAAGTGTTGAAGTTTCCGTCCTTTGCCTACAAAAATTCACTTCGAATTTTAAATTCAAGCCCTCATTTTGAGAATCTCTATTCAATCCTTTTTTATCTAGCTGTCTATTTTATCTGCTGGTTTCAGTTAATCACGTAGATTTACATGCCTTTGGAATTCTCTACTGCAACTACCAATAGCAAACCTCAGGCTGAAAAATGTTGTTCAGGAAGCTCTAGTCTTTGATTTCATCATGTATGACTCGTAGACCTTCCACTCCGTTAGGTGGCTTGAAGATTGTACAGTCATTGATGATGTTGTCTGCGGTCTGTTCCTCGCCACCGCATTTACAAGAGGAGGAAGAGGCCATTCCCCATTGGTACTTGATTGGGCAGAAAAGCCCAACGCATGTACGAAGAGGGTTGAGGCGCACCCATGCTTGTCTTTGTAGTGTCAGGCCGATGGGATATGTGTCGGCGTCGGGGATGAACGAATGAAGTCTGGTGGTACTTGACTTCCATTCAACGTTTACTGTGCACCGGTTTGGTGCCGCAGTGCTCACTGCCATAAAATCGACACTGCCATAAACAGCGCCCTGCGCACAGTGACCGGATGCTTGCGTCCCACACCATTGGACAATCTCCCCATTCTCGCTGCCATCCAACCCGCTGAGCTTCGTCGCGAAGAAGCCACTCTGTCCCTCGGTCGACGGGCACTGAAGCCTAACCACCTTCTCCACCACAAGATCTCTGCCTTCCCAAACGAGCACCCCAGTCGACTGAAATCAAGACACCCATTCGTGCCAGCCGCTCAACTTCTTATCAACGAAGCTGATGTACAAGACATCTCTGCGGCTGCTTGGGCGGACCATAAATGGACTTCTGAATGAAAGTCAACCGACACCAGACTCTATTCCTTCTTCCCTCTTCCCTCTTCCCTCTTCCCTCTTTCCATACCTCAACAACATTTTTCAGCCTGAGGTTTTCTATTGGTAGTTGCAGTAGAGGATTCCAAAGACATGTAAATCTACGTGATTAACTGAAACCAGCAGATAAAATAGACAGCTGAATATGGATTATGAAACGTGTCATGGATGATGAAACCAAAGACTGGCTGCTCTCCATTAGCCTTCCAGTGTAGTCCGGGAACATCGTGAATCTGGGTTGGTAAAAGGATAGACCCTCGGCCCCAGAAGCTCACACGACGACGACGAGTCGACGGGGGTGCTCATTTGGGGGAGCAGAGATCTTGTGGTGGAGAAGATGGTTAGGCTCCAGTACCCATCGACCGAGAGACAGGGTAGCTTCGTCGTGGCGAAGCTCAGCGGGTAGGATGATAGCGAGAATGAAAATATGTCCAATGGTGTGGGACGCATATATCCGGTCACTGTTTATGGCAGTGTCGATGTTGTGGTAGTGTGAGCACTTCAGCACCAAACAGGTGCACTGTACTCTGCTGAAGAGTAGACATGGGATCAGGCTGCTATACGCAAAGTGTCAGCCCACGCCCCCCAGCTGGAGCCTGCCAGGCGCTTGAGTAGCGCAGCGCGAGATGTGAGTTTCTTGCGCAGTAACACCAAATGTAGGTGGTATGTGAGCGATCTGCCTAGTGTCACACCAAGCTATTTTGGTTCGGGGCAGAAGGACAGAGATTGTCCATTGTTCTGAACATGTAGCTCACGATCAGCTTCCCGATTGTGGAGGAGGAAAGCCGCTGCCACAGTTTTGGTTTCGCTGAGTTTTAGTCGCCAGTTATGGAGATAAACTGAGAGAATTTTTATGTCCTGGCTTAAGGTGTCTTCTAGGCTTTATAACCGTGGGCTTAATAAGCGTGGACTACTGTACCGTACTACAATCGAAAGTATAAATTTTCTTGTACAAAATTGTACGAAACTCAGCACATCAAGAAGTATATGATTGTATTTATTTTGCCATACAAGTTATATTTATAGTAAGTTTAAACCGTTTTGCGACCCACTGTGGATGGTCTCGCCACTCAAATTTGGGTCGCGACCCACTATTTGCGGATCCCTGCCGTAACACACCAACTTCTTGTTGCACTAATGATAGAGGCTATTTAATCTAAAATATTACCTTTCTCTTTTGACGTATTTATGACTGCTTTTGTTAATTTTGTTAACTTTTTAATGCTCTCTGTTCATGGAGACCATGTAAACATGACATTCAGCAGATAGACCAGTTTGCACGGCTTTGTTATACACTATACAGTATACAATATTAGAATTGCATTTCCCGGCATTCGATAAATCAATGTCGGTCATATCTGACAAGTAGGAATGGCTGGTTCTTCATCAGCATAATGACTTTTTTTTTTCTTTTTTTCTTGGCTTTCTTTTCGTTATGAGAATTGTGTTTTTACTGCTTTTAGTTTATCAGGACCTCAAACTAATGAAAAGCTTCGTTACTTCTGTCTATGTTATTGCTGATTTGTTTCCAAGGCACATTTGCTCTACTTGAAAACGTATTTTACTGAAGATTTGTTGGTTTTTTTTTTCATCATTGTTTGACCATCGGTTTCAGCACTGTTGTCATCCGATGAGTCTAAGTTCTTAGAATAAATTTGTATCACTGGTCGAACATTATAATATCTTCGTCTTCATTACCCCAATCATTGCAGACACCACCACGTAAACATTACATGATCTTTGCAACATTCCACAGCTATGGCATGTGTGTAGGCTAAATAACTTTAATACTGAGATAAAACCAAGCAGAATTTTAAAACAATTGAATTTATATTTCATTGCTGGCTCATACATGAAAGATATACAATGGTAGGCCCAAGCATATAAGTTTTCTTCGAACAAGCACAATGTTGATGAAATTACCAAAACAACTAGGCTACACACAAAATCTAAGTAATCAGCTTCTATAATTTACATGGACACCAAACCTATTCAACCGCAGTTGAAAACATTTAAAACCCTTTAAGGGATATAATATTTCTAAGAAAGTTTTTTTCCAAATAAATATGTTTTGTAGTTTAAAATGGCAGCTTAAATTGAATTTAAGAATTTTTTTTTAAATTTTTTTGTTGTTTATTATAAAACGGTATGGTACATATGTGTACCATTGTCCCTTAGGGGAAATTTTATTAATAGCTCTTTTGATTTTAGTTGCTTCATATGAGGAGCCCTATTGTTTTTCAAAAGCACTTTCGCTTTACAGTCTTGTGATTTTAAAGATTTTACCCACACGATTATTCAATGTTAGGTATGGTGGGGTCAACTCAGCTCCATATTTACCACTTTTATTATGAAAATGTTGTTTCCACGCAATATAACTTGATGATGGAAATCAGAAATTCCCACATTCATACAGAAACACCCTCCAAGTATAATGGTGACAGTTCAGTAAAGTTAGTCACACTCGTGGTACAATGAGAAGCAATTTCTACCATTTACAAAGCACAGGTGGACATTGCACTCAACACATATAGGGGGTCAACTCAGCCCCATCTTCACCACTTTTATTATGAAAGTGTAGTTTCCATGCAATATAACTTGTTGATAAAAATCAGAAATTCCCACATTCATACAGAAACATCTTCCAAGTATAATGGTGACAGTTCAGTAAAGTTAGCCACACTCATGATACAATGAGAAGCAATTTCTACCATTTATATAGCACAGGTGGACACTACACTCAATACATATATTGCTTGTTCTGTTTTAGAGTGTTTTTCTGGTGCAATGTTTGCAAATATGTACATAGGCTATTACCATTTGCTAAAATTAAAGAGCTACGAATCAGCAACAACACGAAAACACACTGCCTACAGGTACCTCAACGGATCTGAAAAGTCATCTGATATTTCCCCTAAGGGACAATGGTACACATATGTACCATAAAACTTATATGATTTTTTTCAATACTAAAATACTTTCAACAATGGTAAAAACGTTTATATATTACAATACAACAACTATCCTTTATGTTTCGGAATGAAATAGAGCAAACTGCTGCTTGCTGTTTCCACAAACATACCGTGAACATACGTCACCGTTGTACTGCGCTAACTGCTCAAAAACCAACCTTTAAAATGTGTGAAAAATGATCCAGAGTTTCGAAATTCTAATTTTATGTTGAACAATCAATGTAGCAGAATACTATAAAAATGTAAAATTAACAAAAAAATGTTTATTTTAGTTGCGGAAGCTCAAAACTTTTATGGTACACATATGTACCATTGTCCCTTAAAGGGTTAATAAGATCGGTGATAAAGGTCGGCCACTTCAGGAACTGTTCACGTAAAAGAGAACTTGACATGAGGTTGAATGCTGATTGGTCGTGAAAAACAACGGAAAAATGCAACGTGAAATCACAATTCCACTTTATAACTGATGAAACTATAGACAACATAACAGCAACTATTCAGAAGAAATTGAAATGAAGATACAGTAAATAAAAAAAACTAAGAAAATGGAAAGACTACAATATTATAAATAACCTTAAACACATAATTAAAAAAATGGAAATACGTAATTATAAAAAATGTGTTTGGAATTACTATAAAAGTAGTTCATGAATAATGTTTTTGATGATGATATTTGCCATATCGAGCGACAACAGGAAAAACATAAGACATCTCTTAGATAAAATTGAAATATGACAAATTACTTTTTGGAAGAAGACAAAAACAAGGAAATATATTTAAGACTGAACTAATCAGATGACCACATCGTATTGATAGCCTTGATTTTTGTGAGCCGCTCCTGCAGGAGGTACAGCTGTGTTATGGTTCAAGTAAACCTCTCCAACTTCCTCATAAGTATTGTGAACTTTGTTGATGACATCAAGGACAATTTGGTGAAGAAGAATGTATTGAGACTGCAATGGAAAAAGCAGATTCAAATAAAGAATGTGTACAATATTGCTTACATAGAACAGGGAATGTTAAAGCATAGAATGCTATTGTCCTTCATACTCACTTGAGTGGCCACCATGTTAATTCTATTCATTCTCAGCTCACGAACAATTCCAAATATATCAACAAATGAATGATTTTGAATGTGTTGAAGCAAACGGTCCGTTACAATAAAGGTTCCACTCCGACTTGAGCCATCGCTGAAAACGAAATAGCTGATTTGTATATAATTAAACACGTGCTTTTTGATCAATATCAAATCATGAAATACTTATTTAAATATAAAATTGCAGACAGTGGCACACCGTTTCGGTCTTCAGGCTTTCACATTGCAGTAGTACACTGGGTATGGACACAAAGGAATTAAACTGTATTAAATCATTTTTCATGACAAGACTAAATGTATTTCATCAAAGTCCAATTATTTCTGCATGACATAACTACAGTAGAATTCACCTATAACGGCTTCGTTTATAACGTCAATTCGCCTATTACGTCACATTTTGCTCGGTCCCGGCAGAATTCCTATCTTTTACGTACATTGTAGTTCGGCTACAACAGCATCGTCTATAACGTCAATTCGCATGTAACAGCACCCTATATTGGTCCCCAGACGTCTTTTGTTTGTTTATAACGTCACTTCAAGCCATCACCTTCACCATGAACGGTCAGTCTTTTAATCCAGTTACCACTGCTGCTTGCAAAATGTCTTCCCTTCATTTTGCTACCGATCCAAATAGGTTTTAGATTTACTTCTACCGATCCTGTAGAAGCCGTTTCAACCCCAGTAGAAGCCCTGACGGCAATCAGACAACTTAGACCGATACTTCCAAAGTCATGACGATAGCGAGCAAATCCTACATTATTTAGCCAAAGCTGAACGCTATGTGGTAGAGAAATCCGTGTCAAAACCAAAACAGCTGAAGATCAATGCCTTGTTTGCTAATAAACAATGAACTGCTCTACTACTGTATGTAACGAGCTGTATTGAGCAAATTTCCTGTACCTTTCGCGCAGGGATTCATACTATAGGGATCGCCAACTCGGCTGGAAATCCGACAATCGGAGTGTAAAAGTGTTGCCAGATAGATTTTATATTTTTAGAAAAAAATATTATTTTGGCATTTTTAAAGTAGTAGTTGCCCAAAACTTGCCCGAAAATAAATATTTTAAAACTAATCTAAAGCAATTTTATTGTTCACATATCAAACTATCATATTTTTGGCAAATTTAACCTCTCTTGTACATAAAACATATTACTTGAAAAATAATTACCGGCTTCAACACTTAAAACATGAAGCTCTTTATTTCTGAGGTGTACTTTTAAGTTTCTCAATTTTTTTGTTCTTAACTGGTTAGTATAATGTTTTTTAAACCTGCAAGTTTTATTTAAGTTTTGCACATAAATTCAGCACATTCTTATTGCAAAGTAACACAACTACAAACTACTTTAACTCAATCTTGTGCAACTTTAAACTTCATGTTAGTTTCAAACGGACAAGCTTTGGGCGACCACTACTCTTTAAAATATGCCAAAATAACATTTTTTCTAAAAATATAAAAAATATCTGGCAACACTTTCACACTCCGATTGTCGGATTTCCAGCCGAGTTAGCGATCCCTATACTATGAATCCCTGCTTTCGCAGTACGTTATTTTTTTTTAAACAATTTTTTTGTTTACTTTATTTTCTGCGTGACTTTTGTCAGTTTGGTGGTACACAGTAAACCTGAATGGATTATAGGCTACACCTCTTTCTTTAATCAAAAATCAGTTTTGGAATAGTTTGCGGTAGTTCGTCTGTAACGTCAATTTGGTTATAACGTCAGTTTTTGCAATTCCCTAGAGGTGCCGTTATAGGCGAATTCTACTGTACTATAATATATTAAATTATTAATTGAAATTTAAGAACTGCTCATTTTTTTAATTACCGCTTAGGTTGATATGTAAAGTCACTCAAGGTTTAATTAATCATCACATACAGTAAGATTATATTTATTGACTTTGCAAAATGATAGCCTAATCAATTTTATCATTTTCCCGATTGCGGTTGAATTTCTCCCAACCTGCAGTGCACAATTGTTGGTCCAGCGTCTGGTTCACTTTCAATCACTCGACGAACATTCCGAACAAATCGACCCAAATATTCAGTCGATTGAGGCAACCCGCTCTCAGGCCAATCCGTCATCTGAAAATGTTTTATGCGTCGTACCTCTGATCCCTTAAGAACAATGCAGGCATTAGTTGTATATTAATAATATGAGGACTCCATCCAAGATGTTAAATAGTAATCACAGGTTAGAACAATATATTATTCTCTTAAAAAGTTCTCGGTATCGAATGTCGTCAATAGAAAACCTCTGATTCTTTCTGAATTGGTTCTGACAGTTCTAAACGGTGATTGTGTTTAATTGTTCTGAAACTTTGGCCAAAAAATCACAGTCGTCTACAGCTGGCTTTGAAGTTTTTGGTGTTTATTTAGCAATGAAAAGAAATAATGTATTGATTGCAAAATAACTATTGTATCACCTTCGCAAATTAAAAGAATGAATAAAATAAAGATGTGTGGTTATTCACTGCAAAGCTGATGCTTTTTTTAGAAGTTAGGCTTTCATGCTGTGCTATGTAGCTTCTGTATGAACGTTCAAAAATTTATCGTATTGGATGAACTTAATTTCATACTTTGCAAAGCTTCAATTCCCGCACAGTCCAATCCTTCTTTTGGTCCTGTGACGCCATTGATAGGTTCATATCAGCAACTTTTATTAAGTCGTCATCATTTGGCCAGTAATGGTCGCAAATTCTTTCTCCTATGCAGAAATAAATGAAGGTATAAACCAAATTAGAATCTTATTCAATGAGTATAAACTCACCACTTTCCAAAATTACATCATGAGAAGCATGACCAACAAAAGGCTATTTGACTTCATAAAAATTGAAGACCTATTAACTATAGCGAAGCTACACCCAATTGCAGCAATCATAAAATCAAAAGTTCTAAATGTGTTCGGCCATACTAAAAGACCAAAATACGATGTTAGCAAAACTTGTGTGAAAGATAAAGTTAACGGAAAGAGAAAAAGAGGCAGATCACTACAGTGATGCCATAACAGCATCTAGGCATGAACCGAACTCAATTTGGCGACACTGGGAGAGATAACTAAAAACCGTGACTCATGGAAACAGATAATCCATATTGATGGGAAATCTGCTTCAAGCGGAGATGGCGATTGAATATACATAAAACAAATAACCACATATCGCAATGGTTGAATTCAAAACAAATATTAAAAAGTTAACAAATTGATGATATATAATATCCTTGTCGAGATGAAGGAGGAACTGCAGAGCGTTGGAATTTAGGTTTGACAGTCACGACTCACAATGGTTTAATTCTAGATAAGTGCGATCAAGCAACGCATTTCAAAGACACTAGTTTTCCATTCACTATCATCTAGCGACTTGCGGATGGAGTCTTTCTCAAGAAACAACATTTCAGCCACAAGCAATGATAGTTCTCCATTCAGAGACACTTGGTGAATGAAACAATTTACTGACATGGAACATTTATTAGCATTTATTTCAGCACCCAGATTTCAATAAAAACACTTTACAAACTACATCCATATTTAAATAATAATGTTTCAAGATGGACCGATCTGAGATGATAGCTTCCATTGTAGGCTAAACACTGCGGTAGACTGCTAAACTAACAAGGTAACCTGTCGGTCTGTAGCTCAGCTTACCAGCATGGACAAGCATAACAATCACTCTGCTGTTCTGCTCCCACACAAGTCTCCAGAAGTCATCCCGAGTACTTGCCAATGGTCCTTGAGAGGCGATGTATTCTTTATTGTGTGCATTTCCCTGAAACACAAATTTTCTATAAAGATTATAGAAACTTGAGTGGCGATGTATTTTTTCTTGAACGTATGTTTCTTAAATTAATTTCCAACTTGGAGTGTTTTAGAACAACAACTTTTTCATGTTTGATAACTCAGAAAATGTTTTCATTGCCAAACTGAATTCCAGGTTTCCACTCTGATACTCACAGGAATGAAGCTGGCATTGATGTAATCAAGACCAGATTTGTTGTATAGATTTAAAAGTTTCACTCTTGCAAAGTCATCTGAAAATCACAAAAATATACAGTAATTTGAAGCCTGATTAAAGCAAACATTCCCAAGTACAATGTACAAAGTAGATTTTTAATTGCCCATTTAGTTGCACCTCAGATAACCATTTTATCTGGTTCAGATCTTGGCCAGATCGCGTATGGATCTGACCAGGTCTGGACCAGATAGTTGCTGTGTGGGAATCAGATATTCTTCTTTTTCTCACTTACATGGCAATATATTTGTATATCTATTCTTCGGAGAGTTAATTTCAAGTTGGGCAGAGTTTGTGGATTGTGCGTTTCCCATAGAAGAAAACATCTGAAAACAGAACATATTGCTTTTTGCATCAGTTTTCGCTTGTACAAGTAAAAACTCGTCGCCATATACCTAAAAACATTTTAACCCTATTCGGACTCACGGGTGGACGGGTTCCGTCCATACCTAAAACTTTCATCAATTACATAAAAGTTACTGGCTTAAATTAGCTGAAGTTTTATGACTTTTCCTAAAAATTATTCATCTTTGTTTTAGTAATAAAATGACATTTTTATGTGGTATAGTTTTTTAGTTATCAGCAGTTTTTGACACCCTACTCCTAAAATTGCCAGGTCATCTGAAAAACTTTATCATCTTGTACAAGCAAGTTAGCAAACATTTGTATTGTTTTGTGCCTTCCAAGATTTACTGCGTGACCTACATGACTACTGACCATTTCGGATTACATGCATGACTGGACCGAGTGCCTTTTACGAAGATATTAACGATTTCAAGAGATTATGACGGAGACATCAGAAAAATTTAAAAAAAAATGACTACTTTTAGCAAAAAACCAATAGCAAATAACTGGCAGAGTATGTGTGTCTACTTAAAATTTTAACCAGTTTGTCAATAATTTTGCTTTAACTTTGCGAAAAAAGTAACCTCGTAACGTTTTTATATCAAAAGTTATTAGCAAATGAAAGTGTGGATGGAATAAGTCCACACGTCAGGCCATTACCTCACAAAAATAGCTTAGTCCGAATAGGGTTAAAGGTATTCTATATGAACGTTGATACTAGTGCTGGGAACAATCTTAAAATTAATATGCATCAGTAATTCTTAAATTCTTCCAGCTGGTGGATCCTTCATGTTTTTTGTAAGATTGTCGGTATCAAATCACCTTTTATGACAAAGACAATTAAAAGAAAGAGGTGCAGAATTTTAACAAAAGTTAAAAGAGTGAAGTCATTGAGGGTTCAAAACTTATTTGAACATTCAATATTATCATTCGATAATCATCAGCTGTTTCTAAAGAAAGTTATCAAGTTTTTATAAATAGTTTCAATAACTAACAATCACGCAACTCTAGTTCAGCAAGTTCATCCCTTCGCTCACACTGGTAACCCACAGTGGTAGCCCACTGCTGATCGAAGGCCTTCCAATTTTCTTGCCCATCTAGTTGATCGTGTGTTTTTGTATAACAATTTGAATGAAAACAAATGGAAACAAAACAAATGAATTCACATCAAGCCTGCGTATATTGCATGTGAAAATAATCACCATATATGGACTCTGTTAGTACAATCACTAATGAACTGATAACCACGACGTATCAGAGACCACACCTCACCTGATGTTCAGTTGCAAGCTTCATTGCTGTCATTGTCTTCATGTAGTCGTTGAAATCTTCCAGATTAACTTTTCTGAATGTTTGCGACAAAATTAGAACTATTTTACTTTGCTTTTAAATCTTAATTTTTCTAGCGCAACTTACACTTTGTTATTTCTCTTTAAATCTTTCCAAATCTATATCACAAGTTGCAGGCTCAAGAAAAATTTCTTGAAATTTTTTTCAAACCGAAATAAAATTTGTTTTTTCAAGATTTTGTTTTTATTGGTTTTTCTTAAAAATTGCCACTTTATTTTAAATGGTTTATAACAAAAAAAAAAATAGTTTCATTTTAATTAATCTCAAACCACTAATCAACAAGAACTGCTAGAAACGCCGGGAATTAAAACATCAACATTTTCATGAGAAACTGTCTTACGTTACGTTACGTGTCTTAAGTTACGTGATTCATGGTTCACCTGCTTGTTCGTTTCTGTGACGTCAACGGAATTGCTGAGGAATCCCGTGAATTCTTGTTGAACAAATTGGTTAAGTTCATTGAGTTGTCCCTAAAAGAACAAATTCAAAGCTTCAAAACCCACTTATTTGATACATCCTGTCGTCAGTTCAAAAATTGTCTGATGAGATTTTTCTGTTCTTATTAATTTTGTTTATTTCAAATTCACTTTAGAAGAACTCTGGCGGCTAGTTAATTTTTCGTTTTGAAAACACTTACAAAGCAATGGCCCAAACTTGTTCCAAAGTTTAAAGAGTGAGTCATTTATCATGTAAAATTATTGAATTTAATTAGTTTTTAATTTAGCTTAATATTTTCGTGATAATTTATCATTTTTGCGATGAATGCAAACGTAATGGTCAAAGTTTAATAGTAATCACTGCCCAGTGGTTTACTTTTAACCAACATGCTGGTGATACTTTCTTACATCTTAGAGACATTTTTGACTTTACTGAGCCAATGAATCTCAAAGTGAAAACAAAAGCAACTGACCTTTGGCCTCCTTTGTTTTGCTTTGTTAGGGAATAAATAATCCCAACCAAGATGACAATTACAACAAGAGAAAAAATTCCAACCGTAAGTCCAACAATCACTGGTGAATATAAAGTGGTTAGAATTTTTAGGTGTTAATGGGATAATAATGGACATAAAGTTTTCTTAAGATTGACTCTTGTAAAGCAGGAAACGTTACAAATGAGTTTAACTTGCAAATCATGAAAACAATGAAATCTGTTGAATAAGAACTCTTACAAACGTCAGAACTTGGGGTTGGTGCCTTTTCTGTCACTGAAGATATTTCAACCTTTTCACTTTCTTCTGTTGTTCCAAAAATGTTTGTGATAGTTGTATACACATTGAAGCCATATGTAGTTTCGGATTGCAGGTTGGGTATAACATAAACTGTTTCATTCGATAATAAGCTGGCTTTCTGTAATACAAAATACTGAATTGGCAGATGGGTCTTAACGCTGTCGAATAGCATGCAAGAGGGAAGGCATAGATTTTACTGTTTACACAGAATGGAATACTTTTATATTAAATAATTATTTATTTCATTTATTCACACCCAGGCTATTGCCCTGTGGTTGAAGATTTAGATTAAGTGGACGGGAAGGCAAGGAGCTAATCTTCGTGTCCACCTTCAGACATGCATGTAAGTGTCCTGCCAAAGACGTAGATGCTTTTGAGCGGTGTCGAACCAGCGCCATTTCGAGTGCCTTGCCAGCGCTCTCACCACCCCGCTATGCAGCCGGCTTTTAAATATTAATCGAGCCACTTTCTATGACGTACATTTCATTCTGTTTAGACTTTGAGCTAGTTTGTTCAATATTTAGCCATGAAATTTTTTCTCGATAACCACAATTTTTGTTCTTAAAACTGTTTAATATTTGGATCTTAAACCGTTAACGTTGATCCTAATAAAGTTGAACCCTAGTGCTACAAACAAGTTTTTGTTGTGATGTATACACAGAAAGTCAAAGTTCTAAACACAAAACAGTTTTGTCTAGGCTGCAAGTATGATTTTTATTACAGCCATCCCTTTTAGGCCTAAAACTATCAACCAATAACTTATAATGGTGGATGGGTTACCCAGTGTCACTTAATAAAAATTTATTCTGATGGAAGATGATATTGTTGAAATAACAAATAAAGAGTCTTGTTCGTTACATATGTTTCTTACCAACAATGCATTGGCAATTGGATACTCAACAATAACCCATTCAGAGAAGCCTGATGGTAAGCTCCATGACAACGTGATGTCACTAGCAGATGCAGTCGCATTGACGTCATAAATTCCAGTTGGTTCTGAGGAAAAACTACAGAAGTAGCCTACCGGTAGCTTAAAAATTGCATTAATTTACCTCCCTATTAGGTCTGAAAATATTTGAAGTAAAAAAAACAGTTATACCAAATATATGCAATCAACAATAAACTGACAACCACTAACTTGTGTTCATTTCTTTTGTCACAGAACGACTCTTCAGTCCTCCTGAACTTGTTACCATGGTTACGGTGTAGTTATTTCCAGGTTCAACTTCCAGAGGATCATGAGTTTCCGAAAAGTCAACACTTTTTGTTCTTTCATTTTCTTTTATTGTTGTACTCATGTAGTGAATCTGTAGAGAAGCAGTGAAGGTTTGATTGTTGATACAATCTGCTTGGAAAGTTCCTTGTTTTGCAACAATCAATCATTGTCAACGTTACAATACCTCGATAAGATCGCCCACTCCTTGTGGAGTCACCCAAGATAATTCTAAGATGGAACAGGGATTGGATGAAAATTGTGTCAAAGAAAAGTTTGCGACGACATCCGGATCTACAATAATAAAGATACATCTCCTGCTAGCATACAAGAAACATGCCATTATTGTGTAAAAAAACAAAAGCCCAAGAAAGTCAGTCACACTATTGGAAAGCCCTGTAGGCCTACAGACTATACTTCACCAAGTGTGACATAGATGGTGAAAGCAGATCAATTGATTTCTGATCTAACAATTTGTTTGGTTGTTAAAATATAGTGGGTGGCAATAATTTTAAGATACTTGTTATTTTTAACAAAATAACCGATATTTTTTTTTTACATTTTATTGCATTTAGAAGAAACAAGAGAGAACCTTAAATGACATGAACACGCCAAGAAGTGAAACGTAGACTGCACTGGCAACAGTTACTGTACAACATTCATATAAATTGTAGCTAGCATAGAATAAACGTGGGAAATCATTTTGCGTTATCATTATTATCACGTGGTAATGACAAGAACTACTACCGCGCTTTTGCAATAGATACTTAAGTGTTTTTTCTGCGAAGTTCATATTCGCAGCAAATGTTAACAAGTGAACTTTCTTAAGAATATATAAGCAGAAAACTTGACATCATGGTTACGTCATTGGGCTACAAAGTAAAGAACAAACTTGTTCTGTGTCTTTCCAAAACTTTGCTTCCCACTCCAACAGAATTAAAACTCGTCACTGTGACGTCATATCGCTCCCCTGGAATTAGACTCTGGGCCGTATAGTCGTATGAAGAAATTCCTGGGGTGTGGGTGACATTGTAAGCACCGCCATTTGTACCAGAAGTGACCATCCATTCAACTAAATAACCATCAATATCATCTCCTCCATCAGGTTTCGTCCATTCTATGTTCATCACAGTCGTAGAGTCTCCAGAAGAAGATGAAATACAAAGATTTCTCACTGAGTTGCAAACTGTGAAGCAAAAAGTTGTAAATGTGGACTATAATGTAAATGTAAATGAAACGTAAATTGTTGTCAGTTCTGTTCAGAGTATCTTCCTTTACTTCAATAACCTGTATATTTTCCTCAATATAACTTGACAATGTGTAATAACAAAATTACTTGTATTTACTGATTGTACCGAAGAAACTTATTTTAACTGTTTGAAGGTTGGGGGGGGGCTGTCAATTCAACTTTTTTGCATCAACAGTTGTATCTCTAAAACCACTGAGGCTGCGACTATGAGATTTCTTGACTTTTCCTAACTTTCATTCACCTCTATTGAGCTGAAATTTTGAGCGAATAAAGGTTATAAATTGAGAGATATAAGGCATTTCTCAGCACATCCTCTGAAATATTTCATATTCTATTGTTCAAAATTTTCCCACCAGCTGGATGAAAGTAATTAATTTGGCCCATGTCTCGTTAATCCTAACTGCTTCACAGCGTGAAGGAAATTGACAGTATGCGTGGACCTTTTGTTCTCACCACGGCTTATAAGCGACGTCGATACAAGAAAAGCTTCAACTTTGATACGATGAGTTACCGTCGCTTGCGGTTGAAATTGCGTAAAATTAAACATAAGACTTGGTGCCAATGCATCTAGAGCGAGAATAGTTTTTCGCAGACAATTATGTCGTTTCAATCAAACAAAGCATAGGCTACAACGTTATTGCCTACTATAGAAGCTGCTCTGTAACATATTATGATTTTGGTTTCAAATCTTTCCTTTTGTCCGACACACTATCAAAAGCAGAAAAGGCGTCGATGTTCCCAAAGCTTCTCACATATACTTGTAAACATTTATTTCCAAGTCGACATGTAAAGATTTGAAATGCAATACGCTTCTCATTTGTGTAGGATAAACCAGAACATCACGCTTTTGTGAAAAGGACGATCGTTCCACCACGTTTATACGTGATGCAGCTTAGTTGAATCAATATATTCGAGGCTTCTTGTACCAGGTTCACTGTCACTGATAAACTAAACCGCGATGCAGTACCTCGCAAAGCAATTGTAGCGTAACATTTCCATGTGCTATAACTCGTCATAAATTGTGAAAACTTGTGTATTTACTTGTCAAGTTGTCTCATGTGAAATATAAGTTTGCATAGCAATGTCACAATGAAATCTTATCTCCGTTTACCAAACTAAAGATATGAACTTATGCGACGTCTTGCAACGTTGAATCGACGGAAAGGCGGGTAACTGCCAAACTGAACTGAGAATGCATGAAAGAAATCGTTTATTATCGAATGGACGTGACGTCAGAAAACGATGAATCGACATAGGCTAGCGGCGAGAGATATTTTAGTTAGATAATGACACGCGGCAGCGCATTTACATTGAATAAAAATACCTTTATTTTATCCATTTCTATTTCCATTCTTCCTAGTTTCGTCTCACAATAACAAACAAATGAAGTTACGCATATTTACTAAATTATTCAATAAACAATAATGCATCATCCAGCATTATGTCAGCGCTGATTGACTAGACATATTCACGAGTTGTGTGAGAATTGTATTCGATTAATCGCATTATTTATTGTAGGTATCACCTGCAAAAATTCAAGTAATTGCAGACTCTGCCTTCATAAGTGTAGTTTAGAAGTAGCCATCTCATATTGAGCCAATCCAATCAATGTAAAATAGAACGCTTTTACTTGATAGCGCGTGTGATATATAGGTTTTATCTAACAACTACTTTCAGTTACATTGAAAGTGAATGAGTAAGCATTATGCAGTCTGTGACAAGGACTGGAAATGTATAATCAGAATATAAAATATCATAAAGTATATTGCGTTATGTACATCTAGTAATTTTTATGAACATGGTATCATTTTGCAGGCAGGCGTTTTTATAGAGATACAAACTTATTCCATAGTTTGATTTATGGCACTTATCCAACTGTTTCATAATGCGAATAGCTGTTTTAGTTGAATTTAGAAAAAAATATAACTTATAACCGCAGACAGATGGAACTTTTTTCATGCTTTAGGCAATCGGCAGTACGGTAAACTATAGTGGTACATAACATAACCCATATGCGGGGTAATCGCAAGGGTCAACCCAAGTAATGGAAAGGTTCTTTTTGAATTATGGTGATGGAATTCTTGTAATGCTATTGAACTTCATCTTTTTATGAAAAACTTATATTGTTTGCATTTGCAAGAAATATCAAACTTTTGGATTTTTTTTATCACTGAACTGTCCGTTAGTAGAATGTTTCTTTATTACCTTAGTTAGGCCTATTGGTAAGTCAGGAAAGTATTTGTTGATGTGACATATGAGGATATTGTAAGAGACCGAGTTATTTTGTAAATAGTATTTGATTTTTGGACACCATCAAAATTTTCTCACAATACACAAATGCGCATCGAGATATAGTGCTCACAGTTTGGAAAAGTTAGATTGTGATAATTACAACTTGCCTGAGTAGGCCTACAGCAAGGGACAATCAAAATAGATGAAACCGCATTCATGGTAATATAGACGTTTTGCAAACTGCTCTTTTCGTTTTCAATATAATAACAAGAATGACAGCTTATTTTCACTAAACATATAAACAAATATCAAAAATTATGGATGAACAGCGCATCTATATTTTTCGGTTTAGGTTCAACAATGCATTCTAGCCGTCAAAATGATGGAATATTTGGTAATTTTGTTGAGACATACCATTGCCCAATCGTTGAATTTACATCAGAGATAATTTTATTAGATAGATTATCAGTTTCATGCACATGGTTTCATTCAGCGTTATAATGTTGTTTTTCAAGCCACGTGGCGTTCATGGTCATAACGCAACATTGCAGAAACAGCCAATATTGATACCAGGTAGGCCTACTAATTATTACGCCGCTTTCGTCGAATCTACGTCGCTAAACGACGATGTAGTTTATCATAAACGTGAAGCATTGCTCAAAAAGCTAATCTGAATCACCATAGATAACCATAGCATTCATATAGTTTCATCATCAGTAAATATGTAAAGTGCACTTCACAATTTTTAACAACGGTCTGACAATTTATTATATTGCAAAGTTTTGATTTATTCTCGATTTTTATAATTCTGTGTAACAGTTTTTTTCTAACTAGTTTCTATGGGACTAACAATTTGTTTCATTATACATTTTCTTTAGTATTTCAACGCCATTATTAAAAAAATTACGTCCTTTTCACTTTTAAATAAAACATGGCAAGGCAAGGATTCAGTGCTGAAGAAATATTGCAACATGTTTTACTGGATTCTGACGACGAAAGCCAGGCGGATGATTTGGAGGATTTATGGCACTCCGATTCAGATGAAGAAGCGGATTCTTCTCCGTCAACTTCCGCAACAGCGATTCCGATCGAGATTGACGACCAGTTACCTTCCATGGGCGATGTTCAACCGGAGTTTGCGCCATCAGGACGGATTATAACATCGAAAAGACTGGTGAACAGTATAGATTCCTATCTCGACATGAACAACTACGATGCTGTTGAGTTTTCCTGACACACTGAAGTCTTATACAACTTTTGTAGAAAAGCCAAAGAACAGACAAGAGGGCGGCGTCAGCATTACTTGGTCTAATGCGAGACCGGTGCACAATGGGAGAAGGGGCCGGGCTAACATTATATCTGGCCCGATTGGTGTTAGAGGAGAAGCCAAAGAAGCCAAGACCCCTCGGCAAGCATGGGAACTATTTTTTTCTTTAAACATTTTGAACATTATTGTTCAAGAAACAAATAGAAAAATTGCCACACTCATTTCTCAATTGCCAGAAAGAATTTTAGATGACAGCAGGTACTGCTATTTTGGCCCAACCAACAACGAGGAGATGCTGGCCTTTGTTGAATTGGAGTATTTTCGGGGGCTTTTAGGACAGGCTGGTCATTCCACGGATGTATTGTTCAATCAACTGCAAGGACATCCCGTGTTTAGTGCAACAATGAGCAAGAACCGCTTTAAATTTTTATTTTCGAACATTTCGTTCGACGACCAAAATACTAGGCCGCAACGTTGGAAGAATGACCGGTTGGCCGCATTTCGAGTCGTTTTCGAAATGTTTAACGAAAACTGCGGCAAACATGTCATTCCAGGTGACTACTTGTCGTTGGACAAAACGCTATACCCCATGAGGACACAAATTGCCTTCAAGCAATATAATCCAAACAAGCCTGCGAAATATGGCCTTCTGTTCAAGTCGGTAAACGCCAGCAGCTTCCCATACACATTTGCGGCATCGGTCTATTCAGGTAAACCGAAGGAAGAGCCATTTAATTTTTACGTTCGTGGAACAGAAGAACTGGTAAAAGGAATGGTGATGAGCCTGGAACAACACGGTGACCTTCAAGGTCGGAATATTTTGTATGACCGCTTTTACACCTCCATACCACTCGCGCAGTGGTTGCTTGACAGGGGTATAACGTCAGCTGGAACCCTCAACGCTATACGTAGAGGAATACCCCTGGAAGTGAAGCAATTGAGTGGTAGGGAGAAATCTTCGTACGAAATTTATTGGCAGACGAGTGAGGCTGATCTCAGCCTACATTCTTATGTAGTAAAAACGAAGAATTCTGGCATGCGGAATGTGTTGATGTTGACGACCATGCAACCTCTATTGGGGATTACCAAGGATGACGGCAAAAAGAAGCCAGGCTTGTATAAGCTTTACGACTTCACAAAGGGTGGCACCGATATCATCGACCAAAGGATGGGTTGGTTCATTCACGTGCAAAGCGAAGTCCCCATGGTGGACAACTACTGCGTTTGCTTATTGAGAAGGTGCCAAAGCCACAAAAAATAAACTACCAAAAAACCGTGGCCAATGTCAATGCTGTGAAAAGCCTTTATGCCCTGCACATTCCATACGAGTATGTCAAGTTTGCTTTTGCGCAGAATAAACTATTTGAATGATTGCGGTTTTATAAACTTTGGCTTCAACCACAGCCTAAATAAAACGCGGAGCTCAATGAGAGATTTTCCTTTTTTCCTTTCATTAGACAGATAGCTATTTTTACGTTGATTCAACATATCAAGACGTTGAATACTTGTAAACATGTGCGGTTTTGCAATTAGATTGCTTATCAAAATCATCTATCCTTTTTTGTATAAAAAGTGGGTCATAAAACTAATCGTAATACTCGATGTAAAATTCAGCATTTTTATATGCTGAAACAGTATTGTATTCATATTTTATAAATCCATTTTCTATTTAGAAAATATCAATATAATGCGGTTTGAGCATAGCTGAATTTTAGCACGGATACAACGACTGATTTTATGACTTTTATACAAACAAGGACAGAAGAGAAGTAATCTAATTGCAAACCCGCGCATGTTTACATCGTCTTGCAATGTTGAATCCACGTCGAAATGATTGTATTAGCGTTGTATTCAATTTCTCGTATTATCGAACTGTAAATGTGCAGCCACTTGTAATTTCAATGTGCCTCATTGCATATTCTTAAATATTTCTGAATAGTGTGTACATAACCTGACAGAACACAGGTTGCTTTACCATTGAATCAAGTTGAAAAACGTTGCTGCAAGAGCCTTGTGCCAATTGCTGCAGTCCGGTATTGCTGTAACCAAATCAAAATACTTATCAATATTTTGCTGCCAAACTGACATTTTTATCGCATAAACGCCCATTAGGCAAAAAAAAAAAAGGCAGCTAATTCTTTGTAAAGTATTTCTCCAGGTTCACAATGATTTGACGCATAATAAATACTACTTTGAATAAATCTAAATATTGTTTGGATTTTAGTGTGTGGCATATGAATCTTAGAGAGCTTATTGAATCCACAAGAAAATGACCCGAGGCATTACAGATTTTCCTTTTGATGAAAAGCGTTGTGACGTTCTGTTAATTAATGAACCGTAACTGTTTTATTTTGAATTTCTTTCTGACTTCTGTTTATGTAAAGCATCATCAACTTTATCGGGTAATCTTACTCCTAGTACTAGCCTTGTATGTAGCCGAGTTCACATTGAACTTACATTGAGAGACGCTGTTGCAACTACAATACATTGCATTTAAACCGCTTTTTTTGTTGCATGATCTTCCATTCGTTTCGTGGATTACATAATAGTATTTGATAAACGCCACCCTGCTTCTTCAGCTGGTCTACATTTGTTAATAAAGCGTAGGAGTTGCTGTTCTTGGAACCGAGGTCACAAGATCATAATCCAAATTGGTGTGACACGCGTTCAGAAATCTCATTACTGCATGTAATTGATGAAGCATTGTTCTTTTAGTCAAGAAGCGAGCTTTATTTTGAGCGTGGAAAAAGTTATTATTTTGCATGAAAAATATAGATTCAAATTGAGATTATGTAAAAAAAATTTAATCACAACATGGCAATGCATGTTCTTCATTACTCTACCAAAAAATAATGTGTAAACTCACGCTACAATTGCTTTAATCGCAAAATAATCCAAAAGTCATAAGTCACCTCAACATTTCAACGTCTATGAGCAGTTCTAAAATTCACATAGGTTTAATTTTCGGATATGCTCAGCGTGAATAATTTTACAAAGTGAATCTCAAAGTTTGAAGCCGTACCTTAAAAAATAACAGAGATATCACTCCTAAAGCATAAGAAGAATCGACAGCCCCCCCCCCAAACTGAGCAAGACTCCAGGGAGCCCAACCTCGTAAGGGTTAAAATCATTTTTAATGTGTCAGTTGATTTTATAATTTCATCAGCAGTAAAGATCTCTGAAGAAAATTAGCCTGTTCTTGTTCCTAGAAATTAAAGTTCAACGATGGTCTTAATTTATGCAAGAAGCAAACTTTGGAAACAATAAAATACAACACAAAAGGGAGAAAAAATGGCTGTAGTTTTAGAAATTAATACGGAATCACATTTTGTTCAACGGCAGTTAGCCAATAGAAAAACTACTTTTGATAGTCACTTAAAAGTTGTTGCAAAATTTCAGCACGAAAAAAGTGCCGAAGTCCACTTTTGAATGTCACAGATTTTACGACATGCAAAACGTTTCGTTTTAAAAGCAATTGAGTCCTTACCTCCAGTTTTGAACTTCTGCGCTTACTAGTCCATAGCATGCACTAAGTTGGTATATAGCTCAGTATCATTGGGCTATCAGACTGTTTTAGTTTAAGAATTGCTACCGTTCAAAGTTTTACCATTCGTTATTGCACATGACTATAGTGAACTGTGTTCCGAAAGCAAGCGCAAACAGCTACTATCAAAGCGAACCCGCATCATCAGGCAAAAACAGGTTGTTAGTATCTACATTTGTGATGTAAACAACGATCCTGCAGCTAAAAGCGAGACTCAATGTACTGTTAAAGTTTCAATTTGCTAGTTGTTAAGTTGGTGCTAGTTTTCAGTTGCTTGTACCAGACTGTATATATGCAGTAGCCTACTTTGGAACGAAGATAATAGTTTAAACATCACGTCATTTAAAAGCCCTACTATGGCTAAAAAGTCCAATGCGTGGCTGGCAGGCCGGGCCACAACGATAACATGTAAAGCCTGCCACCGGTGATGTTGGAGGCTTCCGACGGTTTTATCTATTGCGACGTATTTATTTTAGATTGGTGATACGCATTTTGTTAAACTCTTCCTCATGCACAGTGAGTTTCCACGCATCTCTATCTTCTGCAAGGTTAATCCAATGTCGAGTGTTTAAGTTACATAGTTTCAGTGATTTTTTTAGAGTGTCTTTGAAGCTCTTCCTGGGGGCAGCAACATTGCGGTGACCAAGATGTATTATAGAACTTGGCTAACTGAGTCATTGGTGACACATTTTTTAATCAACTCAAGGATTATCGTCAGTTTTCTGAAACTTGCCGGTTTTCCTTATATTGTAGCTCTGTGATTCAAGAGGGAGGTTTGATAGGAATAGAAATCACCGGTAAGAGCTGCTTGAACACGCAGTGATTTATCTGGACTAGAGGCAGGGCCAATGCGAGGATAATTTGGGCCCGGTACCAATGAAATCGTTGGGTCTCGAATCAAGACACTTCTAAGAAAAATATATCTAAAGAAGGTGGTTTCTTTTTGGAATCTTTGGGAAGGTTACGAGCACTAAATGTTCTCGGGTCCGGTTTCAACAGTATCCTCTGAGCTCTGGACCTTCTGGTAACGCTATTGAGTAGACTAGTAGAGAATATACTAAATTTAGGTTACTTGTTTATACCTTCTATTATAAAGGTTTCATTAGAAAGACTTCGTATACCTATCTCCTATGACGAAAAAACTGTAAAGAGATTGTATATTTTCAAAATAGGTCACCGTTTGGGCAGCGCCGGATTTAGCCTAAGTGCTGCCCAAGGCAGATGAGAAAAGTGCCGCTCCTCAAAAAAAATTTTTCGATCGTGATTTTCGATGCAACACAGGCACTTGTTCTCATTTGTCCTCAATTCCGCCATTTTTATAAAACTTCATGATACTAAAGTTCTTTTGTAAACTAGTCTTACTTTTTGGCTTGTTTACATACTTTAAGCATCAAGGCAAGTACACAAAATAGCCTGCAACTTTTCCATCAACCTAACATTGACTAAAAACATTTTTTCTAGGCTCCTTTAAATTTACTAACAGTGAAACAAACCGAACAAAGATTAATAAAAATTGCACAGACAAAGCCTAGTCATCCATACTAAGCGAGACAGATAACTAAAAGAAGTGCTAAGCAGCACATATTGTTGAAAACCAATCAAGCGTGAAGTACTTTGGGAGCGATGACTTGCCGCACTGTTTATAAATGTGTGTGATGTGATAACATATTTATTAATTGCTATATATCTGAATACATCTGTTGTGAATTATTATATTCATGTACAGTATTATCAATGTAATATATTCGTATATTTTGCCGCACTAAATAATTTGCCTCCCTAGGCACCTTCCTACTCTGCCTACTGGTAAATCTGGCCCTGCGTTTGGGTTTGACTGCATCCATGTAGGCGGATGAGGGTCATCCATGTTGAAAGACTAAAATGAGTAATACAGATTCTTTGTAAAAGTTTCTTTGAAACCTTTCTGCGATTCTCATTTATCTTATAGCATGCCAATGAAAACAATTACTGTTGATATTAATCCTAACAACGCTTCAAATAATTTTTTCCGACACGTCAGCTTTTCTTGCTTCCGATTCCAAATATTGGTTTGCAGTGGCTCGAAACAAAGCTTGTTTTTTTGATATCAGATTATTTTATTTAATTTCATTTCAAATCTAATTTAATTTTTGAAAGTGCTGCCTTCGTTTCGTTTACAACACACTTAAAAAACAGTAAATTACAAGTGAAAGCATGAAAATCTTAATTTGTTATCTCATTGTCTGTTTACTTACTTTGGACAATCACTGCCATCAAAGGTCTGATAGCTAGTCATTGCATTGCTTGTCCGCCAAATGTGCTTCTTTTATCATTATGTGGCCGGCCAGCTTTCCAGAGCAATAACCTGACTGAAAGAAGGTTTGGTTCTTTACATTCATTGTGACATCACAATTTTGAACTAAATAATAGTTGTCATGCTTATTAACTAACATTTGCTTGCTTATGGCATCATAAATATGTTTGTGAACAAATAAGCATGAACAATTAGTGATTGTCCTAATCCAGCGGTTTTCAACCAGTGGGCTATGGCTCACTAGTGGGCCATGAAAACACTTTGATGTGGGCCACACACCTATTTAAAAAACTACTATAGATTTATTGAAAAACTTAGATTCATTTGTGTCACCGCAGTTAATTTTTACGCTTGAGTTTTTGTTTAGTACAGTATTCTCTCTCCTCGGACTACTACCTTAACGTGGTGAGAGAGTTTCCGCACTTCAATGACCTCTAGAGCTGTACTGGCGGGAGCTAACTGCTCCCAGAAGGGTCACCCATGCCAGGTTGGTCAAAAGGTAGAGGTCAGACAAAACGTAGTCCAAAGTCCCCAACGGCGGAACAGGCGGATGAAGCCAGCCAGGCTCAACGACTGTGAAGGCGGATGAAGGCTGCAGCATGCCACCAGCTCCAATCGTCTTGGTTTGCCTTGCCATTGGATAAAGCTGGTGGCCTTGTCAAGTTTATGTGTGCTTGTTGAGTGTGCGCCAGCAAGTCCACGCTAATCAATTCACGCACAGGCGTCTTCGCAAGACACTCAAACCTAACGGCGATCGATAATGCATAACGGGAACAGGCAAGTGAAAGCTGGAAGTTTCTAGTGCGGAACCGACACGTTAGTGGTGGTAACTTGATTCAGTCGCTCTATCTTTTGGAAGAAGCAGGAAAGATGTTCGGCAGCAGTTATCACGACTGAGCAGCCCTCTTTAGGATCCACTCTGCTCACCCTGAATAGGGAAGGGGCTAGAAAAGGTGCCCTGAACATAGTCTGCTTCAACTCAACCTGTCTGGAAAACCGCGTCCAGAGGGTTCACCTTACCTGCGGTCGAAAAACGAAATATGTAACTATGAAATTTGGAACCTGGAATGTTAGGACTCTAATGGATAAGTCCAGCTCAAATAGGCCAGAAAGACGAACTGCTATCATTGCTCGTGAACTACAGCGTTTCAACTTTGACATCGTGGCTCTTAGCGAAACCAGGAGAGCTGGAGAGGGCCAACTAAGAGAAGAATGTGGCAATTTTACTTTTTTCTGGAAAGGCTATGATCTTGTACATTCGAGAATCCACGGCGTAGGTTTTGCGATTAAAAATTGCCTCCTCCCAAAACTGACAGAACAGCCAGTTGGAATAAACGCTCGACTGATGACACTCCGAATCCAATTGGCTAACAATCAACATGCAACTGTTATCAGTGCTTATGCCCCCACACTTGATGCAGAGGATGCAGTCAAGGAAGCTTTCTATAACCAACTTGATCATGTTCTTTCCCACACTTTACGAGAAGACAAAGTTATTCTTCTTGGAGACTTTAATGCAAGAGTCGGAAAACAAGTGGATCTCTGGAGAGGTACAATTGGAAAAGAGGGAGTGGGAAAGGTCAACTCTAACGGAACCCTTCTTCTCACTAAGTGTGCAGAGCACAACCTGGTGATAACCAACACTTTATTTCGCCAAAGAAACCGCCTGAAAGTTTCTTGGCAACATCCGCGGTCAAAACATTGGCATCTCATCGACTATGTAATTGTAAGATCTCGTGACCAACAAGATGTGCTCCTTACTAGAGCTGTCACTGGAGCCGATGAGTGCTGGACAGACCATCGTCTCATTGCATCGATTCTAAAGATAAGACTACATACTAAATTAAAACATCACGATCAAGCAAAAGTTCCACACAAATACAATATTGAAGCTTTTCAGGACACGAAGTCACGTGAGACCCTTCAACAGTGCCTCCAAATTCGTCTTCAGGAAAATTCAATTTCTGACTCTGTTGAAGATTGCTGGAATCACCTTAAAACGGCTATTATCGACACATGCAAAGAAACTATTGGTCATAAGAAGAAGAACCACCAAGATTGGTTCGATGAGAACGATAAAGTTCTTAGGAAACTAATCGATAGAAAGCGAGAAACCTTTATCACGCTCCAGAATGACCCTCAATCTGATGTAAAACGTGACCTGTACAAAAAATGTAAGGTTGAAGTCCAAAGAACTACTCGTATTCTCAAGGATGAGTGGTGGGAAAAGAAAGCCCACGAAATGCAACAGCTGGCAGACGCCAATAACACACATGGCTTTTTTAATGCAATGAGAGAAGTCTACGGACCATCCACGCATGGACAATCCCCTCTGAGAAGTAAGGATGGAGAAACGATACTTAAGAGCGAAGCCGACATAAGATCTCGATGGAAGGAACATTTTGAGGAGCTTCTCAACCATACAGCTGTTATTGACAAATGCGTGATTGACATTATTCCCAACATGACACAAGAAGACTCTCTTTCTCAGACACCATCTCTCGGAGAGGTCAAAACTGCCATCATGGCCATGAAAAACAACAAAACAGCGGGCCCTGATGGAATCCCAGCAGAGATTTACAAAGTAGGTGGCAGTTTAATCCAACATAACCTTCATCAACTGCTAATCAAAATTTGGACAAATGAAATTCTTCCATCTGATTTCAAAGATGCTAATATCATCACCATATACAAGCGCAAAGGTAATCGATCAGAGTGTGGAAATTATCGTGGGATCTCTCTGTTAGCAACTGCTGGCAAGATTTTAGCACGTATTTTGAACAATCGCCTCAAGCTGATATCCGAGAAGATCCTTCCTGAATCTCAGGCTGGCTTCAGGCCATTGCGTAGCACCACAGACATGATATTTTCCCTCAGACAATTGCAAGAAAAGTGTTGTGAACAACATCAACCACTGTACATGGCGTTTATTGACCTATCTAAGGCCTTCGACCGCGTCTCAAGAGATCTCCTGTGGGATGTACTTTCGAAATACGGATGTCCAGACAAATTTCTTCGTATTCTGCGTCTTCTTCATGATGGTATGTTTGCCAGAGTACAGACCAGCAACAACAGTTCTGAACCTTTCCTGGTTAACTCTGGAGTGAAACAGGGCTGCGTAATAGCACCAACTCTTTTTGTAATTTTTATTGCATCTATCTTGGAAATAGTCCACCATGACCTTCCATCTGGCATTGACATATCTTACCGCATGGATGGAAAGCTCTTTAACCTCGCCCGCTTTAAAAGTAAATCAAAGACTACAACACGGAGTATCATGGAGTTCCAATATGCCGATGATAACTGTGTAGCAGCACTGAGTGAAAACCACCTACAGCAGATTCTGAATGCTTTCCATCAAGCATACAAGAGGCTTGGACTTAGCGTCAATATCAACAAGACTCAGGTCCTCTTTCAACCACTTCTTAAAGATCGTACCAGTGCTCTGCCAGAAATCCTCCTTGATGGTACACCTCTAAAGAATGTGAAACACTTTTGCTACCTCGGAAGTGAAATTTCAGACAACGCTGATCTTCAGGATGAAATACAACATCGTTTAAATTGTGCTAGCACTGCTTTTGGAAAACTTCGCTCACGAATATTTGACAACCATAACATACGAAAAAGTACAAAGCTCGCCGTCTACAATGCAGTAGTTATCACAACACTACTATATGCTTCCGAGACCTGGACCACCTACCGAAACCATATTAAAACTCTTGAAAGATTCCAACAACGCTGCCTGCGCAAAATTCTGAATATCAGCTGGGAAGAGAAAAGAACAAATTTAAGCGTGCTAGAAGAGGCTGAAACAACAAGCATTGAGTCCCGCATTATTCGAAATCAACTCAGATGGTGCGGGCATGTAGTGCGAATGCCAGATCAGCGTCTCCCTAAACAAATGTTCTACTCGGAATTGGCTAAGGGTAAGCGTTCGGTAGGTGGACAAAAGAAGCGGTATAAAGACTCACTGAAGAGCAATCTTAAAATGTGTAACATCAATTATACAAACTGGGAGGAAACCGCAGAGGATAGGCTGCTTTGGAGATCTGCCACTCAGAAAGGTGTTGCCACGTTTGAGAAGAGCAGATCTAAAAGGTTAAAAGAAAAAAGAATGCAAAGAAAAGAACGACAATCACACCCACAACCAACTCTCCCAAAGGATCTTAAATGTACCAAATGTAACCGAACTTTTAAAGCCAAGATTGGACTAATTAGCCATTTAAGAACTCACCGTTAGCTTTTATTTTATTGCGAAGGCCATCATCCTCGAAAACGAGGGATAGCCATCATCATCAGTACAGTATTGTGGTTCTCAACCTTTTTTTTTTTTTTTTTGCAAAACTACGAAGAAAAAAAAGAAAAAGAATAAAGCAAAGAAATGAAGGTTTTAAACATTCAGTGACTTTTATTTATTTAATATGTAAAAAAAATTTTTGTACTAGCTGTGCTGATATTTCCCTCCTATTGTAATATTTTTGTTTCGATTCAGCTGTGCTGGTGACTCCTGTAATGGAGGAAAACTGGTTCCACAACATAAATTAAATTAATTTTTTTTTTGAAATGCTATTGTGAGTGTTAACCTGATCAAATAGTTTCAGGTTTAGACTTGAGAAAAAAACTATTGATTTATTTTCTTAATGATTGCTTTCTGTGTTAGGTTGATCGCCCATTTGAGTAAGTGTCATAGTACCAGATCACCTTCTCCAGTTAGTTTTTCTCACTTTTGATCATAGATTGGTTTTTCTAGTCATAAGCATTTCTTAATCGTACTTGTAAAATTCATCTCAGTTATTCTACTTTTTACCGCTGCCTGTACGTCAGTTTTAGTAAGTTACCGTATTTGATTGTTGCAATATTTTCTGTATTTGGCCTATTTAGCAACACTATGAAGAAAAAAAAGAAATGAAAAAAAATAAAGCAAAAAAATGAAGGTTCAGTGACTTTTATTTATTTACTATGTAAAAAAAATTTTTGCACTAGTTGTGCTGATATTTCCCTGCTACTGTAATATTTTTGTTTCGATTCAGTTGTGCTGATGACTCCTAATGGAAAAAACTGTTCCACAAGATAAATTAATTAAAAAAATTTTTGAAATGTTATTGTGAGTGTTAACCTGGTCAAATGGCTTAAGGTTTAGACTTGAGAAAAAAACTATTGATTTGTTTTTTTTCTTTTGGGGCACACTTTCGTTGCAATTTGATACCTGAATCATGCGACCATTTACTGTTAGACGAAGACCCTGATGCCCTCGTTCAGATGAAGTTGGAGTTCTCGAGGCTGAGAGAGGACAACCGTTTGAGGACCGATTTTCAAGATGGTGAAAGCATGATGTAACCTCGCAAAATTTATCCGAGGCATCCTAACCTTCGCTTTACCGATAGTATTTTCACCACTCATTCCACGTTATAGCCTAAATCCATCAACACTGAAATTTATCAATTTAATTGTTACTTAACTAAGCTACAGTATTTTGAAAGAGCAGCGTTTACTTCTGAATGTTAAATTATTTTAGTGGTTTCTTTTATGAGACACAGATAATGCTTTACTCCCTTAATACACTTCTGAAACTACGCCTGCTCATTGCCCAACATTGCTGATTAGGTGAGTGAAATATGGATGATCGAGCAAAGCGAGCGGTAAAATTTTGCGAAAATGTAAAAAAAAAATGCCATATTCATTTCATGTAATTCCAATTCGTGTTACCGTACATGTGAAATTAAAAGCCGAAAAACGCTGCACAAACTAAATATGCGTGGGACCTTAGACGGAGACGGGCCCCCAGCTGGGGAGTTGAGAAGCAGTAAAGACGACCTTACATGATTTAGCTATTGGTTATATCGAGCTTCTGTTGCAGCGTTTTTCTATTTTAAATGGTCAAAAAAAAATTTCAGACTAAAATGCGTGGGCCCCTAAATAGCTGTAAACCCCCCTGGCCGGAGGGTACGGGGGTGGTTAACACGGCCCTGGATGCAATAGGAGGCATTGATTGCATTACACCGTCAAAAGTATTGTTTCAATAGTTCGAAGAAAAATTGCCATTTATTGTTGCTACAATCAAAGCCACCAAACAAACACACAAATATAAGCTAAAATTGATAGTTTATCATTTTTAAATGGGTTTGTGGCTTACCCTGAAATTTTTCCATGAACTACCAGTGAGCCATAGTCCTCTAGTGAGCCATGACCTACCAGTGATCCACGGTTCTCTAGTTGAGAGCCCCTGTGCCATACAGAAAAATAATTATGAGCCTGAATAAGTAAACCTTTTTACAGCAATAAACACATTCTAACACGTGTTTTATACAATACAGCACAGTTAACACGTAAAAAAAGGTTTACATTGGAGTGTCATTGAAGTGTTTAAAAGTTAGAAAATTACGGCAATATTTACATGAGTAACATTCACCAAATACATTCACGGGCACAGCACAGGATACGATGATTTTAAGCAAAAATTGAAGAATTCGTAAGCTGTCTTAAATTTTGAAAACTTTTGAAAATAAAAACAAAACATTAAGGTGACGGATGTTTAACTTTGAAATGAGAGTTTAAATTGATTTTTAAATTAACTAATTAAATTGATTTAAAAAAAAAGGTTTGAAATTACTCCGATACAGATTCAAATTTTAACAACGTACAATTAGAAACAAACTTTGTCAAAAATTATATGTCTTTCTAAAAATTTGAAAAAGCATTAATGCATTGAACAAAAGCAGCACAATAGGAGATATTTGCAACTATTAGTGCAGTATTTCATAAACTTGTACCTGTGGGGTTATGCGTTAATTTCTATAAACTAAAAAATATAACTTTACAAAAGCTGTTGCATTGATGATTTATTGAGAAATCTTGCAGGATTCATTTTGGGTATATTGCGAAGCTACCAGCTACCAGCTAAAAAGCTCGTAAAGTAATGATATACGTTTGCAACAGTTTAGGTAGCATTTGGACTGGAACTTTGAAGGAGTCCTGAAACATTCTTATTTATCTCACTCCCTACGAAGCGTTTATTTTGCAAATATTTAAGTAAAAAATGACCTACAAAAGGCTTTTTTTAGAATGTAAATTTACCAAAATTTAATGGTTACAGTGAGAATTCAATTTTTGCCAATTTGATGCAAGAACTTTGTTTTCAACAAGAACGAATCCACCACGTAATCATAGGAGGAAAGGGAACGATATCAATAAAACACAAAACTGTGTAGCATAGGCCTACATTAATTCTACCTTGCAAACACAGGGTGAAAGTTTTCTGTGTTTTGACGATCACTGCAATTGCCTCCATCCCTTTTGGATCTGCTAATGGTGGCCAATGCAACGACACAATTTGCATTCCAAAAGTGCTTTTAGACAACTTGAGAATTATAGTAGAATAGTTAATCATTAGCAGTGATTTCAAACTTTCTACAAGCTTTTACATGTTAACAATACAACTATATCATTATGAATATATATTAAGCTGGAGAAGGGTGAACACTTATTCACTGCGTTGACGGAGATTTTTCAGTTTGTGGAAAATTGTCTTGCAAACATTTTTTGTCTATTTCTTTTCTCTTTGAGCTGTCAGCATCGCCAAGCATTTTTCCATTTTTGTACACACTTCCAACAAACTCCTTTCCTATTCGTTCCGTTGGAAATGGCAACCCTCCTCCCCACTTTTCACATGAAAATGAGTCATGTTGCATTACACTTTTCTGTGCCATGGGCCAGAGTACTTGGTTCAGAAAATTCATGTCTACCATATACGATTGACCGTTTATGTTTGTCAGTAACTCAATCATATTTGGAATTGTCTTTGAGCACCACATACCACCAGACATTGCAAACTTTGAATGGTTAGGATGGTCGCGCATTGTGTGAAAGTTTTTGCCAGATTGTACCCATTGATCGACAGCAGCCTTTTCGCGTAAGGATAAGCGAGAGTCAATGTCTCTCGCGCAAGAGCGGTCAGCATCTACAACGCCTTGAAAGCGCCATGACATTTTATTCATTTTGGAACCTGTCATATTCACAAGTTTTACGTCTGCAGCTATCAGTTGATCAATGATGTTGTTAGGAACAGTGTTGTCATAATACACTCGCATCGTCCATCCAGGATATATTTCCTTGTATAATTTCGCGTTTGCAATCGCTCCGTCTGTATACCGTGGGTTTGAACCATACAGAGAGTAACAAATAATAGTTTTAGCACTTTTTGAATTATTGGTTTTGTTTTCTTTCTTGAGATTCACTTTAGATTGGTGAGTTGTTTTCACATTGGTGATTTGCTCTATTTTGTTCCTATCAATTCGAAGAAAATTGGGCGTTACCAAAGTGTTCCTGTCTGCAAGAACCAGAAATACAAACAAGCCACCGCATATCTGTAAACACATCAAACAAGTTTATGATTACATCAAGCCAACAGTTTGACATTAGACAATGTGTTGAACTGAATTCGTGAAAAATGGATTGATAATATAAAATATTTCTTTGATAAAGGTTGTTTTGATGATGCTAAAGCCTCAAATGAATAACAATTATAAAAAAATAATTACCATGCTGGTGTTTTCGCATGTGGCTGGGCATCCTCAGAATAATTGTTATCTATTATGAAACCTTAGATAGCGCATAATTTGTCTGTGTTAGTATATACCATAATTGTTTTAGCTCTTCTTTCTGCATTGAGCAGTAACACATTTATTTATAATGAATCTTGTAAATAATGTAATTATTGTAAATATCATAATTTTTTTAAATATTGTATATGTTGTAAATATTATAGTTTCATTCCTAAAACCTTTAGCATGCTGTTTCATTCTTATTGGAATCATCAGCAGGTTCTTATTGAATTACAACATTCTATTTGTTTAAACCTGTTAACGTTGTTGGGTGAATAGTATACTACCTACATGTATATAATTTGCTATGCTTGTCTGCTTTCCTTTTTTATTTGGAGTTGAGCACTTTTTTGTAATGTTAAAAGTATTTTATTGTGAAATTAAATATATTATTATTTATTAGCATACATATTATTAGTATATTAATAGTAGATATCTAGCATATATCATTTACGCTACTATTTATTATTATATCTTATTATTTATGATATATAATAATATAGATAGTTTTTACAGGATTTATTATATGCTTACGGTACACATATCAATTGCTTGAACCAAAAAAGAAACAGGCTACGTTTTAAAAAAGTATCACCAATGCAAGACAAATGGGATAGTCTGAACATTAATAAAATGGATTATCGTATTAACTGACTATGAGGTGTTCGACGAAAGCAACTTTGCTTGCAGCATCATGCAGCTCTATCTAAATCCACTTCGGTACTTAAAAACATGCAGTAATTATCGAGTACCTTAATACGTAAAGTAACAAAAATAAAAATACAGTACTTACAAAAATAATGAGACTGGAAATAGCTTTGAATCCTTTTAACCGGAACGGTGCACTGCCTCCCATAGCCAGGTTGATAACTTTGGTAAAGTATCAATACAATTATTATCATTCATAAAAAATTAGTGGAAGTATATGCTATTTAACCTAAGAAATAACTGTATTTGTCAGTTTTCATTGTTATTTAAGAAGTAAAAAATAATCATTATTTTATAGTAATGTGCAGATTTATTCTCAGCAGTCATGTATTACATTTTGCCTCGGATTTTGCCAAAGAAAGCGGCCTTATTTTGGACGTTTTGCTGCTGATGCTTCATAAGCGGAGTCCTATTCATTAATATTATTATCAAAGGAAAAGAGGCTTAAGAGAGCGACATATCTTAACTCTATTCCATGATATTGCTGAATGGCAAAGACTAACCCATTTAGAAATATTAATCTGGAACCACCTTTGAAATCAAATTACTCAGAAAATAAAAATTGTGCCGAAAAATTAAACATAGCCACATGTACCTATCCAAATCAACGAACAAAATAATACCGACAGCATCAAAATTGAAGAGAAGCAGATTGAAATATGGACAAAATACGCTAATCACAAAATAGCCTAAAAAAACTAAAAATTAAATTTCCGGAACTTTTTAAACCATCAAGTATTGTGTTTTTATACGTATTCTCTTTCATTTCTTACTTTTGTACTACGTAAACCAAATTTTCAAATGCTTGAAAAGAGCAAGATGTAGACTAATAGCTTCAAACTTCTGCATTTTTGATTTCTTGATAAATGTCATTAGATTACGTTGCTGATTCAGCTTAGGCTACTCAATTTAGGGAGAGCCGTCGGGAACAGGTCGCTTAGCAAGTCGAGCTTCTTAGGAGGTTTGTCGAGCAAATGGCGAAGTCGAAAACCATTTTTAAATTGAACGCCAGGAAGACGATGCACAACAAAGTCCAATTAAACAGTAAATCTCCTCATTCCAGGGATGTTGCAGTGGCGTATATTCAAGGTGTGTGCGCCTCACACCCATTAAATATGGTTGATTCATCAATTATCATACAGTTATACTCAGTCAGTAATAAAGCTTGGAATGCATTACAGTCCAATTTTTCACTTTCTCTTGATAAAGAACATAAAAATGTATTGCAAAATTGCGAAAAAGTACATTGGAAACATGTGTGCTCAGATCTTAAAACACACATAGCTGGTAACCACAACATTTTAATTCCCAGTAAGACCCAAATTGCAGCTTTGACACTGCTAACCAATCAGAACATGTTGAAAACGGCTACAGTCCAATTGTAACCCTCCTGACAAGCAGAGTTGCCTGGATTCAGAGTAAGCTACGGTTAGGGTTAGGATTGGCTATAAGGCTAAGTAACTAGGTTAACCCTCTGTCTACCGTGGGGTCCAATGGACCCCAAAACAAATTTCGCTCTGCGATTTCTCAGGATATATAGCAGATGCGATATTGATATACCTTGACCTTTCACAGCTTTGCTTGATCTTTAGGACAATATAATAATTGTTGATCTCAAACAAAAGTTGGTAGCATAGAAAAAAGTAATAGCATCTTGTACCGTGAGGTCCAATAGACCCCAATCCTGCTGCATTCGAAGTAATCTTATGTTACAACAGCACTAAAAGAGGAGTCGACACTATTGACAGAATGGTTAGGAAATACACTTCCAAAATAATGACGAGAAGATGGCCGATAGCTCCATTTTATAATATAATCGATGTCACTGCTGTCAATGCTTTTGCGATATGGCATCACATGCAAAGCGAAAATAGCAGCACAACATTCAGCATGAAAGAGAAGAAAATTTTAGATCCAACTAGGAAAAGAGCTTGCTGGATTACCAGCTTCGACTTTAATATCAACAAGACATCTAAATCCGCAAAAAAAAACAAAAAAAACAGCTGTGGAAGATCAGGCGCTAAAATCAAAAAAGGCTAGATGCTATCTTTGCGAAAAACACAAAGACCAAAAATGCAGGCAATTCTGTATTACTTGAAAATTCAACGTTTGCCAAGAACATTCGCAAATCATTTGCAATGAATGCGATAATATATAAACTCACAATATTTCTTATAAACTAATATATAGGCTTAATATGTGTTTTTTAGCCAAATCTCTCAATAGTTTGACCATTGCTCAAGAATAGAACAATTCCGTATCAGTTTGGTTTGTGCATGGGCTACTGTATGACTTGTTTGTTAAATTTCGAGCATTTTTGGTTTTTCTACAGTGCTTATAAGTTATGATTTTTGTAGTCTGTTACGTCCTTTCCTATTGAGCTTCAATCTCATCATCGGAGCAGATTTTTTTTGTCCAAAACAAGTATTGTGAAATTTAGATCCAACGGTAAAACTTGCATAATTTTTTTTTCTGTAAACAGAGGGTGAAATAAGCAGGTTATGCAAATAGCCTACTTGGTAGCCTGTATAAAAGGTAATTGTATGGGATACAAGTAAGTAGGCTGTTTGATAGCTTATATAAAAGGTGAAAGCAGGGTATGAGCATTGCAGGTAGGGTAGGTATTAAAGGTAAAAGCAGGGTATATGGACTACTCAAGTACTCAAGTATCAGGTAAGTATCAGTGCTCAGAGAAGGCAGAACAGGTAGGGTGTTACCCTACTGACTGAAGCAAGTGTAATTGGGTTCTGTTTCAGCGAAAAATTTATTCACAATAGTGAAGTGGAGGGAAATTAAAACACAATTCGCAATTTATTACAGGTATTCAGTACAGTAATTCGTAGTGGTAGTGGTAGCCTACCAGTCGTATTTTACATTGATTGATTGAGTGCAAATAATCAGTAACGGTGATAATGTATCAATTAATTGCGGTTAATTGGTCTCTAATAGTTATAACATGGCCGCATATAATCGATCTACTGATCCCGTGTTCGGCTTTTCCAAATAAATGAATAAGCTGGAGCTTTCCACCAGTGGTGATGTTCTCTGATATTGTGCCGGAGTAAAAGAAGAATACAAAATCATGAAGAAGGAAACTGGAAATTACAAGAAGGAAATGGGGCTGCGCGAAATGGTGGTAGCAGTAGCGACTAAGATAACAAGTATTTAAGATTTCGCCACAGTGGCAATCATCACGCGTGAGGGATTGATCAAGAAGATTGTGAAAGCTTCAATGAAAGCCAGTCTTTGCTTCGACACTGTTTTTGAAGTTGTTTACGACAAATTGCTGCATTCACGCGAGGTTGATTGCATAACATTGGTTTCATTGAAAACGTCGATTGGGAGGCGGTGAAATCTGAAAAGAAGAGGGACTAGTGGAAGGAGCAACTGCTTTCGAGAGAAAGGCGAAAAAACGAGCGGAAGGAACCCGAAGAATGTCTCGGATGACGACAATACAGAAGAATCTTCCAGAAGTCCTTCCTTTCAGAGTGCTCGATCGGAAGAGTAGAAGAGCAGGAGCAATATACTTTCTATCTTTGTACAGTTGCGCGTGAGGCGGAAAAGTATGGAATTCCGAGTCGAGCAGCAGCTGCCTTTGCAACCGCAACATTACTGGACAGAAAAGATGATTTCCATCCGACTATGGTAGTCGACAAAAACAAGCTCATTCGTGCACAAAAACGGCTACGTTTAGAGACGAATCACTTCGCTTTCAGTTCGCTCGGCACAATAGTTGAAGGCCTATACTTTGACGGCAGAAAGGATAACCCTTTCTTTGATTGTTTTTGACTGGTTAGCATTGTTTTGTGCATTTCGTATTGTTTTAATTACGTTTCTTTCGGGAAAAAAAGACGTTTTTTATTTTATTTGGGTGATATTGATTTTTGTGCGGCGTTTTTCAGCGGCCCGATCTAAAATAAAGGTTTTCGGATTATTTGTTTAAGACCTAAGCCTCCTATCTGAGTTGCTATGTGATTTCACTAAAAAGTGCATTGACGGCCCTCCCTACTACTCATCATTTAACCTTTGTCTGCCAAATTTTGTCTCTTATTTTGAAAGGTTTTTATGACTCCTAGTTTTCTAACAACTCTAAGCAATATTCAGTAAAACCATCAAGTAAAGCAGTCAAGCGTGAGATGCTATAAAATTGGGCTACCTTTGAATGCATAAACCCATTCTTTATCAGAGGTAGGCAATAGCGCGCTACTTTTGTATTGGCGTTACTAGTGGCGCTACTGTTTTGGTAAAAGTAGAGGTAGCGGCGCTACTTTTTAATTGGAGTAGCAGCTGCAGTAGCGGCGCTATTTTTATTCCAAGGTAGCGGTAGCGGGAGAGGCGCTACTTTTTTTCAGTCGCACTCCGGCTACCCGCTACTTTTTAATTTAAATTGAAAAAAATGCTTGTTTTTTTTTGCAATACTGGCGTGGTCAAGCAGCTATATAATCGGTTTGGTTGCAAAGTTTCGGTCTTTTCTAGCTGATTTAGACATTCTCCAGTAGGGTGGCTCGTTTTTAAACTTTTTTTTAAATTCTCTCGAGGTAGTGGGGAAATGGTGCCAATGAGTGAGAAAACGCTCATGACAAAGTTTGAGATTCGTAAAAAATTGTCTTCAGCCTCCTCATGGGGCCCAAAAATCGAAAAATGGGGTCAAAAACGCAATTTTTTTCAAAAATATTTTTAGTTTGGGTAGATACAATATTGTTTAGATATATCTAATTAGCCTAAGAAAAAAAAAATTGGAGTCATTTAAACAATCTCTTCAGCTTCCTCACAGCTATTGACAATTTCCATTTTGCTGACAATTTCGCATTTTTGTGGGTGGTTACATGATACATGATTGCGTTAGACATTTCGCCAGCTATAAAACGTCATTGCATTTCTCTTTATAGACCTGCCCTGAGCTGTTGCGTCATTTTTTAATGAAATTGGGATAATTTGGTAGGAAAAAGTGACGTTTGTTATTTGAATTTACGTCACTGACAAAGTTTGTAGTTATGTAACCACAAACAAAAATGCGAAATTTTCAACAAAATGAAAAATTTTAGAAGCTGTGAGGAAGCTGAAGGACAAGTTCAAATGACTTCAATTTTTTTTTAGGTTATTTAGATATATCTAAACAATATTGTATCTACCCAAACTAAAAATATTTTTGAAAAAAAATTGCGTTTTTGACCCCATTTTTCGATTTTTGGGCCCCATGAGGAGGCTGAAGACAATTTGTTACGAATCTCAAATTTTGTCACGATTGTTTTCTCACTCATTGGCACCATTTCCCCACTACCCCGAGAGAATTTAAAAAAAAGTTCAAAAACGAGCCACCCTATTCTCCAGGGCGAGTCCAAGGCATATTACGGAGTCTTGCCTCCAACCATCACAATTTGCGGGAAGAAGTTGACCGAGATCAGTGATCTTGTGACCTGTGAGAATTTGAAAGTGAAAGTCCTTGAAGGGGTGAAGAAACGATTCAACAAGTGCTTCAACAACATGAAATGCGTTATGGCATCATGTCTTCATCCCTCCTTCAAGACGTCGTGGCTACAATTTCTGCACTACGTTTCCATGGATGATGCTGACGCACTGCAAGAAAAAGTCAAGACAGATGTAATTCGACTGTTGCGGGAGACATCAAGCCAGGTTGCTACCGAGAAGAGTGACACCAACTCCAGTCATGACTCCGAGGATGTATTTTTGGAGTGTTTGCGCCATCCCGTGAAACGTCGGTGCAGAAGGAAGCAACAGTTGTGGACGCTTTTTTCGCACAAGAGCAAGTCCTTGAGCTTTTCGAATACCGAGTTAAAACATCTGTTCATTAAATACAACACCGCCATTCCTTCCAGTGCTGCGATGGAGAGACTTTACTTTTCTCTGTTGGAAAAGATGTGCTTAAGCGAAAGCGGGCAGGACTTAGTGACTCTCATTTTGAAATGCTCGTGTTTTTGAAAGATGCGTAACAATAAATTTCCCTTAGAATGTGTTTTCTATAATGACGTTATAATGACAGCGTAAACGAATGATAACATTCGTTTTCAAGGTCATTTTTGCGTCACTAGGGACTTGAGTGTTTCCTAGTGTCATTTTAGACAAAAGTAGCGGTAGCGCGCGCTACTTTGGCCCGAGTAGCGGTAGCGGGTAGCGCGCTACTTTTGCCAATTGGTAGCGGTAGCGCACGCTACTGGCCCAAGTAGCGGTAGCGGGTAGCGCGCTCCTTTAAAAGTAGCGGGTGCCCACCTCTGTTCTTTACCAGCGACGGTATATCAGCCGGGATAATCCTGAAGCTTTAATTTAGTTCAACGCTGCACAATGGTTATGAAGGTATAATTTAATACTCCCTAACTTCTTTTAGGAACAATACATTACAGGACGCGCAATTCCTCTGTTCCGGCAACATTAGAAGCGTCAATCGTCAATTTGACATCTTTTTTACGGTTTGCTACTGGCTTGCTTTCAACTAAAAAGCTTAAACAACCGTACATCAATACCAACTTCACTTCTCTTATATAACCCACAAAAAGCACATTATTTTGTAAAGCAGACAGAAACGTAACCCTTTTAGTGTGTGGATAAGCCAAAAGCAAATGTAGTATCGTATCGCCATGATCTACAATTCCTACCTCTTCTATGCTCACTTTCATCCATTAAAAAAATCTATGGGATTTGTTTCTACAAAATATCAAATCTTGTAAGACTTTGTTTGTTTTAAATGTAAAGTTTTAAACTCTCTAGCAGGGCGTGTGAGCATTATCTTGTTCCCCTCTCAATATCTCCTAGTGGATTGATATTTTTAGGGATAGCTTCTCAATATACGACAAGAAAGCGTTAGGTCATGGCGGTATTTTTTTTCAATGTAGGGAAAAAATTCAAACTACTCATTTCAGCATAGAATAAAAAAGTCGAATCATTGTACTTTGGTATGATCTAAAAGCTATTTCGAAAACTGGAAACTAAGTATGTGTTTGAATTGTTGTGATAACGTAAACGCCCAAAAATTGCTGTGTTCACATCATTTCAACGTTTGTGAAATGAAAAGAAAACTGAAAAAAAAATGATATGCCTGATGCTGTTCTGCAATTATTCTATTTCGTAAAACTCTGTTTTGTGACTGAAAACCTTCTTAAAATTAGCCTCTTTTATTTTCTATTTTCTCCGTATTCTACTGTATGTATTTACTCCAATATAGTTTCGGGAGAGATTTTGCTTTTTTGTACCACAGACAGGCAAAACACCGCAACACAACAGGTTTAAGCATAACAAGAATAAATGTTACATATTTACAAGTAGCTTAAACAGTCAAACGTTTTCGGCTTAACGTAAGTCCTCATCAGGAATCTAAAAATATTTCTACAAAATGCAACAAACGTCAACTTTTGAAACGTCACTAGCTAACTGACTAAACAACAAGAATTACTCAGCAATCGAAAACCAACAGTGTGGAAAACAGACAAGTTTCACAATGGAACAAGCTTGCCTAGTTTCTACGCTTTCATGAACTCCATAAGACTTTAATTTGCCAGAACGAATAGAAATTTCAGGACCACAATAGGATGAAATATTGTAATGACTATTTAGATATTTCAACAATAAAGTCAACCACTAATGATAGCATTAGGTTGGTAAAAATAAGTTTCCGATGAAGAAAGCATAATGTTATCGCTCTTATGTTACGATGTCGAACTTTGACTCAATGACGAAATACAATAGCATGTTTGTTATTAATCGCAGTTTGGCGAAGCTACTGTACCACCGTATTGATCAGTCGATTCAAAAACACATTCAGTGTCATACATTTAAAGTTTAGACTTTACATCGGCAGTTAGATTCACGTATTCACAATTTTAGTTTTATGTCCTTTCACATACCCTAAGATTTTCACTCTTCTATAGATTTCGGCGTCTTTTTACTTCTTGCTGTTTCTCACTGTTTCATAATAACCTGGGCAATTTAGATGTTTTTGCATATATTAAAAGTTTTAACTTTACAATTTATACCATTCATATAACTATTTTGATTTTATGAATTACAAACTTTGACCAAGCAATGAAATTTGATTTTTTTCTGAATAACTTTGAAACCTCATTCGTATCAGCTTGAAATTTAATTTATGGACAACTTAAAAACTTTGAACAAAGCAGACATTTTTTTGGTTGCCCTAGTTTTCATTTTCATTTTTTTTACAAATACTATCTCTTTTTATTTTATTTTTCTATAATGAGAAGTCTTTTTCAAACTACGGTAGTATTAAAGTTGCTTAGGTTTTGTGAAAGTATGCAAAATATGTTAACCCGTTAAGTGCGTAATTAAATTTTCGAAACTCTCCTTACGGTGCGTATTTAATTTGATCACTCGCAGTATTTTTCGTCGCATTATTGCTTGCTAGGATATTGGGGAACCCCCATGGCGCAGCTCAATACGCTTTTGTTCAATTTCCTTTTGTATCTATTGCTTTAATTTTTTCATCGACTATTGCGGAGAAGTCTCCGGCTGGACTATTGTTTTCTGGTGTAGTCGCATTACTCTCAATTGATTATACCTTTCACCATTGTGAAATTATTCAACTAGTTTTTTATTATGAAGAAAAAATTATATCAGTTCACAGAACAGAATAATTTCTAAGCATTTATAGGACACTAAACAAAATAGCCTACACGTAAGGTTAGTTTGGAAATATTCAAACTGTATCATTATCTGACACTTGTTCTAACATTAGCAGCAACACAAAACCCTGTTGTTTTGTTGACTATATGTTATAAAATATGTTTTCGAACACAACAAAATATTTCTAAAACTGCTTGCAACATTACATCAAAATGACTTCACACTGACTGAACGCGCATGATGTGGTTCGAATTTTATACACCGGAAGGAACCCATTTCAGAAAAAAAAAACGTTTAGGATGAAATCTTTTTATTCTTGCAATTGTGGTTATATTGTAGGTGAGTGCAGAAGCTACCTAATATTGTAATAGAGTGATTTAGGGATTAATGATTTCCGTCAAGCTGCAATCATTATTGTAGTGTAAACAATGCATCTATGTTTCTTCACACGTCATAATTGCGTCTTCCAGACAAAGCGAATAGAGGAAAGCGAAATTAAAATTGCCATGCATAGCTGCGATCACGAAAACGACAATTGTCGTCTCATGCACAGCAAGAGCGACTGTCACTGACGACAATTGTCGTCATATAACAGGTTAAAGGATAGTTCGGTCTTATTTTATCAATGCACTTAGTGTCACTCCTTAACAGTTTTGCTTGATCATATTCTTAACTTAGACAGCTATTAACATCAAAATTAAGTAGGTCATATCCAGGGATATCTAAAGAAAGGGATACGAAGGCTTTTATTGCGTCTGACAATAGAAGGGCTTTTGTTTATCGTAAATAATTTGTGTTTATCGCAAAATGATATTGGCACCGATACTAGTTTAATAAATCTTGTTATGATAACTTGCATTGCGCTATTAGCATCAGGCCTGGATAATCACAGCATGCTCATGGTTACTTGTTAATTCAACTACCCATATACTTGCTTTACATCTAGCATACCGCATCAGGCTTTGTTAAAAAAACAGCTTACTGGTAACTTTTCAACTGTCTTTGTAAACAAGTATTCTTTAAACATACTCGACGTAACATTTGCTAACTGTCTTATGTAGCTCATTGTACCAGCTGCACTACAAAACTTTCTATGATTTTAAAAAGAAACACATGTTTAAAGCACTACAAACTACCGCCCTGGTATTGTCATGAGAATAAGGCAATCACTTCGAGCCTTCATACTCCCTTCTCTAGATATCCCTGGTCATATCTCCTAAGCTTCTTGAATGACACTGCACTTGAAATTTTATTGAAATATTGACAAATACAAAATGGAATTGAAACAAATGTTTTGATCTGACCATGAACTGTGCGTTAATAACTTTGAAACTCCCCGCCGTTTCAACTCAAAATAAAGTTAGCTGACATTTTATAAACTTGAACAAATCTTTTACTTTACTGAGGGTTGGTTTCTATTTATGGCACTCCCTGGCGGATCCAAGGAGGATTGTCTCTCCCCAAAAAATACAGAAAAGTAACTTTATTCACGGTGTATTTGCAAGGTCGGATTAATGAAGACCCATACATCACTGTGTTTTGTTGAAATTGTTTCTCCTTATAGGGCTACTTCCTGGGTCCGCCCAGATCACACCTCAGGCCCAGATCACACCGTCGGCTGCATAGCCGAGTGGTGAGGGCTCTGGAACGGCAATCGAAACGGCGCCGGTTCGACACCGCTCAAGAGTATGCGGCTGTGTTTCTGGCAGGACACAGGCATGCATGCCTGAAGGTAGACACGAAGATTGGCTTACTTGCCTTCCCGTCCACTTAATCTAAATCTTCAACCACTGGGTGCAAGCCTGGATACGACAACCACGTCAAGCAGCCTACTTGAGAAAGTGGTAAAAGGGAAATAATTTATTACTCTCTTGACGCATAGTGACTTGTGGCGCACATTTTCAATCTCTACAAAATAAAATTGTTAGGACAAGCAAAGCAAGCCTACCTTTTGCATTATACAGTAATTCTAATAGTTATCAACACTTAGAAAAGTAGGCCTACTGTTTAGAGAAAAAAAAAATCTGACAAATTTTCAACTAAATTGAAACAAAATATATAATGTAGTATAAAATATTTGAGTTTACAGACTTAAAAAGATTACACTGTTTTGAATAAAGTTTTTTAAATGATTTTATATTGTTTTTTTTTAAATAACATGGTTTGGTTTTGAATCTTTATCCTCGGACTGACAAAGCCTTGATAGGTTATTCCTGGTAGTGTCGCATACTTGTAAAGGCTTTTGACGCAGGGCCGGTTACTGATATTGGCAGAGTGAAGTTTCCGATTGTTTAAGTGTTGTTGTCAGGGAATTATTCCTTTCACTAGGTGCCGCTGAATGGAGAGCAGACCTCAGATTGCGTTGCTTAAGCGCACACCCCGAGAGTGGAATAGCACCGCTTGATCTTGAAGCTTCTTCGTTCCCGAAGTCACGCGCTAATTAACTGAGCTATCGGAGCATTAAAAACCATAATCTACTACATAAATTCTTGGCTACGCTGTAAGCTACGTGAACGTAGCTTACGATAAAGTTAATAAATCGATTTGAGTCAATGTGACAGGCGTCATGTAGGCCAGGGTAATAATTTCTACTATTTTAACGAGTTTAACACAAAAAATAAAACATACCTAAATTAAAATAAACTCTAACGTTTTCGACACGTAGTTGTGTCCTCATCAAGAATTACAAATCTGCAATATACATAAAATGAAAATTATGGCATAAGTCTGACTATGTTACATATTATTACGGTTACTGTTATAGTGAGATTTATCTTTTAATTTTCGTTTTATGTATTGCAAATTTGCAATTCTTAATGAGGACACAACAACGTGTCGAAAACGTAAAAGTTTATTTTAATTTAGGTATGCTTCATTTTTGTGTGATACGTTGTGTTTTTTGATATTTCTTTTTTACATACGGTCTATCCCATTGTGGACGTGTGATGTTGGCTAAAAAAATCGAAATTATAATTTATTTGCACAAACGTAGAAATTCATACTTTCAAAATTCTTTGATTCGTCCACTTGAAACTGTTTCTATTATACTCAGTTTAATCAAATTGTTTGGTCGTCTTTTTCATTTATTATTATGAAACGTAGGTAGCGAAAAGCTATGCTAAATAACATCGTTCACAATTGCCTTGAGCTATGCATCCTATTTTTAGTCTGGAATATCAAGCACAAAAAAATGGTCAGCAAAGTGTTCCTTTGCGCCGCAGAGCTAATAACCATTTGTGTGTACTATAGAATTTGAGTCAACAGAAAACGAACGTTTGTGCATTGGCAGGTAAAACGATATCACAAACACGTCAGAAGTTTGAAATGGAATTGAACAACATACAAATTGCTACATTTATTTTTATTTTAGAAAGAACTTTTGATTAAGCATAAAATCGCACTTTCTTACATGCAATTAAGTAAAAGCAAAAATATAAGATGCAAATTATGTTAATCGTGTTAGTAATTATATACGCAGAGATATCTAGAGACACAGCTCATGTCACATAGGTTACATGGAAATTAACTTTTTATATGAAAGTTGAGCATTAAGTCAATTTTTTTTTAAATATTTATAAGCATGTAGATTACGTTTCAAAGAATTTTGATAGGTTTAGATTGATTGAAAAACAATGCAAAACTTTAATTTGTATAAAATAGAACATTAAATATTGTTATGAATTAATTTACAATATTTTTGTCTTGAAATCGATGTTATCAGATGATACGTCAGAAGAGTTTTATTAAAACGAAAGTCTTTGCAAATTTTGTCTACAATTGTAATACTTTAGTTACCGTAATTTAGTTTCTGGATTCTGTAAATATTTGCTAGACTAATAAAACAGTTCATTGTGCTGGCGAGTTTCTTGCTAATATTTTGTTCTGTATGGCGTCACATAAGCAGTGAAAGACTTGAGAGCATGTGATTATTAAACTGTTATAGGAAGGAAGCGTGCGTCGTTGAAATCTAATAGCTCAGCACAAAAAGAACATAATATTCTAAAATTATTGAAAAATTTAATTTGGAATTGGTATGTTGCAACTCTAAGCAGATTTTATTCTTTATCAAAGAATTATCTTTCAGCGCATCAAGAATATTCTTTACTTATATAATTAAGCTTTAATACAAGTTAATTCTGTTTTAATAACTGAATAATATTTTTACTTATACTGTAGATATCTTGCTACGGGTTAGCTTTATCAAGTGCTGTGACCATGAAATCAAAACACGCAAGGTTGCTGCTGATCATTTGCATTGGCTGTTTCTTGGATAGAACGGTGAGACTGCTTTTTTGCATTTGAACACACCTTGTGGCTACATTTGCATGCTTTATGTTCATGATGAATACAATTACTGTTTAACAGTGTTCTGACTACGATATGTGCGACAGTTGGCCGTATTCAATGTAACCGTTTTCGTAATGGCGTTTGATACTGATACAGTTCAGTAACGTTAGGTTTGCGTTATGGTTATTGCCTTAGTATCAGTGCATTGTACCGAGTCACGTGTGGTTGATTACGTCATGCCTTGTGGCTGTGAGTAGTTTGTAAATATTGCAGCAGGACTTGGTAACCACACAGTGATTTGTCACTTTTACACATGCAGTAGCTCTACTCCTGTTAAGACTTCTTTTCAATTCATTTTTGCGGGTTACTGTAGCTATTCTGCAGTAGCTATAAGGGTAACAATAAAAACAAGCTAATGATTTAACATTATGTGTAACATTGTGCTTCAAAGAATTTTAAAACTTTCATTTTTTTATAAACTAAATTAAGCGCCGACGGCATGCACGACTCAACAAACGTACAGATTACAAAACGGTTAGTGGTCAAATAAGTCACGCATTCAAGCAATCTAAAATAACAAAACAATTTTTTAGTTGCATTTACAAAATTTTTATATAAACTTCACTATGTAGTAAACATAACAAAATCGATTGCCAATCAAGTTTGATGATTCGTTACTGAGCGTAAAATTCATACCGCTTATTACTTTCGTACATGCACTGCAAGTGTTATCTAGAAATGTTATAGCTTTGCTAAAATTTACTGCACAGTGTAAACGTAAACGTTGTAAATTTAACTCATACTATTGAAAAATCGTAACCATTCCAGGTCATATTCAATCAAAAAAATATGTGGATTCCTGGAACCTCTCTTACCACCACCTCCTCGCCACCCCCCATAAGTTTCCCCATCTCCCTCAATTTTATCATCTTGTCGGCCCCTTTTAAAATTTCTATAATGAAAAGCTAAATAAGATAACTGCACAGTGTTCATTATTAAATTTATTGTAACTACTACATTTAGTGTCAGTTTGCAAAGAAAAAAAGTTTAAAAAAGAATTTACATACTTTATAGACAAAGGTGTAGGAAAAGCTTTAAAAAGCAGAGACAAATAATGAAATTGAAATTTTGACACACTAAAATAATTAGGGAAAGCAACTGTAAACTGCGTTAATTTGCGTGGTCTTCTTTTTCAAATTAAACATGCTTCAATTGCTTCTTTTCAATAATAATCAAAACGTATTTTTCAAGTTTTAATGTGTAAATTTTGATAATTGACTCAGAACCACAATAGGAGTGATTTTAGGTTTTCTTGTTTTTTCTATGTACTGTTGATTTTTTTTATATAATTATATATTATATATTTTTTTTTTACAATAAATTTACGTTCCTTGGTAGTGCAAGTTCTTACAGTGGGTGTTTTTATATGTTTTTCATCGCGTCATCTATTTTCAACTGACCTTGTCTGCCTCATCTTTCACATTTTTATGTCCGTTTGTGCCGTCCTTATTTCCTTTTCTCATCCACCTACAAATCTCAAGCTCTAAAGATAAAATTATATTCCTTCTTACCACATGGTATACGGTCTTACTTTACTTAACTTGTCCTTACAAGTTAGTCTATAGTCTTCCTTATTATAATCATATCCGTCCGCTTTTTAGTTTATTTCTCAGTACTTGTTTTTACTTCATATATTGCTTTCGCCATTCCTCTTTCCATTGTTTTCATGATTGATTGTTTAATTTCTTTTCGTATCCATGTATCGTTACCTTACATCATTGCAGGTCACACAAAACTTCTTTTCATTTTTTTCATCTATATATTGCCATACAATATTATCCCATCTTCTTGAAAATTCGTCCCGCCTAATCGAACCTTTGTCTCAGTTATTGCGCATCATCCGCATAATTTATCTGATCGACAGATGACAAGGATTTGTCACTGCTGTAATATGATGGCAGAAACTTTCCACTGAAGTCTTTTATTACATTTTCCGCAAACAGGCAATTTTCAATCTTGTTGTATCTCTTGCTACATCTTACACGTACGGACCCACTTTTTACACTTTTGCATTGAATTTCTCATCACTTTTTTGCAACGTGTTGTACATGGACCCACTTTATTTCAACGGTTTCTTCCCTCTCCTTACTATTAGTTTATAGTGATTTGTGTTCACACTCCAAGTAGGCCAGTCAGTTAAACAAGAAGTTAAATGCAGTCAAGTGCAGTCAAGAAGAAGCATTGATGATTGTTTGCGTCACCTGTTCATTGCTATGCTGTTAACAAGAACGTTATTGATGTAATCTAAAATTTTGTTAGTGGGGTTTAGTGACAAACTCTAAAGTAAACCAGGGGTTCCACGATGACAAAAAGATTGAAGAGCGCTTATTTACATCTCTACTGGCTCTCACTAGACCTATGCGTCCTTTCTTCATTGCTCACTTAATAACTTTTTGTAGGACTCCTATAACTTAAAAAGCCCTCTCTAAATCCACAAAAACATGTAGGCCACCAGATTTTTATCTAAAGCAACGTTGTTGTTTATGAACGAGGTATAAAGGTGGCTGGAAACTATCATCATCAATGTCACAGAAAAGCTCTTAGTTTTACTTTACACAGAAAAACTTGAGGAATACCTTTCAGGTGTGGGAAAGATGTAAATGTAACATGCCTAAGTTAAGAAAAAATCAACATAGCTTACTTAGTTATTAACACAAATTAAAGTTATTTTCGCTTATTATTTTGGTACTCTGAAAATGGAGCTTTACATCCTGCACTTTTACAAATTCTTAGTGAATTTTTCAGAAATCACTAAAACCGGATGCGCCAACAAATGTTACAATAGACTGGGAATTTTCCACATCTATAGTTTTACGTTGGACACCAGAAAATGATGAAACATACATTGTTAAAGCAGTCCCAAGTCCTGATGTAGTGTCGGATTGTTATGGTGGGGAAGAGAACGCAGTATCTCCGGTAAGTCTCCACCATTCATACAAACGATGATAAATCTGTATTTCTGATGATCCTAAACAAGGGTGAAACTCGAGTATGGCGTCTTTCATCTTCGCTCTACCGGAGTCTTATGACTTTACAATCCCTCGCATTCCCTTCTTAAATCTGTATTTATTAAAACAATGCTTGCATGTCTAGCAACGACAGGTGGAGCTGATAATAAGCTTGTTTCAATAAATAGTCTGTAGATCGCAGTGTGATTTTTAATTGAAAAGCAATGCATCGCTCCAGTTGAAGATCAAACAAAAATTATTTTACTATTTTTGTTTATCTTTAAGCGTAATGAGTTAAAGCGGATGTATAGCAACATTGCTATTTATTTTAAATATCGAGTTTATCTATTTACATTTGAGTCAATACTGTTCTTTACTGTACGTATTGAAAGTTAATGTTATTCTTCAATATTTAAATTAGATCAGTTTCTTTCAGGACAATTTACGTTATGGATTGATAATATTTCATACATCTCCTAAACTTTTCTGATATAAACTTAATGCAAATTACTTTAATTTTCTGTGTTAAACTGTTAAATTTTGGTCCATTGCAATCCACACACATCAGTAAACAAACCAATCATCAGGAAAATGTAGAAACGTTTCAAAGCGTAAATATAATTGGGATTTACAAGTTTTTTTTGTTACAGTTTACGTTGACCAAAGTTACAGACGGCTCACCATTACAACCTAAAACCAAATACAACATCGGTGTGTGCGCGGGTTCGATTCCCGACCCTGCACCTAATCCTCCTGAGTCACAAACTTCTATGAGTGATCCTGCAATATTTAACGAGATCGAGACAGGTAATAATTTCGTGAAATTGTGTCATGTACGCAATAAAATTCAAGTGCGTTAGGCAGTAAATTTTGAAGCAAAAAAAAACAATACATAACTTTGCTAACTTACATTCCACCTACTCATAAGAAGTTTAAATTAATTGCATTTTTTAAAATAATCTCAGATTCCCGATGAGGGCTTAAGTTAAGCCTAAAACGTTCAACGGTTACAACTATTTGTAAATATATAAACTGTAGTGTTATAATGTTCAACCCTGTTATATTGTTGTTCTTGCCTCAGTTGCCTGTCTTTGGTAATATAGCTTTTATCTTACAGGTCTCACATACCCCTTATCTTTTCATGTTGTTTCAATCTATTCAACTTCAATTACAACCTCATGGAGTGTCGTGAAAGGTTTAACTTACAAAGTTGTAGCTGAACGAACACAGAGTGAGATAAATTGCAACAATGGAGAAGATGCCATATTGTTGGAAGGCAAGGTATTACAACAATTTGTGACAACCTGAAAGTTTTTTTGATTTTCATAAAGTTAAACATGCGGAATTTTATAAAACTAATGTCAAGGAAACATGAAATTAACTATTGAAATTGTTTTGCGCCATTTTCTAATTGTGTAACCCTGATATAAACAGGACATCGATATATACCGAAAAAAACTGTTCATCAGACATCACCTACTCATATTAACTTCTGATAAACTGTCGCCAATTCACATTCAACTTCTATTAACGTGACAAAGTTATTTTTTAATAATAATCAAGTAGGCTAAATCAGAAAATATAAATTAAAAGCAAGCAAATCAACACAAATACCAGCCTAATGACAAGCAAAAAAATGCACTAACTCACCAATACTAAAAATTTAAAAGGCTTGTTTCGCAGACACTAATTCAGAAATATCCCAATTTGGAGACCGTCCTTTTTAAAGATTTTAGACAAATGACTAAAAAGGCTCAGCAAACAAAAACAGCTGTAAAACAGTGTTTTATGATTAGCGTACAGAAAGGCTGCCTCCGAATTGGTATATTTTCACATCGGAGTCTCTGAATACTCCAAAACCGACTAATATTAATCACGCAGTTGCCAGTTTAACACTTTAAATGTAACTTTTGTAGCTCATATATCAAATTTAATAATAGACTTATGCAATGATGAAGCAGCTGTACTTTTAAATACACATCGCAAGGCACTATGATGGCATTTTCTAGACATGTGGGGGTTTATATCTTGAAATCCAACTCCATTTTCGGATTTAAACTTAAAATCCGAGTTTAAATCCCACTAATCCAACACTCCTGTATAAGTGTGCAATTGGAAAACTGATAGTTGCAGTTTGTTTTTATTTTTAACCATCACAACTATTATTGAAGTTGAGGTTAAGATTATGATTCGATAACCCTTGAAAATGTCTGTCGATCACTGAATACGCGGACAATGTAAAAAAATACTTGTCAATTTTCAAAGATTGCCAATGCACAAGCTTTGCCCGCAAAACTTTGTTAGTTTTACTTCCCAATAGTGGAACATTTTCGGCAGCGGCGACTTGTAGTACCGTTGATTTTTTTGATTTCTTATTATTTCAAATTGATCCAAACAAAATAATTACTATTTTTAATTTATTTGATATTTGATATGATTTACTACTTATAATTTATTTGATATTTGTTATAATTTACTATCTATAATTTATTTGGTAAAGCAGCTGCACTTTTAAATACCCATTCCAAGGCACAGTGATGGCATTTTCCAGAGATGTGCGGATTTTAGATTTTGAAATCCAACTCCATTTTCGGGTTTTAACTTAAAATCCAAGTTTAAATCCCACTTCGTTATTTCAATTTGATCTAAACAAAATAATTATTATTTTTATTTCAAAGCATTTTGTAACGCTAACAATGCCTAACAATGGGTATTTCAACACATAGGCTATTGGTATATAACTTAGTTAACAAATAGAGAGATTAGGGTGTGGCACCACAACGTTCTTTATAAAAACTGATAAAAGTTTTGTTCGACTAAAAACTCTATTTAATTTCTTTTAACATTTTTGAAACATATAATGCTTACGTTTTTGCAAATAAGTGCCAAATCGTTAAAAATAAAAATATTCAAAAAATAACAAATCTACCTATAATAAAGTTTTAGAAAAGTCATCGGATTTAAATTTATTGCAAATAGCAGTTTTTGTAATATATATCAAAGTTATAAATTTGTGAATTAATTTTCGACCTATATTATAAATGTAACTTTTTATTTTATTTGTAAATTATAAACTTTCTACTTGTCACTCGAAAAAGATTAAAACTTCTGTTTGAAGATTAAGTTTTTACCTAAAGTTTTTAATTTCAGTACACTTTCACTAAGACTAGTGATGGAACTGCCTTTATAGCAAGAAGGAGATACGATCTTGCTGTGTGTGCTGTTAGTGCAGAGGGTGGTACCAGTATTCCAATTATTTGGCCTGGTGCTGAGACTGGTAATTTATTTTACTTTGTTTTAAGCTTTTAATCCAAAACAAAAATTTTTGGGATTCAGTTTGAAAAGTAATATTTTATAATTTAAACTTTTTTTAAATATTTTTTCAGGACCTCCACCACCAACAAACTTGAGAGCATCAAACACAACAAGAAATGAAATATTTGTTGAGTGGAATGATGACGATGTTGTGATTGGTATGCAGGCTGTCATAGCATATGCTGTATACTATAATCCAACGAATGGCAACACTGATGAACGTGAGACCACAACCACTAACCGCTCTAGAAGTATAGCAATCACTAACCTCCAACCTAACAGTGAATATACGATCAGTGTTGTTTCCATTATAAACGATCAGATCATGACAACTAGTGATCGAAGTTCTTCAATAATCAAACCAACAAGTAAGTAGTATTGCTAGGTTGTCATTTCAATTTTTTTCATGAAAAACAGCCATAAAACAATCAACTTATTCAAGCCACATATAAATGTATGAGAATAGTGGTTCTCAATCTTTATCTGCCGATTAACCCGTTACAGTAAAAACATATTATTCTATCATCCATAATGCACTATATTTTACACTTTATTTTCTAAGCAGTTTTCACAAATTAACTGCTCAAGATGTGATCGTTTTTTAATTAGATAGAGTGGACAATGAAGAAAAGATTATACCAAAGGTGCCGGTAAGAGAAAGCCGGTGGTGATGTCAATGTATGAGGGTGAATTGACAAAAGTTGGTGTAGATCATTTAGATAAGACTTTTGGAGAAATACAAGCCCTGGTATACAAAGAATAAGTACTGTGACCTTTCATATTTGCTTTCGTTGTTGATGTTGTGGCTGGAGGAGTTAAAGATGGCATACTGAGAAAAATTTTATATTCAGATAATCTTGTGTTGAGAAGCATAAGTCTAGAATGGAGAGACTGAAAAAAAATGGTCAGAAATAGAAGGAAGCATGTGTAATCAATATTTTAAGATCGTCTAGCGATGTTGCCTGATGTTAAACACCCTTTATTTACTAAGATGATTCTGTTCGAATTGTCTGCTCGCATTGTTTTGTTGAAGCACTCAATGTGTTTGAGTCGAGACCTGACGATTTCATGGAATGCAGCAACAAGACAATTGCGTATCAGCAAGACAATGGCACATCAACAAGACAATTGCACTTAAGGTTTCTGAAATTTTCTCAGAAAGACTTGAGATTTGTAGGTGCATGGGAAGAGGAAATGTGAAAATCGCCCACCATTTTTCTCTTCGCATTCCACCTTTTATGCAACTTTTGATTGCATCTTTTAGTCACTTGTCACATCAAAGATTTTTCCTGATGCATTGCTGTTTTTGTTTTCAATCTTTGATTGAATATCTGCATTATCCAGTATCTTCAACACCTTTTGTGTTGTACAACTATAATTGTATCCCTTGGAGAAAGTTTACTTGTCCTCTTGGTTAAGTAGATTACCAAAATATTACAGATCAAAATCTTCGAAAAAAATTTGATGAATGTTTTAAGTTAAGTATTTTAATAATTTTTTTATAGGTCCATGTCCAACAACGTGTGATGGTTGTTCCAAATGTGAAATCAATGGCTTAATTTGTAAATGCACTTGCATCGATGGATATTATCGCGACGTAGGAACCATATGCAAACCAGGTATGTTCATATTATTGTTAAATAACTTGCAATTTTATACATACATACAATAACAATAAACAGTTGTTACAAGATAAAGGACAAGTGTTACAATATAACTACAATACAAAGGCACTGCAATTATTACTGCATGACAAGATCTAGATTTGATTGTCTGCATAAGAGGAATCAACAAAAAGTTAGAAAATTTAAACATGCTACAAGATGCTACAAGACGCTTTATGAAGAGTGTTTGGGTACAGAAGCTGCAGAGTCAACACGCAACAAAATAATAACCTCTAATAATAATAACTTCTAATTTTAATTTTTGTAGACCAATACATGTCTATTTTAAAAATTATGTTCTACAACCTGTATCAAAATACGTTGTATGTGGCCTGCTTCGATTCGACTTAACCCTTAGGCGGTTGGGCTCCTGGAGTCTTGCTCAGTTTGGGGGGGGGCTGTCGATTCTTCTTATGCTTTAGGAGTGATATCTCTGTTATTTTTTAAGGCACGGTTTCAAAATTTGGGATTCACTTTGTAAAACTATTCACGCAGAGCATATCCGAAAATTAAAACTATGTGAATTTTAGAACTGCTTATATACGTTGAAATGTTGATGTGACTTATGATGTTTGAATTATTTGGTAGTTTTTGATAGAGTAATGAAAAACATGCATTGCAATGTTGTGATTAAATTTTTTTTACATAATCTCAATTTAAATCATTTGATTAACGAGACATGGGCCAAATTAATTACTTTCATCCAGCTGGTGGGAAAATTTTGAACAATAGAATATGAAATATTTCAGAGGATGTGCTGAGAAATGCCTTATATCTCTCAATTTATAACCTTTATTCGCTCAAAATTTCAGCTCAATAGAGGTGAATAAAAGTTAGGAAAAGTCAAGAAATCTCGTAGTCGCAGCCTCAGTGGTTTTAGAGATACAACTGTTGATACAAAAAAGTTAAATTGACAGCCCCCCCCCAACCTTCAAAGGGTTAAAAATGAATTTGATATGTGCCGAATGTGCAACAAATATTGACTCCCTGTACTTGCGTTTAGTCGTAGAGTAGGCATGCAACCTGTTTTTAGTTTTCAAAACAACTGGTTGTACAGTATGTGTTGTTGACAAACAAGGATTACATTCTTTAACAGCGAGTACATTATCTGCTGTCCTATCCCACGGATTTAAAAAGGAATATTTCAAAAGCACCTTAGAATTAGTGCATTATGTTGTAGCAATTTAGTGCAGGCCATGGACGATCTAAGATCTCATGCACTAAACAAGTATCTTGTTGGTTTTCAAATTGGACAAATCGGGTTGTTTTGTTACCCCATACACGAAGAATGGTTACAGTTCGTACATGGCAACATGACCAAGCATCAGGCCAAACCTCAAATGTTTATTTTAAATAAGGCTGGAGACTGCCAAGTTCTAGAAGTAATAAACCTTCATTACGAGAAAAGAAGTTACTTTTTCCAAGGTTACACTCCTGTCGATGCTCTTCATGCATCAGTAAAATTTACATTCATTTCAAGTAACTTTTCTGATTTAAACTTAATGTATTACGATGCTTGAAATTACCCTCTTATTTCAATAAAGACATGTTTTTTCTGTTATTGTAGTTGAGTGTAATGAAACTATTGTGGCGTTTCCTTCAAACACTTCTATCCTGGTTGTCTTTCCCACAACTCAAGCAGGATATTCGGCGACGTCTGAAAATACTTGTGGTAATGACACACTTAGCGGTAAGTATATTTGAGATCGATTTCATAGCAGGTATTACTATTTTATACATAATTTATTACACGCAAACATGGACTGGGGTCGGCAAAACAAACATGTAGAACATTACAAAAATCAATACACCAGCGCGTAGAAAAATGTTAATATAATTGCTTATCAAGAACAGGAAACTAATGAAGACAATTTTGATATTGGCGGCACCAATCATCCAGACATTAACACAAGTATCTTTAGTTCTTGAATGCTATTTTACTGAAATATTAGTTAATAATTGATCAAGGAATTAGAAATGATATTGATTTGGTATAGAATTTGGGAAAATAACTAAAAAAGAATTTAAGGATGTGCAGTCCTTATTTATGATACAGTCATAATTAATTTGTCACTACTGCAGTAAAATTAAAGACAAAAATACACTCGGAAATTTACATAGCGGATTTTCAGTATTTTTTTAATAGCTTTAATAAGACTTATCATGCTGCAAATTGCAAAAGTTGAAAATCTTACCTCTACCAAACCCTGTATGACAGTGTTTTTAAGCTATTAGGCAGAACTAAAAAGATATTAATGTTTCTTTACTAAATTCGCCTTTAATCTTTAAGCTGAATTATATCAATTTCGGAAATTACTACTGCATCAATTTTGTTTTTGGGTGATCGTGAAAACTGAGAAATTTACAGGTCCCCAACTAGAATGATCTCACGACAAAATGGTCAAATTCATCAACTCAAAACGACAAAACGACACATTTTAAAAATAACGTATTTAATTACTTTAGTGATAAAAGATGAATAAACAGTTGAAAACAAGCTGTAAATGGCTGGTTGTATTGGATTTGATCTACAGATGGCTGATTTGTTGGTCAGTGAAGTTCATTTGAGACCTGGAGATGGTCAAATTGCTGTAGTAGGATCCCAAGCCATAAACTTAATGCTTTTAGTTGTGCTAACTTGGTATTGGCCTGATCACTTTACTATAACTAATTAAAAATCGCAATGGTCACGATTAGATTGTTCTCGGAATTTTATCCAGAAGTGCTTTAAAAACTTTTGCAACATTCCATTTAAATAATATTTTGTTTTCTTATGAGTATAATAACTATTTATAACATTCACACTCCTAAAAGATAAGGCTACGAATCATTCCATTTCGAAACATCAGGTAAAAGTTAATGTAGCCTACAGTATTTTAAGAATTTAGAAAAATATTTTTTTTCAATCCTCTGTTTAATTTGAAACAACAATGGAGATATCAAATCACCCAACAAATATATTTTGACAATTTAATTCTTAAGATTTCCTGAACATTGGTGGTTGTATTTAGTGTGAAAATCTGTGTTGTTTCATTATATATTATCTGATCTGTGTTGTTTATTATATAATTCTGTATGTAGTTGCTACACTCTATGATAGTGGTTACAATTAAAATTAAAATGCAAAAAAAAAAATATATAATTGTCCAAAGGTAAAGCGACATATCTACAGAAAAGTTAAAACCGAGAAAAAGCGCTTTAAAGTTAATCGTAAACCATAAGGACATTTTAATCGCAATTCAACATTTCATGCCTCTAACTAAAAGACCTTGTCCACTTTTTGTTTCAATGGAAACGTAAACATTGATTGCTGTCTTAATTTTCGCTAATTAAGATAATTAGTGTAGTTACGTCGTTTTACCTTTGTAAACCTGATTGTGTTTCTGACAGTGCTGCAAAGGCAAACCGGCGTATCTGACGCAATGTATTGAATTCACACACAAAATATGTAATATGGTTCGTTCAAATACAATGCAGTATTTTTAGTCAACATCAATTACGTCAAGTGAGTTGTCGTTGGTGGGTAGCTGTTCCCAAAATTGTGGTCGATTTTCCGACATAAGCGGGCATAGCTTGCTTAGTATGTCACTATGTAGTCTCTGTCATTAGCGTTATCGTCCTCAGAATCATTCATAAGCGCTTTCACATTTTCATGCAAGTCGATTTTTTTGCCATTATTCGCGTTTAACTTGTAGCTGCGTAAAAGCTAACTGCAGATTCTGTTCACTGAAGGATGCTACAAGACGCTTTATGAAGAGTGTTTGGGTACAGAAGCTGCAGAGTCAACACGCAACAAAATAATAACCTCATTTTGTAGATAAAATGTTTTCACTTCAGAAGCTAATAAGAAGTTTATCTACAAAATGAGGTTAATAGTTTGTTGCGTGTTGACTCTGCAGCTTCTGTACTAATGTTTTCACTTCAGAAGCTAATAAGAATTTTGTCTACAAAATAAGGTTACTATTTTGCTACGTAACTGTCTTTGTAACACGAGCGAAACAGCTGGCGTTGTTTGGCAGAGACTGGCATCCAATTGCGAATTTGGGATTAACTCTAGATTCTATTGTAGTTTAACTGAGATTTTTTGCTCTGGATTCTGTGGTAAAACGACATAACTGGCAGTTACGTCTTTTTGGCTTTGCATAGATGATTTTTATATGCAGTTACGTCGTTTTGACCAACAAATATCTCGCAAAACTACTGCAGTTACGCTGTTGAGTCTTTGCTGGAAAAAAATATATAGTCTTTGCGAAGCGTTTAACATTAAAAAGTGGAAAAATCAAAAATCTGTAGTTACGTCGCTTTACCTTGGGACGGCAAATTCGTGAGCGTGCCTTTGAAGTTCTATTTCATAAAAACATTTTGACGCTAAACTATGTTCCTAGAGTCGCACAGCATGTAAAAAGTGATGCAGATCTCGCAAAAAGCTCTGTTTGTTCTATAAATTAATTAAAACCACCATGTTTTATATTTTTGTTGTTGCTTGTTCTATTGCTTGATGGAATATTATTTTTCCAATAAGGTCTCTCCGTACCAAAATAAAGTTTTCTACAATGAGTTCACCAATTATCAGATATTGCATTTTACAATTTAGCAAGTATATTGAATATCTCAATAAAACCTTGAAGGAATAATCATGGTTTTAAAGAAGTTTAACCCTTTATCCTGTGACGTATTTCGGCCAGTTGACTTGCGGACGGGGGGGTCGGTTCGACACTATCACTTTGAGCTCGTGTAACTCAAAAACTACGCAAGATAGATCAATCAAATTTTCACATGGTGTAGATAATTTATCTGACAACATAACATCGAAACTCTTTTGCAATTTGTTCAACAGCGCAACTTAAAAAATCAAATAATTTGATGGTTGGTCATATTTTTTTATTTGACTTGAGAAATTGCTTCGTAATTAACTTATAATTGAGTGTGACGGGTTAATTCCATTGTGTAGATTTTAATCTCTTACGCGGAGACGTCGTCCACGCTTCAATGAAATCGTAATTGGCGTCCGACTCGCGTTTGCTTGTTGTTTTGCCGGAGGCATTGTAAAAACAATTTGCTTTGTTTCAACATTTGCAGAGAATGAGACAAAATCACCACAAAAAAACTATTTCAAGTTCTTTTTGAGTCACATGTTTATAGTCTACACTTTTTCAACCGTACTGTCATTACTTGATATTGGAACTAAATCAACAAATTTTTTTTCACATTCACACTGTCGAATTTGGTTATGCATGATCAAGAAGCACTTTGTATTTCACAGCACATCTCAGGAAGCTATTTATTCGTTTTTAACATTATTTCAACGTCTAAAGACGTTGAATCGATGTAAAAAGTGTCTGATTTGCTCTCTGGGTAGCGGTTGAATACAGAAAAGTAAGGTAGCCTGTGGTGTCACGTGGTATTTGAACAACAACCTATCCAAAGGTAGTGACTTGCTTCGATAGGAGCTTGTTCCATTTTAGGCCATCATGCACTCCAAAAACAAAGAGCGTCTAAAACTCCTTACTGATAAACTATGTCACGATGCATTCCAAAGTGAAATGTTTCAATACTTACCAACAATGATCACTTTGAATGAAACAATTTTGCAAACAGTTGTGACAAAATGTAGTGATAGTAATCGTTTAGTCAAATCGTGTTGGTAGGCTATAGAACAGGTCGTTTGCCAAATGGAACTCCCGTTCTGCGTGACAAACTCAAAGTCGTGGCATAACGATACGAAAAATAGAAAAAAATTATTTTTCAGGCCGAGTGCTATTGTCGCAAAAAAACAAAAAATCACTAAAGTGTTGACTTTTTCCTTGGGAAAAATTGAAGGTTATTGATATTTTAAAAATGCACGTTTGTGTCAATATGATTGAAGTGTTTTTTTTCATGTTGTTAACTAGATTTGCAAAATAACGTTTTCTACATTTTTTTTCTGATTTGTTGGACATGCATTTTGTGTCAAGTTATTTATTACGCATTAGAAGATTTCTTTCTGTTCAAATTTTGAAATAGCATTTTAGATGCAGTTTGCGGTTGATGGCGTAACTGCAAAAACCTTCTTTTGTAATTGACACACATCCAAAAACAAAAGACGCATAAACTACTGCTGGCTGATAGACCACGTCACAATACATCATAATGATGTTTTTCCGAACCGAAGACCCAGAAAACCAATTTTGTCGTATATTAGATTAGACGTCTGCAGACGTTGAACCAATGACAAAAAGTGATTTGCTGATTTGAAACAAAGTGATTGCTGTTTCCAATGTGCAAACATTTTGATAAAAAGTAATCAAGTTTTGGCCACAGCATTTTGGTCCATTTAGGCTACTATGGTCAATCAACGCACGTTGCAAATAACTTGTTTTGTGTAAAGTCTTGCTTGTGAAAAAATCGAAGTAAAAACGCAAAAATGAAGTAAGCTATATTTACAAAGTATTATATTCTTGAATGAACCATAGTTTTAAAAAAATAGTTTGAACAGGTTTCATCTGATAGAAACTATAATTGATATCATCGCGAAGGATCAAATAGCTGCAAAAATCACTTCAAGCAATTCTTTGGGGTGATTTTCATTATGCAAACCAAGGTGAACCTCAATATACATATTTTTATGCCAAACGATAAAAATCGTTCTTTCATTTTTTCAAGGACAAGGAAAACGATCCGTATAAAATATAATTCAATTCAACATATTTCCCTTCTTTTGTCAGATATGCATTTTGTGTAACAATGCTTTAGAAAATTGCTGAGTATGGCATAGCGTTTGAGATGCAGTCAGAGAATAGGCTACAACTCTGTGGTTGATGGCGTTATTACAAAAGCCAATCTTTTGTCACGGAAATGTATTCGAAAACAAAAAGGCACAAAAGCGCTGACTGATAGATTACGTTACGATACGTTACAAAAACGAGGCATTGATTTCAGATTCTTTCAACCCAACAAACAACTTTGCTCCAAATGACACAAACGTCCAAATTTATGGAGAAAAAGATATAGGCCTACACCGTTTTGTGAAAATAAGCTTTTGAAGACCAACATTTGAATGAAAAGTTTGAAATTATTGAGTTGGTCCTAATAGTGTTTCTGCTGAGATATATCAAAAGTTTTCAATCCTTGTATAAAAAAATAATTTTGTAATCTCTCAAGCAACTGCAAAATTACCATTTAGGTAAAGATTCAGTGATGATACAATATGCACAATGCTTGTCAAAACACAATAATTTAGCTGCGCGTGTTTTTCCACAAAAGCCAAGCAGTTTAGATAGTCTGTGTCAAGTTCTTTTCAATATCCATCAATCTCTCGTTTTCATAAAACATTTTCACAACATTCATGTGAATATAAGTGTACAGGTACATGGAAAAGTTTATTGGCTGGTCAAGAACGCACTCCTTGCTTTCCGACAAGAAATCAAGAAACTTACCACATCAGTCTGTTTGTTTTATGAGATAAACAGAGTTTTGGCAAGAATTTTCCTATTGCTTCTTGTTATAAGTTAGAAACAAAATGTATTCGCCATAGAAAACAACGTAAAATTACATTTTTTCAGTATAGCTGATCGGATGCTCTCTGATAATTTCAAAGCAACTCAGATGTAATTAAAAGATTAATCAAAGCAACTCAAAACTCGAGTTTGCAAACAAAAGGCGGACTCATTACGGTTGAATGCTTTACAACAAAGCCAATTCATGAGATATCTGCGTCGCAGTTCCACGCACGGCGGCGCTCAGTAATCCTATTAATCCGTATAATTTGAAAACAAAAGGGCTAGCTAGTAGCTAGCTAAAATATCAGAGTATGTTATGAAAATCATGCCATATCTCTAAAACTATAGACAATAGCAACGTCATTTAAAGCGGAATAAATACTTGAATAATTTTTAGGAAAAGTCAAGAAATTTTAAAGCTGTGGATCGCGTAGTTCTTTAATGATATTGCTTTGAAAAGGAGCAAGTCCCCACCGACCCCCCCCCCACAGGAAATAGGGTTAACAGACATTTAAACAATTAATTGACTCGATTCAAATCACCTACCAATCACTTAAAAATTAAAGCTCCATTAAATCAATCTATTAATCATAATCTTATTGAAGTATTAACCCGTTAAGTGCGTAATTAAATTTCCGAAACTCTCCTTACTGTGCGTATTTAATTTGATCACTCGCAGTATTTTTCGTCGCAGTATTGCTTGCTAGGATATTGGGGAACCCCCATGACGCAGCACAATACGCTTTTGTTCGATTTCCTTTTGTGTCTATTGCTTTACTTTTTCATCGACTATTGCAGAAAAGTCTCCGGCTGGACTATTGTTTTCTGGTGTAATCGCATTACTCTCAAGTGATTATACCCTTCACCATTGTGAAATTATTCAACTAGTTGTTTATTATGAAGAAAAAAATACATCAATTCACAGAACAGAATAATTTCTAAGCATTTATACCAGGGGCGTGCAACTGTTTATCGCAATGGGCCACAACGTACAATTATAATGATGCTGAGGGCCAGTCTATCGAATAACACATGAATTTATATGAACAATTTATTTAATGGAAAAGTACACACAATCAAGTTACACATTGAGTTTCAGATATCTTGAAGCTCAGTTTTGTAACAAGCTCAATGTCTTTCTTGTAACCGTGAAATACCTCTTGCTGTTTGCTCAAAGACTTTTTCAACTGCTGCATTTTGTCAACCGTAATTGACCCACAATGCTATCATAATTAGCTGAGTGTTTTGCACAGTAGTGTCGCTTGATATTGTACTCTTTCATTACTGCTATAGTGTTTTGACAAATCAGGCAAACAACATCTTGATTGTGTTGAACAACAAAGTAATTTATACACCACTCATTGTTGAACTTCCGCCTTTCATAATCAACCTTCCTTTTCTTACTTGTAGACATTTTTACTATGCTAAGCTTTTTGTAGAATAAATATTAATATATTCACCACACTGCACCCATAAAGTACGTAAAATTTATGTTACTGAATCATTGCCAGAAGAACAAGGCGGTTTTCTGCAACGCTTACTAATGACGCAACAATAATGCTAATGATGACGTTACAAATAACAACATTCTCCGATCTAACAGTGAAAAGTATTTAAAAATAATGGGCTACTTGATGAAGAATGTGTGGGCCACGTAAATGGGTACCGCGGGCCGTGCTCTGGCCCGCGGGCCGTATGTTGCACGCCTCTGATTTATAGGTTACTAAACAAAGTACACGCAAGTTTAGTTTGGAAATATTCAAACTGTAGCCTACCATTTTCTGACGCTTGTTCTAACATTAGCAGCAACACAAAACCCTAATTGTTTTGTTGACTATATGTTACAAAATATGTTTTCGAACACAACAAAATATTTCTGAAAGTGCTTGCAACATTACATCAAAATGACTTCACACTGTCTAAACGCGTATGATGTGGTTCGAATTTTATGCACTGGAAGGAAGCCATTTCAGAAAAAAAACAAAAAACGTTTAGGACGAAATCTTCTTATTCTTGCAATTGTGGTTATATTATAAGTTTAGGTGAGTGCAGAAACTACCTAATATTGTAATAGAGTGATTTAGGGATTAATGATTTCCATCAGGCTGCAATCGTTATTGTAGTGTAAATAATGCCTCTATGTTTCTTCACACGTCATAATTGCGCCTTCCAGACAAAGCGAATAGAGGAAAGCGAAATTAAAAGTGCCATGAATAGCTGCGATCACGAAAACGACAATTGTCGTCTTACGCACAGCAAGAGCGACTGTCTCGGACGACAATTGTCGTTATACGCACTTAACAGGTTAAACATTGGAGATTTTGGCATTGGAGATTTTGGCAATTTTATTGAAGTATTAAACATTGGAGATTTTGGCATTAGGGGTAAAAATGTAAATAAAAATGCCTTTACTGTAGATAAAAATGCTTAAAAGGGAGGTTTAAATGTTTGCACAAGAAATTGTATATTTAGCACGTTAATGCCACTCAACAAACTTATAGCTTACTTCTGCTGTTTTTCATTACTTCAACAGATATTCTATAACAAAGACAATCATAAAGGTCAACTGTATATTTTATTTGATTGTAGCTGGAACACCCTACGGGTCACGGAATTGCCTTCTCAATGGAACATGGAGTAACATTAAGTGGTTGTCATCTTGTACAGTAACGTTAGAGGTATTACCAAACGTTGGTGGCACTGTCTCGTAAACAATTTCTAATCAACTGTTAAAGAAGTTAAGCTTGTAATTGTTTCAATTTTTAGAAATTACTGCATTGATATTTGTTATCTTTCTTCATTGAATATGTCTGAATATTTAGCTGTTGGTTGAATCCGATGGAGCAATAAACGTACTCAAACACTTTATAAATGTTTCAAACTAAAACGTATGTGAAATATACATGATAACTTCTAAAATTGACACTTTCTTCAATATTTCAAAAATTTTAGTTAGAAAAGCAATCAGTGCCTTGATTTTTAATATTACTAAACAAAATATATCGTGCAGAAAGTGGTTAACAACTGCACCCGCCTCTAAAAAACAAACAAACAACCAGATGGAGTTAGTACACAGATGAAGGACTATTAGCTTAAAGTAGGAGAACTAAACAACACAATTAAACAAAAGTGGAAAGAAAAACGTTAGGATAAAGTTTAAAAAATGATAAAACACGGAAAACAAAAATATCGGCAAGCAATTTGTTGAGAATTCTTCACGTCGATCACTTACTTGAATGTATAATAAGACTTCAAATTGCTCCTGTTGAAATGGTGATGGCTATTTGTTTTTGTTTTTTTCCTAAAACGTTTAATTGTTTAGAAAAATTATTAAATGTGCTAGCTATAATTTTTACTACATTTGAGAAACAGCTTAGCAAGGTGTTAGATGATTAAAAATGTAAAAAGTTATAAATTTTGGTCTGCGATTTTATCAAAATCAGAGATGTGCATTTTTGCAAAGCGTTTTTGCAGATATTTCCACAAATCAGAATGATTGCCATGTGAACATGTTTTTATCATTTGTTGAAGCATTCAATCGTTGAAATTCTTTGCTGCATTGTATACCGAGTAGTTATTATATTCTAAATCTGCGTATATGCTAAATATGTAGTAACTGCGTATCACAATCTTACTTGTTTCCGCTTTGGTAAATCAGTTGCAATGCATTTTTATTTCGTTATCACAGGGCTATGAGAATCTTACTATAACTCCACAAAACCGTCTGGAAGTTGCAAACGATTTACAAGTTCTGACAGCTGAACCCGAAACCTTAAATGCTGATAACGTGTCTTCAGCCGTGGTTGCTTTGGAAAATGTCGTCAATACCACAGAATTGGATCAAGATGTAAGTTTTTTTCTGATGAATAGGCATTTGATGTTGAGGCATGGAATAAAAATCAATATAAGCAAACCAGTATTCAGAACACGAAGCAACTTTTCATGAACACGTATAGATCAGTTTGTAAGTTTACTGTCTATGTTTAATATAACAATATAACATAGGTATTTGATGTTGAGGCATGGAATAAAAGGTAATATAAGCAATAAGCATACTAGCACTCAGAACACGAAACAACTTTTCATGAGAACAGATTGTAAGTTTACTGTTCATGTGAAAGAAGTTCAATCCTTGTGTTTGTATTTGGAAGAACGCTTCTCACACATGCCTTGCATATATGAACTGAAAATAACATAGTCGTATATTTTGAATGAAAAACGCTGTTGGTGCTAGGACTATAAGTTTATTTTGAATATTTTACTTTTGTTAGACAGCGTCTTCTGTTGTTCAAACTGTTGGAAACCTGCTTAGCGTATCTGAACAGGAATTCGAAAGCAGTGGAGAAACTACCAAGTAAATATAAACCACTTTTAATATCTTGATTTAAATTTCAACTGACCTATTTTAAAAGAAGCATATTTACATTTATGTTACGTTTGAAAACTGTTTCTCAGATTGTTTTCGCTTTTACTTGAAGATATTTTATGAGTAATATTATAGTATCTAATAATAGTAAAACCAGCCTGACGCTGGTCACCAGGCGTTTGATAAATGAAGTGACTGAATATCATCCGATCAGGAGATAACCTAATAGTCTATAGTCACCAGAAGAACGTAAGTCACTTTATTTATTATAGCATCTGGTAATCTATTGCATAAATAACAATGGTAATGTCAAGTAACGGTAAAAAAATATAACATTCTTAGTTTCAATAAATATTGACTTTTTTGCCCAGGTAGAGCTGATGCAGTACCAAACACTTTAAACTTTCTGTCTCTGCCTAACCACTGGCATTATAAATCCAGAATTGTTTATTATCGAGTTTTGTTGTGTACTAAATTTTACTAAGTTTTGTCCAGGGATCTCTGAAGTACGGGATGGCTCACTTGTTTTTGCCCCGGACACTAGTAGGGTAGATTTTCGAAACCCTGCCAACTTGTTAATGTTCTCTTAAATTAATGTTCTAAGAGGTCAATACATAACGCTGATCCACCACATTTATTTTTTGATGTTTTGAGGGCAACTTAACTCACTTCGTCAGACCACATTGTAGAGATTATTACAATTATATTACCAATAAGCGGTAGCAAAGTTGGCTTCCAAAGGATATAATACAATTTGCAGCGATAATGATGTAACAGTAAATGCGTGAAAGGGAAAGTTTCTTGAAATACCGGTACTACACTAAAACTAGACCGTTTTAATTTGATAATGACATTTAACACATCCAACCTTTTTGGAGAAAAAGGCCACATTTATTTAATAAAAATAGTAAGGTGGTGTGGATACTGGATAGCCTGAACATAAGAATGCTTTGAAACAGGAGGAAGACACAGAAAAACATGTGGAACAGCCGTAGGTTTAAAACATATCCGTTGCAGTTTATCAGACTTGCGAGTAATCTTTCGACTCTTTGTTGTATCATGAGAAGTGGTAATGAAATCATCATTATTGAAATGTTTTGCACACACTCTATGTTTTTCTGTTGGATTCCAGTCTTGACGAGGAATTGCTCTAATCCACTTTCGTTTAGAATTTTACCAGCTGGAAATTTGAACAATGCAATTTTTTCAGTGGTGGTTGGTTTAGTTGTTTTATATCCAGTTTTACATTTTGAAATACAGCAAGTAAACACCATGGTATCTAAACACTGGCATAACAGCACTATCCTTAGTTGTATATATTTATTTAGACATTAAGCAAAAATTATTAACCTAATAAAATCATGTAAAGTAACTGATAGGCTGGTGATATAACGTACATTGAAGACAGTGGCTATCTGACCGGCTCCGATCTTTTAATCTGAAACACTATTTGACTGATTATGACATATTCTTTTTCTCTTTTAAAGCAAAGGACGAGAGGAGAAGAAAAAAGTGCACTGTTTTTATCTTGTAGTGTATAGCCTAACTGTAATGCTTAAATTCACTTGATATTGCTATTGTTGCACAGCGACATTGATAGTTCAACCAAAAAAACAGCTAAAACCTTGCAATTAAATATAAGTTGACTACAGTACAAAAAAAAAACACTTTACCATTATGAGAACCTGCAAAAAAAATATAGTCTACTGGAGTAAAACTTCTAAGGTATGTAGCCTGATAGGTGAAAGGCAACATTGCTGATCAAAAGTTTACAAAATTATTAGGAAGTTTATCAGAACTGGAGAAACAGTAGGCTACGGTACCCACCCCAACACATGTTTATTGCTGATGTAAAGATGACCATGACTACAATCTATGCTTAAAATAACCTGTTTGTACCAGCTAGTGAAGTAATAAAAGCACTTGCCACTGAAACAGCTAGAAACAGATTTAAGTTAGCTTGAAAATCATAAGCTTAAAAGTCATCTCTCAGTCAGTAAGGTAGCAATTAGTCTTCAGCTAAGTCTCTTAAACCGAGAACCACCACGTTATTGCTTGTACTCATATGTTAGGAATACCATCTGTTATAATAAAATTACACATCATGAGGATTCATCACTTGCTTGCAAAAAACAGACCACTACCGACCTCAAAGAATCACATTCATAATTCTCAAAAACGTTTGTGTTTTTTTTACCCTACTAGTGGCCACTAAAACACCGAAAATTCTCCAGTGAGCGGTCCCGGTATTCTGAGGTCCCTGGTTTTGTCAAACCAAATATTTTCGTCGTTAAAATATTTGAAAAAAAAATCTTTCTCATTCTTGTTAATTGTACAAAAGACAAGAGAAACGTTTTGAAAAAAAAGTGTTCTAACCTTTTTAGGACCATTTTGACTCTCCAATGCAATAGAAAGTTGTGAACTATGAGTTGCAGACAAAACAGTTTCAATTATTACATCTATTTATTGACTCCTCAAAAAGCAACAATTATAATTGCAATATTCAAAGTCGGACTACCGTCTGTGGATGTTGAAACTTTGCGAACTCAGCAGATTTTTCGGACTTGGTACGCTACAGATAACGACAGCAGCAAGTAAATTAAGGACACTGAAATCCAAAATCATTTACCAGCTTATAATCTCCCAATAATATGGAAAACACCAAACACTGATATCGTGACAGAAAAATGAAAAAACGAACATAGTAATATTTTGTAATATACGAGTTGTACTGTAATAAAAGAGTTTTAGGGCTTAAACATGATGCTGAATCAGCACCACTTGGAAAATCACTTGGCATAAAAACTTGAGATATTAGGGTTAAAGCAGATCAGACATGGTGTGCAGCCGTGTTGTAGATAATCTTGGGGTAACCAAGCAATCTATTGTTTAGGATATTGGACATACTTGATGCAGTTGGTGAAAACGTGGAATTGGACGAAGGAGAAAGCTATGAAGAAGTTGCATCTACAGTTGGTTTAGCCGTTGTAGAAATACAATCAGAAGGTAACATTTGATAATCCTTTCTTTAACCATTTTGGGTTTGATCAGTGTAAAAATATAAATAAAGTTCAAGGAATAATAAAATATTATTAAAAATGATCTAGCTCGGAAAATAGTTTTGAAAATCGCCACTGTAAACTAATTTCTAAAATAAAAGGAAAGATATCCCAACAGTAGCGGAAAGAGATCTGGAAGTTGCAGATGAGGCAATATTGAAGATACCTCAATTTAAAAGATATATTAAACAGGCCTCGAAATCAATTTTTGTTGACGGCGGACAAACGTTTCCCCTCTGAGCAGCTATCTCGGCGGACAAATTAAGTTTCACGGCGGACACACCAGTTTTTGCGTCGATCTTCATGCTTAATCACTTTATCTTGATAATTCTTCACCATTTGAGAAATATAGCTACGGTTTAGAAGGCTTTTAAAACTTTCAGCAAAGTTACTCTGAAAGGCTTTCATCAGACCAACGACGTGCGCTGTAGCTGCTGAATAGGCTACGCCGCTTAACTGATTAACTTCCACCAAACGAGGTCGTGTGGCTCCTTGCGTCACAATGCTCTGGGCACGAGTCGGACAATTTCTACACTAACGCTACTATTTGTGCTGTGCAAAGTTTCACAGGCTTTTTTCTTTAGGTTTATTTTTGCGTGTCATATGAGCGAAAGTAAGTTTTTCCTGGGCCTGTTTTTTCTTACTGTAATGGCAAAACTTAACAAATGTTGATGCATTTTGCTGTAATAGCTTACTCGTATAATCTAATTTTGTAACCAACCTTGCCTTATTAATGTTACTCGGAGATCAAAGCCAAACATTGTGACGTAAGACTTAAGTTGCGCGTGATTAGTGTAGAAGTACCGGTACTCTCGTCGATTCTTAGCAAAAAATTCACCTTTGTTACGCTGATTCAATGTTACCAATCGTTGAAGCAACGTAAAAATCGAGTTTTCCTGCTTGAATGTAAGCTGAGGGATACACTATTAACATTTTCTAGATGCGTGCTAGAATGCGCGGAAAATTATATTCTTGCAACAATTGTTCGTGCTATGCAATGACGATTTGTATCGCCAGTCTTCAAAATTAGCATATTTTTACTTCGGCAAAAACGTTGCCGAGGCCAAACGGCAAAAGTCGAAATTGCCTCTGCAATTGCTGTGAACATTTATTACGAAAAAATTGTACTAAAACATGTAAAACAAGAAGCGAAAAATATACTAGAGTAGTCTATCACGATCGCATTGTTTGATTGTTTGTGATGTAATAATACCAAAAGAAGGGATAAAAGATATAGTAGCGATAAAGAGAGCAACAGGATACGCACGCAATAGTAAGATTGAATCAACAATCAACATCCTAGTCTGGTGTTAAGAAAATTAGTTTTTTTTTTGTAATCTTGTGGTCCTTACAACCGCTCGTGTGGCTTCGGCATTTTTATTGCCGACGCTAATGCGCCATTTATGCATCTGCGTTGCAATCACCTCGGCAATTGAAGATTGCCGACGCTAATTTCGAAGACTGTATCGCTAGTTCATGTGTTATTTCTCGGCGGACAAATATGACCGATCTAGATGGTACTTTCCGTGGTCATCACATACTTTGACGGCGGACATGTCCGCTGTGTCCGCCGTGACTGTTAAATGTCTATTGAAATAGCAAGGTAGTTTTTGATTTGAGTTCATAATTCAGCAAATTCTAATTAGGGCAATTAAATTTGAATTCTGTGCTGTGAATATATTTGTCTGTTTCGAAAAGAAATACATTATTCTCCGCCTAATTAATTATTTTCGCAACTTGTAGCCTTTTCAAGTTTTGCTATCATTTTCTGTTCATAGTAGTGCTGATACTGCAGCTCAAATAGGAAAAAAAATGCTTTGTTGTGATGTTAATATTGAAATATGAAATGTTAGGATAAAAAGTTACATAATTTGGAAAATTAATGGTTGGCCATAGTATCTGAGGGATCTACAGTGTAATCTTATATTTGTTGCGAAATGAATGAATAATTTTGTTACCTACATATCTGATAATACAACCTTGCGCACGTTAGCATTTTGAACCCATTTCTAGTTTTAATTTTCTTCTACCACGTTAAAGTTCTAATATAGTGGGAAGTTACACTAATACAAGTTATTTGTATAAAAATGAATTAGCTTACTACAAGACTGAGCGCACACAAGTAGGCTACAGCAAACAGTAAATGCAAAAGTGATAAGGCTCACTAAAACAAACTTATTCATCGCCAATGAAAGCCGCTAATTTATATAAGACTATTACATTTAGCACAAAAAATCAAGCGTAAGATATTCTCGACTCATTTTTTTCTTCGATCATTGTTACGTGCATTCTTACAGCTTACAGTATATACAGTTATTGTTTTTGATGTTGCAGAAATACAACAAGGAATAAGCTACGTATTCAATGCTCTGCCAATACCAAGTGACCTTGGCTTCCGTGAAGATCAATTTAATATTTTTGAAAGTAGGCCCACAAAAGGAAGTTATACATCGTCTGTATATGTACCAGAAGAGGCTATCAAGAAAAGTCCAGGTATTGAGCCTGCCTCGACAAAACATTACCCTGAGCACTAAGTTTCTTTACTACTACGGTAGTTACAGCAGTATAGGCTAGCCACTTCTAAACTTTTGCAATTTGTAGTATTTATATGTATTTTTACCAGAAGAAGCTGTCAAGAAAAGTCCAGGTAATGAGCCCGCACCTTAACTGAAAAATTAACCCTGGTATGCAAATTGACTTTGTAATCTTTCTTGTTTTATATTTGTTTACTGAACAGGTTTTTTTTTACTTTAGATTTTCTGATATCTTCTGCAAAGTTGCTTTCTTATGTGATATTGTGTCTAAGAAAGAAGAACGTTTGCACCACTACGGCCAGAATCCAATTGCAAAACCATGGTTAAAATCACCCTGATCTTGTTTTGAGGATTTTAAAAGATTTAATTTGTCTTTATTGTTATATTCTGCGTTTTTTTGTTTTGTGAAACTAAAATATTACTTTGAGTGGCCACTCCTAGGCTGATTTTCAAGTTTATATTTACAGCCAAGTGTAATTAAGACATTTTAAATAAACCATTATGTAAAAACTTTTTCCAACATTAGATGCGAATTTGCAAATACTAATATTAGCATAATAAATGCATAATAATAATCTATAATACAATATATAATATTACAGCTTCGGTAGAGAGTTTGTCTTGTTGAACCATAGGCATACGAAGCCGAGCAACGTTCTCAAGTTTAACATATTAAAGATTATTATATTTACAAAAAACACAAAACTATGCAACAATTACATATCGAACGTTTTCGACATCACACCATGTCCTCTTCAGGAATAACATATATACAATTTTTACTATCAAACAATTTGAGATCATGTCCAGAGGCAGGTCTGAGTATCAAACTAAAATCTCAGAAGCCTTGTACATAAAACGTAACAATCCACCTTTGAACAGACAATTGTATGCTTGCGGCTCATCTTTCTTGCTCTCTGTATTTTAAAATTAGTTTTTCGCACCTTGCCTTTCTACCACATCATGTGATCTGTTCAACACCTTTTGATGTAGTTACCTTGGATTCTCGCAGAGCCTATATCGTTGAGTTTGAGCTAGTCAGAAGTACTGTGCAGTTTTTGTTTTTTCCTGTTTATAGTTATAATAACCATTGTATTTTATTCAGATGTAGTAAAAATTGTATATATGTTATTCCTCAAGAGGACATCTTGTGATGTCGAAAACGTTCGATATTTAATTGTTGCGTAGTTTTGTGTTTTTTTTGTAAATATAATAATCTTTAATATGTTAAACTTGATAGCGTTGCTCGGCTTCGTATGCCTATGGTTCAATAAATAATAACAATAATAATATATATAGTGTGCAATAAATATATTTAAAATATATTGCATATAATCAATTACAAACATTAACATTAGCAACTACTGTGGTAAAATAACATGCATATTAACTTTTATTTTATCAACAGACAGTCGGGTTAGTTTTCATGGGTTCTTCGATGATTATCTTTTCAATTCGATTATCCAACAATCTGAAAATAAAACTGTCAATTCAGAAGTTATTCTGGCAGCTACGGTTGTTGGAAATGATGACGTGAAAAATCTTGAAAATCCCATAGAGCTTTATTTCTCGTTTAAACAAAAGGTAAAAAACACGATATAAAAAAATAGATTATTCTTTGTCTGAAGGTTGTAAAACAGCTATTCACAACAAGGCATTTATTTTTGCTTTTCTTTATAAAAATCAAGAGTACAAAACCATATATTAAGTTAATTAAACTCTGAAAGGACATGCACCCAATAGCTATGACGCTGCAAAAGACCATATATTTTTAGTCAGCGTGACTTCGTGCACGAAAAACCTTCAAGATCAAGTGGCACTAGTTCAACTCTTGGTATGTGCGTCTGAGCAACGCATTCTAAGTACTACATTCAGCGGCACCTAATGGATGGAATAATTTCCCGGCAACAACACTTCAACCATCGGAAGCTTCACTTTGTTAATCTCGGTGACCAGGCCTGCGTCAGTGGTTTAAAACCTCTACATTGTCTACAGGTATGCGAAACTGCCAGGATTAAGCTCTCAAAGAAGTTTTCCCAGTTCAAGGATAACGATTCAATCAATCAAATTTTCCTATAGAAATTTTCAATTAAAATTTTGTTTAAATTCACAAGGAAAAAAGGGTTTTATTTTACTCAATTTTGTATCATCCTTTACAATTATTGGCTTTCTATGATGGTGTACAAGTTATGACTTCACAGATTAATACGCAATATTTGCAAATTCCTGTATACTTATTTCATGAAATAATTTTAGGATGACACTGAGACGGAAGCTCCCAATACAAAATGTGTATTTTGGGATGAAGCAACTCAAATGTGGATAAATGAAGGAGGAGAAACAAACGCTTCCGACTCAGGAGTGTATTGTATCTTTAACCATCTCACAAACTTTGCAACATTATTTGTAAGTTTAATTTATATTATATTATTCAATGTACAACAATGAGGACACTCTTCATCCTATGTTTTAGGAATGAGGAGACGACTGATTCCTTCAACTGATTTATCTAATTGTTTAACTACTGTATTAGGTTTAGTGGCCCTGCCTAATTATATTTATTGATACACAAACCTTTGATAAATTTTTGCTTGCACGTTTCAAACCATAATGGTTTGGCCATTTTTCTATTTGTTGATTTTGTTGCTGTATTTCAATACAATAATACCATTTATTTGCTTTTCGACAAACAAAAATAAATTAAATTGAATATTTGAATAAAAAACTGCTGCAGATTTGTTGATATTATTACAGAAAATACATAATAGACAAAATTCTCTATGGTTGAACAATGCAAACTCTTTACCAAAGCTTCAAATACATAATACAAATACAACTATATAATAATACAAAATCTCGAATAATAGTTTTTAGGATTTCTATGCAAATTTGAATTTAAAAGCCTGCGGTACAATGGAAGAAAATGAGAACGTCGTTTGCAGAGCGATTATAAACTCTGAGATTTTGCAATTTATATTATTATTAATTTATTTTGCAATCACTAAGAGGGAAGTGAAACTTGTGAGTAATTTTTTACATTCTTTCAAAACTGAGGAAATTCTTCAAAATTGTGTCTCGGTTAGGGAAAAATAAAGAAGACTCCTAACAAGCAAAAACGTCCCTAGACGTCTGATTGGGAAAAGTGTTTGTAACGTGTTTGTATATCTTTTGTTGGTTGCTTGAACTGCTGAAAGTTTAGTAACAAAAAAACGATACAATAGAATCAAATTACTTAAATTCATACTTCACCGCCCACTAGTGGCAGTATTGCAATAAGCTAGTGCCCAAAACAAAACCTTTACACCATAAATGGGCCAAATGCCAAATTCTGTTCAAATTGATTGAGTGGTTGCCAAGAAAACACAAATTACATTTTTGCCACTACTGGCAGTAACGTAATAAAAATGAGTACTAATATGCTCATATCTCTAGACCAAAAGGCCCAATCATGGAAACTTTCTTTGATTTGTGCAGTAACACAAGGGGCATGTTTTAAAGTTTTTTTTTTATGATGTCAATTAACAATAGAGTCGTTTGGTGGCAGAAAAGTTGAATTTTTTTACAAAATGAGTCATAAAAACTGACCCCGTAGTAGAGGGAAACATTGATGAATTTTTTTCAAACTTTATGATCATTATTTAATAACACAAGAAAAGTCAAGCAAGTTTTGATTAGAATTTAAATTTCATGTGGCGTGGCAAACAATCTAATATCGATGCTAAATATTTTTGGATAACAAGTTTAATTATCTCAATTATCAAGGTTTAATTATCTCAAATGAATGTATGATATAAGTAAGTTAATCAACATGTACATTCCTCAGACTCCTTGTGCTGATGTTAACATTGTTCCACTGAATTGGATAACTTTGATTGGTTCTTCGATATCAAGTGCTTGTTTAATCTTCACTTTAATTATATTCGCCTTTATGAGGTAAGAAATCGTCTGATAGGGCGACATAACGTATTACTCTATTGTTGTCTTAAAGTTTAAACTAATCTGGTTTCACTCTATCAATCTACTGTGTGAGTTTGAAAGATGCTTTGTATTATTTTATTGAAAAAACTGTTCATGAAAATGTTAATATCATCATAATGATCGGTCATGCTTAAATAAGGCGTCGGCTACCGTGATTTTCCACAACGACCGATCGTCCATTGTTTTTATAAAATTTACGAAATCTTGTTTTGTCCGTGTTGTAAGATTCTTAAACATTTCCAAACGTGGACTCCGGCGGTGCCTGTGATCGGGAAGCCACCCCATCATTACCGATTGCTTTATTCCGCGCTTACGGTAGACGTGCCCAACGAATGCCATTTGCCTTTTTATAACAATTCTATTGAGGACGCCAAGAGTACAACCAGGGCGCCTCTAAAAAATGTTACGTAGAATATTATTTCAAGGACTACACAACACATATATTCATCATCAACCAGTCATGCCACTGCAGGCAGATAGCCTCCACATATGTTTCCACACCATGCTGTCTTTCGTTGTTTTCATCCAGGTGATGCCAATTTTTTTCAATGTCATTACGCCATTTTCTCTACGGTCTTACTCTAGTTCTTTTTGCACATCTTAGTCTTCATTCTGTGGTTATTTTGGCATATCTGTTGCCTGTCATTTGTGCTACATGTCCCACCCATTGCCACGTCAGATTTGTTGCTGTTTCAATCACATTTTTGTTCCTGATAACTTCTTTTCTAACCTTGTCTTTTCTATTTATGTTTAATTATTATTTTTTCCATTTTCCTTTGTGCTGCTGCCAGTTTTCTTGTTTGTTGTTTTGTGAGTTTTGTACGTTTATGCTCCAGTTTTTTTGCCGTCAACAGCACTGCAGTATATAATTATGCAAGTTTTATTTTTCATCAGATGAACGTTGCAACTAGTGCTAGAAACAATACTTATTTTGATGAACACTCAAACATTTCACTAACCTTATGTTAACTTGGAGATATTACTCTGTCCATGAATTTTTGTTTTATGCAAACTGGAATGTTTTTACCCTTTAAAAAGTGTTCTATTGACCAAATCTTCTGCAACCTGATGTCATCTATTGGGTAATCTCAGTTTTTATATCGCTTCCTGGTGTTATCATTTTCCCTAGATGTTTGTATTGATCAACCTATATTTTCTCCATCATTTTTTTCTATATTTTCTCTATATTTTCTCCATCTATTAAAATACTCGTTCTTGGTTGTTTCCCTGCTGTCCCGTTTCATATTATTTTGTTCTTTTCTTGTTCATTTTCTTTCTATCTCGTTTCCTTTCTTGATTCAATGCCTCAGGCAATTGTTGCAGAGTTGTCAATTGTTGTTGATAGAAATTTTTTACAAGGCTTTATTAAACCATAATACCATCCGCACAAAGCGCACAAAAAAAATTAGTTTGTGATCATCGTTTCAGTCCCTTATCAAGCTGTTTGTTTTTTATGACCTCAGAACTTCCAAGGATTGTTTTCTCGTCATGCTATTTTTTTTCCACCCTTGCTTAAAGTTTGCTAGTATGCACATTTCCGTCTTTTGATTTAGCCTTCTTGTAAACTCCATATTGTTAATGTTTCAGGTTAAAATCCACTGGAACAAAATTTCGATGCTCTTTCTTGCTGGCCAATCTATGCTTGGCGTTGCTTTGCCTCAACCTTCTTCTCATTCTTAGTGAACAAGAATTTGTTATATCCTCAGATGAAGGCTGCATTGCAGTCGCTATGCTTTTGCATTTCTTTTTACTGAGTGCAATGGCCTGGATGACAAATGAAGCTTTCATTATTTACATGACAATGGTTCATGTGAGTTTCTGGGTTTCTAAACATAGATCTATGAGAAAACATTCACATTTTTACTCAAAAAATAAATAAAAGTAAATGATCATGGCAATTTTTGCATAACAATAGGCTGAGGCAGTTACACTGTCCAATAGAGGGCAAGTGAAATGCGATGACATTAAGAAGAAAAAACTTTGTTGGTATGCTAGTAAAAATCAAACATTAAATTGTCAAGTGACTCAGTTGCCTGTCTCAAGATTTTGTTTATTATAGTTTACTTTTGATAATATGATTGCAAGTAACTTGCAGCAAAAACTATTTCTAGGTGATTTACACCAAAGCACACGTGACCAATCGGATGGTGGTGACTATCTCAAGTCTGTGGGGTTGGTTAATGCCAGCTGTGTTTGTTTCCATGGTAGTTGGAGTGGATGTTGATAATTACGTTGAAGCAAGCGGCCAGTACGTATCTAATGTTTATTTTAATTCTAGTGATAGAAATAACAAGATCAGACAGTTAAATGATAAAGGATCAAGCAAATAAACATCTACTACATTTTATAAGGTGTCAAAGCAATGTTTTTGAAATGCTGTTGAAGTTTTACACAAAGTGCTGCCTGTGAGTGCAGTGCGGTGCGGACTACATGCCATCATACAAAGAACTTTACGCTGTACAATCCAGAGGTGTACGGAGTCAGGTTTTCTGAACACCTGCTCTACTCTGACTCCAAAGTCTGTGACTCCAAATCCACTCCTGCTCCAAGTATTTTGGGAATATTGACTCTAAACTCCAATCCGACTTCAAATGCAAAACATAAACCACAATCAATATGTTCTATTGTTTTCTACAAATAACACTTATTCTTTCCCTATTTCTTGCCATAAAAAAGCATATTTTTAAATGACATAATTACTGCTTGGAAAATAAAACCATAGAACTAATAGAAGTATAAAAATAATACACAAATAAAAACTGTTCCAAGTAGGCTAAAACATATTGCATGTTAAATGAATATTAAAGTTTTTATGGAACGCCATATACCAGTAATCAAATTAGGCGTTTGTACCATGTAGACGAAAACGTTACGTTTAACAAACATAAGACCACAACAATTGTAGTTACAAGCATAATCAAATAAATTAACATACTTTGATTGTCAAAAGAAGATGCAATTTTGCAGTTCATCTAAACTCCTTGAAAGCAATGCAGTTACAAATAAGCTTATACTAATAGAAATAAAAGTACAAAATGCACATAAAACCTAAACCAAGTTTTTCATTTTTAACTCAAATATGCGTGGAACGTTTCCTGGTGTGCATACTGCTAAAAGAATAAAAAAAAAGCAACAATGTTGATAATTTAAACACAGACATAAAAATAAAACCCGTAAAAGTAATATGTTACTTATGGGATAATTAAGTTTCTTATTTGATTAGATGTTATACGTTCCTGGTGCTATATGGCCCATACTATATTATTGCAAAATATCATAGTTGACGCTTATAATATTACTGTCACTTTTAAGGTGTTGGATATCTCTGGATTTGATTGAATATTTAATAATTATACCTTGCTCCATCATGTTGGGTTTCAACTTCATTGTCTATGTGGTAACAACATACAAATTGACTTGTGGTCGCAAAGCTCTCAACAAGGTAAGATTATTCCTTGGATAAATATTTTCTGAAGCTACACACAGTAGTCTATATTATGAAGTATATATGCATAACAACAAATCCTGAAGTTAAGCTTCCCGATACGCTGCCTCTGACTTTACATAGTGAAATATTTTACATCGATATCTGTTGCTACATCACACCACCACCATAGCAAGAATAGAATAAAGAAAAACAGTAGGCCACCCTAAAGTAGACAATTGGTCAACTCTACAATAAAGAATTACAAAATACCATTTAAAGCAATCAGAACCTTCAGAATCCACTAAAGATCATTGACCTAGCTGTTGAACGCCATTTTCTGGAAACCAGCAATGGCAACTAATCCAAGGACATATAGTTCTAAGAAGAGGATGCGAGGGTTTGTAAAGTCATAAGACTCCTGTTGAACGAAAATGGAAGACGCGATAGTTTCATCATGATCATGATCCCTGATTATGACATATAGTTCTGAAATTAAGCAACCCATAGCAGCTTTATCCGACTTGAAAACAATATCATGACACCCACATTAATCCATGTTCGAACCCACATTGAACCCACATTGATCCACAAAATAACATCGCATCATCATCATCAGTCGTCATCTCTGCCTGCAGCAGATTGGGTTATTTGCTTCCAAGAGTGGCGATTTTGAGCCAACTCTCCCAGTGTCGCCAAGTTGAGTCCGTTTCATGATTGGATGTTGTCTTGCCATCGTTTTGGTTGTCTGCCACGTTTTCTTTTTCCTTCTACTTTGCCTTCTGTGCAAACTTCGCTGATTCCGAATGGTGATCTTTTAGTGTGACCGTACAGTTTTAAAACTTTTGATTTTATTATTGCTGGGATTGGATGTAGTTTTGTCATAGTTAAAAGATCTTCTGTATTCGTGTGGTCAAGTAGCCTTTTGTTGGTCATGCTTCTCATGATGTGATTTTGGAAGGTAGTGAAATAAAATCTGGTTATGTGTAAATCGTAGTAGATAGGGGCACTTGCTTTTTCAGAATATTGCATAAGTTAATTGTTTCTTTAACAGTATTTGTAATGGGCTGACAACACATTGCAACACAGTTGAAGTAACAATGACATTTGTGAAGAAAGGCGTTCTTCCCAGCTATCAGCACAAGGCTGATTACTCACTAGCACAGCGAGCAGCAGTAACGCTTCGCTAACCAGAACGGTGTAGCTTCCACGCTAGCCATTGAGACCTCCAATAAACGTTTAAGTTTTTGGCAGAAACACGTGTCTATCGCTGTCTATTCGATGCTACAATCGGCTGCAAAAAACTTAAATGACATTTGTTTAGAGTTCTACGAGAATGTCTGACGTCAAACACAACTTTTTAATATCTTGGACACTTTTTTTGACTTTTGGAGGAACGTGGATATTTGGATTCTTTGTGTTTGCTTCAGACTCTAACGAAAGCGTACAAGTAACATTTTCCTACATTTTTGCTATCCTGAATTCACTACAAGGTAAAATGTGAAACAAGTTTTTAAAAAGTCGTAATGACTTGAGCCTTTTTAGTTTTGTCTCAGTCTTAATTAAAAAAAAATCTTCTACTAACTGAAATGAGCAAGTTAAAGGTTTTTGGCCCATTTTATGTGACTTGCTAAACCGATAAAAATAATATTGGTCAAAGCTCCTAGTTCAGTAGTTAATCATTGTATGTTTTTATTCAAACCAAAATACGGAGAAGTAAAGTTAATACCTAAACAAGAACGAGACTGAGCAATTGAAACTAGAAAAAACTGAAAATACGTATAATAATGAGTGCTGTAATTTAGACTGCATAACTTTAAACTACTTTTTAAAAATTTTCTTTTAGCTGTAGATCAAGAAATAAAAATAAATAATGTTTGATAGGCCTTAAACCAAAAACAGTGCTTGACAAATTGACAGACTTATTTTCACACGAGTTAGTCCAATCATCAAAAGCTGAAAATTGATTTTTTTTTGGTTCTTTCTCAACACTACTTAGTTCTAAATAACAAAGGTTGTGTTCTAATAGTTTATAAATAATATTTTTATTAATTGAAATTTTAGAAAGTTTGTTAGAGAGTTAAAAAATGTTCTGGATGCTATAAGCTATTGATTTAAATTAAAGTTAGCTGAAGGTTTGCAATAAGCAACACACAAAACAATCTTTGAGTTACAGATAAAGTTGTGAAATATATATATTTTTAAATGGCAATTTCAAATCTAAATGACAATTACTTTATTCGGATGGATTATCCATTGGACACCATAGAATCTGGCAGCCAAATAAAAAATCAAATTGATCAGTGTTTATCTAGAACGAAAAAATAACTTCATTTTTGCTTTGATGAAGATTGTGACACAACCCATAAACATTCTAGATTTAATTTCTCTGAAATCTGTGATAAATTAAATCAATTGTCACAAAATTGTTGCCTCAGGATTGTTCTTTACCATAAAACCAGTCGCTTCTCTTGTGCGACACCTTACTCCAGTCAGTTCTAATTTGTTGGTGGCCAGTAGCTATTAATGTTGTGGATTTTTACTGTACTGTACAAACAAAATTTACAAAGAATTGCTAATACCAATTCTGTTCAGTTTATGTTCTTGTCTGACCATCAACATAACAAATAATATGATAAAATAGCAAGGAAGTGAAGAAAGGTAGAAGCAATAAATCGCGATTGTTAAAGTTGTTCGATACCAGATTTATATATTTGATAAAAAAGATTATGCAACAACTCCAGTTTCAATACTTTCTTAGAAAATACTTTTTTCTGAATGTATCCATAAATGAATAGACAATAAATACTATGGTCGGCTGCATGGCCAAGTGGTGAGAGCCCTGGTTAGCTGATAGAAAGGTGGCTGGTGCAACAAGACCAGATGGAAGTCATGCCTGCAAGTGAGAAAAACGATTGGTATTTTTTCCTTCAAGTCCACCAAAAACTTCAATTACATGGCGGAAGCGTGGATACGACGACAAGTAGTTATATTCGTTTTTAATGAAGCGGGTTTATGCTGCAGCAATTAAATATTATTATATGCAGGTTTCTTTTTGTTTGTGATGTACATTGTTCGACAAGGATTACTGCGTACATTTGCAGAAAAGTCCAAAGCAATAGTGTCAAAAATTAAAGAGTAAGTTTTTGTTTTAATGTTTATTTTTGTTGCTTTCGTCGAATATTCTGTGGTCTCCCTTGGTGATTTCACCAATCTGTATGCTGTGTTGTTAATTTTACCAGTATGCTATGACTGTGTGGAACAAATTGTGTTTGTATCAATGACTTATATTTAATGGTTGGTGTTTTGAATTAAATAGAGGAGATTGGTAAACATCTCAATCTTAATGGCTACTTTGATGTTGGCAATCGTTGATTTGCAATGACAGATCACGTTTAATTTCCTGATTAATTTAATATCAATCAATGTTAAACCTTTTTCCTACCATTCTTCCCTCAAAGGGAACAAATTTTGTGGTGCTTTTTAAACACCTCTATATTTTTAGTAGGCCTATAGAGATTGTAATTCATTTTGTGTGATGTTAAGAAATGTGTGAGTTTAATCGTTAAGGAATGAGGATCTAAGATGATCGTTTCCGGACAACTTGGCCTACCTTACTATGACCTACTCTACACCACTTCCTAGGGGCTTGGGCTAGCAACAACCCAGATTAGGTGGAGCAGATGCGAAAAAAATACAAGAAGCATGTGCACAAAGTGAAACATCCTTCTCCATGAAGATCGTGGTTACTTGTGTAAAAGATTATCACACTGTTTTGGGCTTAATCACAAATAAATGAATGTTTTTTCACCAATTTGTAATCCTTACAAAACAAACGTCGTTTTAAGTAACCAGAGTAAAAAGTTAAAAATCTTGTACAGAAAACTGCCAATGTTCCACAAAAGGATCATGACGTAACTTTCGTAAAAGACAAGTTAGAACTTTAAACTTCATTAAACATATTTTTATAACAACAAAATATCTAAAATTTATTAAAATCCGATGAGTGCAACTATGCGCAGTAAAATAAAGGGTAATCTTATTTGTTAACACTGTTGTAATTTTAGAAAGGTTCCATGATATTATATAATATTACAACTAAATCATCACAATTATGAGATTAGAAATTAGAAATCTTGATTGGAAACTTCACTTTGATTTTAACTTATGTTATGATCCATGCTTTTGATTTTAAGTGGAAAATTTTGTGTATCTAGTGGAATTCCTTCAGTTGACAAGGCAAAGGGTCTTCCCCTTGCTAACATACCATCAAACACACGCACCAGAAAAAAATCATCTACGTCGGGTATAGATGATACAAAGAGTGAAATCAAAAATGTCGGCATGAAGCAAGAAAATTCGAGCAAGTAAGTAAAGCCGTAAATAGATTTTTAGCTGTTACCAGTGTACAATGTTACAATTGCTATATTATTCAATCAGTGTAGATAAATTGTTGCATAGCAGTAGGCGGTTTTTGAAGTTATCGTACTAGCGTTACAAGTTGTATCAACAGCTTTCAAAAAACAGAGCTTATTAAATCAAATTTGTTTTGTGCGTAAGAAATTTATTTCTCATTTAGAAAGTTAAAACAGACAAAATCCAAAACAAATTTGGATCAGAATGCTAGATTTTTGGGTTTAATATAAAGACGTTGTGCGGAATTGTCAATCACATCTTAACAACTTAAATTTATTTTTGTACAAGTGAATTTCTTTGATGATTTTTTTGTGGCGATTTTTGTTTAGAACATTCCTAAGTTTTAAATCAATAATCAATAATAATCAGAGACAACACAAAAGCAAATCTATTAGGAAGATGTAGAAAATTTATAAAGTCTGGTCCTGATCAAACGTAAACGAAAACCGCCATACTCGAGTTTCATCAAATTATCAGTTTTGCGTCGAAATCAAACTTCTAACCAGATGGTAATTGTGGACGCATCCATATAGTTGTGAACAAAATTAGAAATCCAGGTTTCCTCCCATTTATTGAACTCATTAACGACTGAAGTATGCAACAGCTTCACAACGGCAAACTGGACACCGCCGTGCAATCTTGACGGAGGATCGATTCCAACTCAAGTCATGGACGCTCTCATATACTCTTGCGTAGACACAAAGCTACCCTGATCTTATATAGTACATGCCTTGTATTGGCAAGATACCTAAAAAATGAGAAAATTAGAAGTATCTAACTTTCTCATTTTGCAGTTGTTTGTTATGTTTTACGTTTATTTAACATTGCAGTTCCTCTACAATCTACAATACATGTTATCACAATGGGTATAAAATGAAATGATTGTTAATATTATTATTATCATAATAGTGATGTAAACTATCAGTAAATGGTAGAAATTGGAAATGAATTTTCAAAGTATGTTGCTTGTAATTCATAGAAAATGTGTAACCTAATGTGTATTCTACACATTTGAATGGAAATTGTGTTTAGAACTTTGTGATATTAAAAACACAAGCACGAAAGAAGAAAGTAAAAAGGTGTAATAATAAAATTATAGCACCAATAAAAGAGCATCATTTCATTTGTTGAATATATTTAAATGGTTTAAAAAAATTTAAACAGCAGATTTTGTATTTTTAAAATCTCAGGTTCCGTTGAAAAATTCACAAGTAAATCATTCAGTTCTGTCAAAGAAGAACATCCAGTCAATGAAGCGCTGACAAGTTCATGTGGCGAAGATATATCTTAATTTCAACGTGTTCATTGTACTCATCATTTCTGATTATGAATTCAGTTTTTATGTGAATAAGATCTAATTTTACTTTGCGTGTGATTAAGCTGCTTATGTTCAATTAATGTAGTTTTGACAACATTTTTAAATCAGTAGATATAGGTTTGATGCATTTTTTTGAAATTTGCATGTAAACTTGGTTGTAGTTTATATTTTACGCTTTTACTTAAAGAAGTGGACTCTGTTGAACTCCATTTCTTTTTTGTATTGCTTTTCGTGTGGCTGTTTAGTGTTGTGTGTGCTAATATTTTTGTGCATACTTTTTATACTTTACGGTGCTTTGTTTTGCAATTTTACTGTATTATGTTAAGTACCGGTATTATGTTCTTTAATGTGTTTTGCTTTTTTTTTTTGGGTGGCAGCTGACTTTGGTGAAGTTTTGGTCTTTCGTTACCATCCTTGCTGTGTGAATTATTTTTGTTTATTGTGTTGTGTATATTTTGTTTATTTGCTAGCAAAAATAAAGAAAAATAAAATGAAAGTGTTTAAGATAAAATACAACAAGGTTTTATCATAAAATTCCAACAAAACCCACGTAGAGTGAGAACCAATAGACTGGCAGCTGAAAAATATAAGTTTAACAAATAATTAAATGTTGCTAATTGTTGCAGAGATGAAAACAAGTGTTCTTGACTAATTTTGACACGCTCATTTGAGAGATGACAACGCCTGTGTTTGGTTGGTTATCAAATATAAGATTGGTCCATTTGCACTGAAGATGTTGTCGTATTTCAAATTTGCTAAACAGTATGCAACAACTTCTGAACTGCAAACATTTTTGTTCAGAAATTGACGTTTTGCTGCCATGTGCAGATTCTCCATGTTAAAGGGAAAGTTAATACGTTGCAATTTTCAGAGTCTTTGTGTCATAATAAAATAGGTGCTTTGAATGTTATTCCTTCACCTGACTAAAAACATTGATCAGATAAAATAAATTATGCGAACATTGAAATACTTGCGATTCTATCGCAATTTTTATATCTTGCATGTTTTTGATGTGATCTAATTGAATTATTTCTTAAATGTTTGCATTAACCTATACTGATATAATCAATGTAAAATAAATAAGAATGTGAGACCGCCCAATGTTTTCATTCACTTTTCATGTTGTACACGTAATTAATTAAAAATGCAATTATTTCATGACAGTCAATTCAATATGTTGTCTTTCCCAACCAAGGTGGTAAAGAACCGTGTGATATTGCTTGCGATGCTCTGAGGATATACTGACCATTTTATCAATTACTTGGAGTTTGCAGTTTCCGGAATTTTTATCCACTGAGTAAAGTGTTAGGTTTCGTTACCCATTACACTTTTCAAGTTTTCAGGGTCAAGAAGTTTAAAATTTGAAAGACCACCAACTGGACATCATTTGACAAAAAATAATTTCAGATTTTAGTTGTAAAACAATACTTCAGCTTTGAAAGAATACTTCAGTTGTGAAAAGACACTTCAGTTGTGAAAAGACACTTCAAAACTCGCAGAATATTAGATAACTTTATTCTGGTTTGACTTTTTTCCGCCCCAATCTGGTCCAGATAGACCAGATTAAATAAAAATCCCAACATACAATCTACAAACATTAGTCCTTAATTTCCACTAACCTAAAAATAAAGCATTTTGCTATGTCGTCAGCGTTTTTTCTGATTATTTTATTCTTTATCACTCGGATTACCAAGGTGTCTTTTTGCGCAACGCTCAGAGTTCATGATCGATACCACTACACCTTGCAGGTTTACAACTTTCCATATAAGAGGGTTTTGTTACCTGACTCATCATTTATGCGTCCGCTCCGGGAGCCGTTGCACAAAACGAAAAAAACAAGGTGTCTTCCAGGACACCTTGGTAGTGTAAAGAAGATCAACTACAGTGGTGAAAATAAAATCAATTACAGATAGTGCGTGTATGATTCATTTGTCTTTTCATAGTAACATTGTTCTGTACGTTAAAAATATTATAAATTTTCTATTTGTAAAGCTTGCTTTTCTTACAATAATAGCAGCAGTAAGACATAAGCTGCAGCGGATAAAGTATAGCCATGGACACTGATGATGAACTATCTAAGGAGGAAGAAAATGCAACCATATCAAGGTGATGAAGTGGCAAGCACTTGCTTGATGAGCAATTGAAGGCCATTATTTTTCATTGTTTTTTCATAAAGTTCATGCCAATATGCAAAATAAGCAAGGGTAAAATATTAGATGCTAGCAAATGTCAAAACAAGATATGTTGCAATTCTTATTCCATACATTGAAGCCCTAGAATAAGAACAATGTGGATATGTAGGCTACTGCTGGCAAAATCAGCAGTGACAAAGCTAGCTGATAAGGTAATTAAAATATCTGGAAAGAGGTACAATGCGTGCAACAACGTCTTACTTCACCACCGATGACTTTGAAGCTAAAGAGAAGCTAAACACAAACTAACCGCAGTTGGCATATTGAGGGTTTATTAGTGTGAGGGATGCATAGAGAAACATGGTGGATATAGCTGCAATCAACGCTCACATGTTGTTTGTGAACTCAACTGCGAAGAAAATAGGAAGACCCAAATTCATTTTGCAGTTGATTGAATGCTTATGTGGTCAGGTGCAAACTTGCATTGATGATAATGTTGTGGTCATGACACATATAAGTTTTAGTGCAAATAAAACAAGAAAATGCAGAAAATGTCATATTTGCAACAATGCTACTGTCTTTATTTGTTTTGTAAAATTCAATATGTGAAAATAATTCATAAGTACAGTAATTTATGTGAAGTGCATTACTGCATTCATTGTTGTCGTAAATGTCAAATAAATCCATGTTTAGCTAAAAATGACATTTGTGCATATTTTTTCAAAAGATTAAGTGACATAAAATAATAATCCAGCAGTGATGTAAAGCAAAAATCAGAATAAAAAAAAAGGAATGTGTTCTATTGGACACCGCAGTAAAAATCGGTTTGAAAAATACTGGTAATCCTAGTGTTAAACAAATTATTCCGGAGTTATGGCTAAAGATCAATTGCAAACTAAATGTCTTTGCAAAGCCGCAACACAAACAAGAAAGCAAATCGAACAATATATTTTGCTTGCAGGTGCACAAAATTACCAATGTCTGTTCACTGTAATAATTTATATATAGGATAAATAAAACTATTCCCAACACTTTGAATGACGCTTTTTTGTGTGCAATAAATATTGTAGAAATATCAATTAGGCCTACATGCATGAACAGAGCTAACATGAGTATGGCCGAAAATTTTTGTAATTTTTACTTTATCTTCATTTTATTCTGTTAAATGCCGTCTGCGGTTGTTAAGTTTTATTTGTCTATGGTTAAAAAAATAACCTCTACCAAAAATCAATTAATTGCCAAAATGTGTGTTACATTGTGGAAATGTATTTAAAATAAATCATTACGAAAAATTCACACCAAGAGATTTCAATTACAGAAATATTTACAACAGATCAATGTAGTCAAGCATATTAACCCATATAAGACATGAAAAATAAAGATGCTTAAAAATTTGTGAAAGTCACATATCATCTTTAATAGTGTGTAAAGGGATGATAATTGCCAAAAAAAAATTTAAGTTTTGTTGATTTATTGAAATATTTGCAAAAATCGAACGTTGCGAAAACGCATCGTTTGTCACCCCGCCGGCAGTGGATGTTGCGAAAACGCAACGTTTGTCACCACGCATGCTATTGCTGTTGTCGCAATTGATTCGTACAGACTTAAAACTTATGTGTAGGCTATGTCTGTCTAATCTCTTAATCTTCCTAGCTATTATCTTCATCCGTTTAGTTGTATGCATATCAGTTTATGATCTGTCTGCAGTGTTTTTTCTGAAATATTGTAATATTTAGTACACTAAGTCAGCTTGGCAGTTTGCAAGATTTATTGCTGGAAAAACGGTTACATTATTATGTACTCACTCATAAAAACGTATTCGCTGTTAGTGATAATGTTGAGAGCATTTCAAATGTAAAGGAACATCGCATTTCTTGCAGACGTATACTGTTTGGCTCTGGCATTGTCTGCATCTTCGGCAGCTTTTGGGTTCACTTGAAACGATATCATGAGCAATTTAATCAAACCGCATCTCTGCATTGATCGCATTTGTTAGCGACCGTTGTCTTCCTGTTTTTTGCAGAGGGACTCCATATTTTTTAAGCCAGATTTGTACCAGTGATCTGGTAAAGTTCAGCATGTCTTGGCTGTAACCACCTTCACTCGCAAACAGCCAAGCGTTGTTCACACATACATTCAACATGTAGGAGAGGATTGAAAAGTACCATTTCTTGCCTCGAATATTTATCCTGTATTGTGAGACTGAAGGGGCGGGGCCTTGCCACTATAGCTTCAGCCGTAAGCTGATCACGCGGTAAATGGCCCAGCTGCACATTTCCTTCGTCACCTGAATCTTCATCAGTGATATTTCCATTATCCGGTGGAGCGATAAACACTCTAATTTCTTCAGACGTTTGAACGACAGTGATGTTATCATCATTTTCTTCTTCAGAACTTTCTTTGTCAGAGAATCTTTCAAGTTCTTCCAACTCTTCATCCAATCGCTTTTTCCTAACAATGGAGACAAAAATAATTAACCACACATGTGGGAAAACTAGAGTTAGAAAAGTAGAACAACAATGTAATTTGCTTTCGACAACAATCACTAAATAAGGCCAAAAGTTAGCACAAAAGATTTCCTGTAACACTGAAAAATTGTTATGATATGGAAAATAAGTCAGGCTTGTGGAGTATTACTTGAAAACCTTCAACAGATCTTTGAAGCACATTGTAGAATTTTAATAATTAATATATAATTCTTAAATGGGAAAAACCAACTGAAAAAGGTGATCTGGTACTATGACACTTCCTCAAATGGGCGATCTACCTAATACAGAAAGCAATATCACTAAGAAAATAAATCAATAGCTTTTTTTTCTTGGTCTGAACCTTAAAACATTTGACCAGGCTAACACACACAATAGTATTTCAATAAGATAAATTTATGTTACGGAACCGGTTTTCTTCCATTAGGAATCGTCAGCATAACTGAGTTCCATATATCGGTTCCATAACATAAATTTATCTTATTGAAATACTATTGTGTGTGTTAGCCTGGTCAAATGTTTTAAGGTTCAGACCAAGGAAAAAAAGCTATTGATTTATTTTCTTAGTGATATTGCTTTCTGTATTAGGTAGATCGCCCATTTGAGGAAGTGTCATAGTACCAGATCACCTTTTTCAGTTGGTTTTTCCCATTTTTGATCATAGATATGGTTTTTCTAGTTTTTCCTAACCTTGTCACCTATTCTGCCGCATTGATTGCTTTAAATTTTTGCACAATTGCAAGTTTAGCATGATGATGTAATAGAAGCATTTATTCTAGATTTCACCGACATAGTATTTCTATAATCCTCTGCTTAGTAAATTTTATTTGAATTTTCAAGTGTTTGCCATTATACTTGCTCAAGCTAAGTCAAATTGAAATTACAATATTCGATAGTTGCGTTTTGCTTAAACTATGAAGAGAAGAAAAGGCAGAAATAAAGAAATGAATATGAAGGATTGGAGGTCATGAACAGTTTTATTTATTTAATTAACTTGTAATTTTTCGTTTGTTTTTGGTCCATTTATGCTGACATCTATTGATATTGTAGGCTAATTCTTATTTCGACTCAGTTGTGCTGACATCTATTGATGTAGGCTAATTTTTATTTCGACTCAGTTACGCTGACGATTCCTAATGGAAGAAAACCGGTTCCATAACATAAATTTATCTTATTGAAATACTATTGTGTGTGTTAGCCTGGTCAAATGTTTTAAGGTTCAGACCAAGGAAAAAAAGCTATTGATTTATTTTCTTATATAATTCTTAATTGACAAATGAATTCTAACTTGGATAGCGGTTAAATATTTTTGCATGAGGTTTTCGCTATACTGTAATTATGTACGAAACTAATGTAATATGTTATAAAACATTCAAAGACAGATAGCAGATATATTGCGTTGGGTCAGATTATAGTTTGTAAAGAAAACTTTATTTACAAATTAGCATATTTCATTATCAACAGCAATCAATCCATAATAAAATGCAAAGCGGTCGCACATCGAAAGCTCACGGTATGACAAACGTTGCGAAAACGCATCGTTCAGCGCATCTGTGATGACAAACGTTGCGAAAACGCAACAAAAATTGCCACGCATTTTGAACACGAAAACACTTCTACTTAGAATACAGCTAGATTTTATATAAGTGAAGCAAGCAATACCTAATACATTAAATTAAGATACACACTAAAAAAAATTGTAAATTCGTCATATAAAAATGCAACTTACCTAATATTTCTTGCAGCCATCGTATTCCAAAAAATTGTCGAAATTCAGAACTATGTTAAAACTTCAGTAAGGCTAATAAACAGATAAGCTAACTTGTTTCTGACTCTCATAGCACTAAACTAACTAATGAAACTGGACTGACCGCAAAATCTCAAGCAGTTCGACCTAGAAATAGAAAAAAGCGCGACCTACTTGTCTGTTGCGAAAACGCAACATTTGTCTTATATGGGTTAAATTTAATATTAAAACGAACAAATAAGAAATATTAGTCGATGGGAGTCATACAAGTCAACCAAAAGAATTGGTTCAATATCGCCATGATAAAAAAGGTTTAAAAAAAACTTAAATTCTACATCTGTCGAAAATTTTGAGGTGTAGAAAATGTTGGTGTGCATGGCTAGTGTTAGATAAGATATTAAATTATTGAAAATTGTAGTCAGGTATGAACTAGGAAGTCTTCTTTCATTGGAATAAAAAGAAGACAAAAATCTTTGCATAGACTAGCTCAAATTCTTTGAAAGTTTGCTGCCAAAGCTTAACATTAGAATGACTGGGATAGTAATCGATAACGGGTTGCCATAGAGTTGTTTTCTTTTGTAACTTTTTATTCTGCAACAAGAGTAATGCAAATTTAAAATCATATGTTTGTTTAGAGCAGTGGTTCTTAATCCAGGCGGCACGCCCTCCTAGGGGTACATCAATCCCTTTCAGAGCGGCACAAGCTTTACAACAATATTTACTATTTTTCAGTGTGCAGTGGTTTCGGTGTCCTACACTATTCAGATTCCTTTGGAAATCATCTGTAGGGATTGATGCAAACGGAGTTTTTGTTGCGCTTGCTCTGCAACCTGACTTTGATATATTATGTGAAACAGAATAAAATCGTTCTAATGCTAAAAATATTCATTACATTACTTATCGCGAAGTTTTAACATGCAAAACTTGACAAAACCAAACCTATAAAGGGTGTAGTGAATTTAGTTACCAAAGTGCCAAACTTTATCAAAATTGGGGTTTATAAAACTGGAGCTCTTTGCAGTTGTTTTTTCAATCGTCTGTGTGTAAGTGCAAGGAGTTGCAATCTGTTGGTAAAGTATAGCTTTTCCACACGAATGGTTGTCCAGCATGCTCATTAAAGCTTGCACATGCAAACAACTATGACAAAGTGCAAACAATAAATAAATTCATCATTTTGAAGCAGTAATTATAACTGACAGCTGTTTTTTTGGGTTGTGAAAAATGTCGGTAGTGGGTTACTAATGGTATTTGTTTTAAAGTGGATTTTTCTTATTCTGATAATTTAAGTTAATACATCCCCAATTTTACAGTAAATACTTAGAATTAGCAGTTTATCAGTTTTGATTGTTTCATTATATTCATTTGCCAATTTCACAAAAGCATAGAATTACAAGTATGCTGTAAATACATTATACTGTTTGAATCATACCAGCTTGTTTTCATGCCAGCATTACAATGTAATTGGAGAATCTGGAAAACCATAATTAATGTATTTTGTGACAAATTGCACAAAAACAGCACAATCATTTTAATATCTAAGCATGAATAAAGATCACCGGAATTACTTTTTGGCAAACCTGAAGTGAACTCGCAAATGACACAGCTTGATTTATGCATAGATTGACAAGATAACAATGCCAGTAAAATGATGTGACACAGTGCATACGTTGACAGAGTAAACGTTTCAGTAAAGTACGATAACCAGGGAAATGATGCAAATGCAGTTTTCGGAGATGAATGTGCAGTATATAAAGAACTAAGATTTTAATCACATTCAAAAAGTACTCTTTAGCAAAATACACAGACATTAAATAACATGAAGTAGTCTGCTGATGCAAACTAAGCTAAACGCTCACAAGATGTATACAGTGACAATCTGCTTTTATTCCAACGTTTCGTCAATCAGACACGATTGACTTCTTCAGGGAGCCAGACCAGGAAGTGACTACCTGTCTAGCATAGAAAAACACAGGACCATGTTGCTGAAATCAACTAAACATGCAAAATGAAAATTCAACTTCTAGACAAAAATTATTGCGTGATACTTCTAGATTTCTAGACAAAAAACATAGTCCTGTGTTTTGTCATGCTAGACAGGTAATCGCTATCTGGTCCAACTCCCTGAAGAAGTCAGTCGTGTCTGATTGACTAAACGCCGGAATAAAAGCAGATTGTCACTTTTTAAAAGAATAGAACTTTTGAAGCAAATGGCAAATATCATAAGAATTATGAGAATATTTTGAATTTAATGAAACCTTAATTATGGTAACTTGTTCAAACGTCCTTGAAATGCCACATGTAAACTTTAATAAAATTATGAAATTTCTGTTAACCACAGCCTAGCCTAGGCTACCATTAGATATTGACAATAATCATAAGAAATGATAACCAGCTTTACTTTTGGCTTTTCACGTGTCAGCACAAAAAATTATTGAAAGTGAACTAATGTGGAATAGGAGTATTAACAAGCTAGTGGATTAATGCTTTAATCTCGTAGCAGTAGAAACAGTTTCTTTAAGTGGATTGAAGATCAAAGTATTTTGCAACTGTTGTTCCAGTTATTGATGAACTTCGATCACTTGTTTTGATATCAGTTGTTGTAATTGAAACAACACTGATTGTATATTTAGTGTTGGATTGGAGTCCAGTGATTGTTATGGACTTGTCTCGGTTAGCAAAGTCATTCTCAGTTACAGCATCAGTTCGCATCCTCTATTCATATTCATTGCTCTCGGTGATTGGTTTATACAGTAGTATGCAATATATTGTATGACAGCCTGACTACCAGATACGTTATTAGCATCATCATCCCATTGCAGAAATATTTTATTTTTGTTGTGTTTAATATTCGTTTATTGGTGGTGAAGATCCTGCAGAACAAGTAACACTGGTCGGCATTATTTTTAATCTTTGGGTAAAAATATCACTGTTGAGTTGAGATAAGTTTTTATTGCTGATTACGAATATGAAGTCACTTTTTCTCTATCACGTCAAAGTTTTTTTACAATTTGTGATTTAAAGTTTTCGCATTGCAGCCTGCTATAAGAAACATCTCCTATTTCTGCGTCATGGCTGTCATTGTTGCGGTTGAATCACTGTTTTATGATGTCATAATAAGTTAATTGTGGTGTCACTGACAGGCATTGTTTTCAATGATTAAACTAGCTTTCTTGGGATTATTCTTGCAGTTACTATAGTCATGATCTCAACATTATGTCAGTGATAAATCTTCATCTGACAACCAATCGACCGAATGTTCAGACTATGACCATGATGATGATCAGCATCCGCAACGGTTTAGCCAAGCAGAGCTAAATGATCTTCCAAAACAATATTCGTTATTACATTTCTCATCAAATCTTCTTAAGATTTAACTGATCATCGGATTAGGATGCGTAGTGTGATAAAATATTTGAAATCAAGTAGACAGTATCACACTAAATCAGCAAAATCATTTTTTTATAGAGCTTTTGCCACAAAAGTGTGTCTTCTTCAGTATAGTCTGCAACAAATAATAATTAATGCAATAATATTGACATTACTGTAAAATTTAATAAAAGTGTTAAAAGATTTCAAAGTAGGTTATATTAAAAAAATCATAGAAAAAATCATAAATTATACGTAACTTTAACCCTTTGCTTTTAAACTTTTTTTAGAAGTTAACTGCTCAAGGGGGGGCCGTTTTTGGATCAAATTCAATCAGCTGTTACGTGTTATCCGCTGATGCTATTTCAACAGAAGTTGCACTGGTGTGAAAGCAAATCATTTGTCTATAAGTTTGAAAAGTCATTATTTTAAAATTTTATATATTAAACTTGATATTTCAATTTTTGCAAAGGTACCCAAAAACGACAATTTTGATTTAACTTGCCGCTATTTAATTACCGTGCTAATCCGATTTCATGCAAACTTCTGAATAACAAAGAGCTCGATCGAACGCAAGAAGTGTATGTGCGGTGTGCCGAATCATTGCATTGATTAGAATTTACGACTTGCGAGCAAATCTTATTGTAAGCTACTCACTGATTCTAAAATAGTTACAATCAGAGTAATATTGTTACACGAATTTGAAAAAAAAAAAAAAACTGCGTTTGTTGTCTTACATTTTTGTCCTAAACTAATGCATTCCCAAACTTATGGCTAGCTTCTAGTTTTATGGAACCAAATTTCTCATAAGTAACAGCTTAGCCTGCTTGAATAGCTGTTTACATCTTCGTTTGTGTATTTTAGGTCTACAATGGAGTTTGTGGTATGAATATTATTAGTAGAGAGAAGACAATTGAACAAGTTGTTGAAATTATCTGAAATTTCTACTAAGTTCAAATTAGGTGCTTTTGAAATTGTGTATTTCTGTCAAGTCGCAACACAAATATCATGCAGGCCACATCATAAGTCATTTCGCTTACCGGTGTTTATAAACATGACTCATGAATTACATCCACTAAAAATACAGCATTTACATCAACAAAGCTAAGTTCGAAGCTCACTTTTTACTGAAGATTGTGTCAATCAATTTGAAAATGCGTTTTTAGTCCGCCAGCGTCGAAGCAATGCAACAGCGAAGTAAGAAACATGGGTAAACAAAAGAAATGTGAAAAACACCCGCAGTCAGCAAACCTACATTAATTTAACGTTTAAAAATGTTGAATCAATGTAAAAGAACTGAATTGCTGACTGGGTCGTTATTGTTTGAAAGACAAAAAAAGGCGTAAAGGCGTCAAAACGATACAAGAGCAAGGCAGCGATTATGTTTCTGGCCAAAACAAAATTAACTTTTTCACTTCAAAGATAAAATTGATTACAACGAAGCTTCAAAATTTGTCGTAAAAATATTGCAGAAATACAATAAACATAATCATTTTGTGCCAGATTGTGAGAAGACTTTCTAGATTCTTTTCAAACATTTGCAGGATTGCAAATTATTTTTTATAACTTTAAAGAAAACTGTCGGGTTACGTATTTATAATGTTTATTGCGCTGTTATCGAGTTATAAACTGCCTTTGTTGTCTACCTTTGTGGTTGCCGGCCAGCTTAGAGCAGCATGCAAACTACGCGTTTATGGCATTTGCATCGTGTTATGATTCCCGCAAATTTTCCACAAGGTCTTTGGTTTTATCGTGATATTTTTGTGCCTTTTCTGTCCTAAGCTTGAAGTCATTGTGCTCTACAATTCACATCGCTTTTTAGACTCAGTGTTCATTGAAAATCTTTTGTGTGGTGCATCATTTTAAGTAGTATCTTCCCCTGAACTGTTACACAAACCGCCCAGAACCAGGTTGATTATGAATATTATAGCCGTTGAGTGGCCGTTATTGTATATGTGGATTTATTAGATGTCTGACTAAATTCATGCCAAAGTCGAGCAAATTCTGCTTTCGGGATCCTTGCGGTTATTTACGGTATTTTTTGTTGATAAGTTTAGGCAGCATTTTTCCAAGATAAATGAAGACATCGGTATTGTTCGTCACTTAGATTTAGTTTTCTCAGCATTGTTTATTCATTCTTTGATCCATTAGTTTATCCCACTTTAGGTACAATCGGATCGTTTATAAATGGCGGGTCTTCACAATAGCCGGCCTCTTATACTTTGGCTCAACGTATTCAGATGTTGAATCAATGATCAAGAAAGCTGATTTGTTGTTTGTCTTATGTGACGCCGAGCATTATGCCTCATCTACATCACAAAATATTTTGTAGTGAAGACTAGGCATTATCATCTTTATTTTGCGCTCTTTGAAACAACACACAGTGCACTGTGAAACAAAAATGCAACACATAACAACTAGTAGGCGACATAAAGCCGCTAAGGGACATGTAGTCATCGAGTAAGCTGCTACGTGATCTCATAATTTTGAGTATACAGAATCTCACAATTACTGTTTGCAAAAACGCCATTTCTTCAGCTTCTTCTAAAAGCATTTGCAGTGATACATTTCCTCAATTGCAAGTTTTGTCAATGAGAGCATTTCCATAGAAAGTTTATTTCGAAACTAGGTTTTTCGTGTCATTACCTAAGGGAAGATTTCTTATTGTAACGTTTTTTATTTGTCAATGGATATTTGCTGGTTGAAACAACTGTTTTGAATAGTTTATGGCCTACATAGCATACTATTTTGATCGTGGATTGCTATTCTTTGTAGAGCTGATAACGCAAAAACGTTTGCTATTATTGTTTCTAATTAACAACTTTGTGATCACTGGCGTTTCTTTTGTAGCATAAGAAATAACGCGCTTTGTGTTATTGAGGTCAAACCAAACAAAGGAAAACAAGAGGATGTTTCTCTCTGCTCGCGCATATCGATGCACGAAGCAATTATGAGCTTATGGCTTGTTATCGCAATGTAATCCATTTCACGCTTTGCTGGAAGTTAGCTAGAAATAGCAAAAATTCACCAAAATCTTGAATTTACAAAAAAACTACACAACTTTCAGCATCAAATTTAATATCATCAGATCCGCTTGGCAATTTTAGGAAAAGTCAAGAAAAACCAAGTGCATGGCGTTACTGTGCTTCAAGTAATCAAAGAAAATATGAGGGGGGGAGGCAAATCTGGCCTCCCTTTGAGGAGCAAAGTGTTAAAGGCTATCGCCGATTTAAAATCAGTTGCTGGTAGCCTACTTGATTACCACGCCTTCATTTAAGGCTACCGTATGCTACTACATTGGCTACACAGCATCTGGTACGGTTGATTAGAAATGACCAAACACACTGAGTAGCGTACTCTCGGGCCTCTGCTTTAAAATCTTAATAATCGTATACAAGCTAAGCTATTTAGCGTACCGTAAAGTCAACTAAGCCATCAATACACCAGTAGGCTGCGAAAAGTAAAACTGATCGACGAGATGTAAATGATACGGCATTTAATGGAAAGAAAATTCAATGTGTTCGGATGCACAATTTTAGGCTAGCCTAGATAATTAAGCTTACTTATTGCTTAACAAAATTTTAGCCGAACCTACTTTATCAAACGCTTTTAAATCCGCTTCACACAACTCAAGAAATGTAAGATATGGTGAAGTAGCCTGCTGCAATGCTGCTGAAATTTTGCCTGTCACTTGACGATAGCCTGTTACGTGATTGGAGTACACGAGTATGTTAGTTTCAGAAAATTATTCTTGCACAGATTAGAATATGTTAGGTTTTACATACCAATTATCTCAAAAACCATACTACATTGGGGCACAAATTTTTGTAAGGAGATGCACGAAGTCTTTAAACGTAGAAAAATGCAAAAAAGTCGTATTTGGCAAAATGGCAGATATTTGGTTTACCAAAATCACGGCAGAGCTTCCGTTTGATAGAAACTATAATTGATATCATCGCTGAGGATCAAAAAAAAAAGGATCAAATAGCTGCGAAAATTACTTCGAGTAATTCTTTGTTATGATTTTCATTTTTCATTATGCAAACCAAGGTGAACCTCAATGTACATATTTTTATGACAAACCATAAAAATTGTATTTTCCTTTTTTTATTTAGTTTCATGAGACAAGGAAATCGTTCCGAATAAACAATAATTCAATTGAAGATATTTCCCTAATTTTGCCAGATACGTATTTTGTGCAACAACGTTTTAGAAAAATTGCTCGGTATGGTATAGCGTTTGAGATGCAGTCAGAGAATGCAACTTCGCGGTTGATGGCGTTATTACAAAAGCCAATCTTTTGCCAAGGAAATGTATGCGAAAACAAAAAGGCTCAAAAGCGACTGACTGATAAATTACGTTACAATACGTTACAAAAACGATGCATTAATTTCAGATTTTTTCAACTAAACAAACAACTCTGCTCCAAATGACAGAAAGTCCAAATTTTTCGAGAAAAAATATATGCCGTTTTGAGGTAAGCTTTTGTTAAAATAAGATTTTGAAGACCAACATTTGAATGAAAAGTTTGAATTTTTTGAGTTGGTCCTAATAGTATTTCTGCTAAAATATATCAAAACTTTTGAATCCATGTAGAGAAAAAATAATTTTGTAATCACTCAAGCACCTGCAAAATTCCATTTAAGTAACGATTCATTGCTGATGCAATATGTGCAATGTTTGTCCAAGCACAATAATGTAACTGCGCGTGTTTTTTTTTTCACAAAAGCAAAGTAGTTTAGATAGCCGATATCAAGTTATTTTAAGTATTCTTCAATCTTTCGTTTTCATACAACATTTTAACAACATCTATAAATATATAGTTTCGGGAGAGAGTTTGCTTTTTTATACCAAAGGCAGGCAAGACACAACAATAACACAGGGTTGAGCATTACAACAGTATATTACATATTTACAATAGTTCAACATTCAAACGTTTTCGACTTAACTTAAGTCCTCATCAGGAATCTGCAAATATTTATAAACTACAATAAATTTCACTTCTTGACAGTGACTACCGTAACTAACTAACTAAACAACTAACTAAAAGCATCGAGAAACACGCAACGATTAAAAGCAATAGAGTGGAAAACACACAGAGAGACGAAAAAATTACATTAAGAAAAGGCAACTGCATGACTAAGTTACAAAGGAATTTGCACCACGGGGTACGTGATACAACTAATAAATGTTGAGGAGAATAGAGGCGCCACCCGCAAATAATTCAATTGAAGATATTTCCCTAATTTTGTCAGATACGTATTTTGTGCAACAACGCTTTAGAAAAATTGCTCAGTATGGTATAGCGTTTGAGATGCAGTCAGAGAATGCAATTTCGCGGTTGATGGCGTTATTACAAAAGCCAATCTTTTGCCAAGAAAATGTATGCGAAAACAAAAAGGCTCAAAAGCGACTGACTGATAAATTACGTTACAATACGTTACAAAAACGATGCAATAATTTCAGATTTTTTCAACTAAACAAACAACTCTGCTCCAAATGACAAAAATCTATAAATATTTATGTAACGATAAGCGTACCGGTACAAGCATAAGTTTATTGGCGTGTCGAGTACTCACTCCTCGTTGCTTTCCGACAACAAATCAACAAAAGAAACTTGCTACATCAGTCTGTTTGTTTTATGAGATGAACTGAGTTTTTCAAGAACTTTCCTGCTGCTTCTTGTTATAAGTTAGAAACAAAAAAATGTATTAGGTATAGAAAACAGCGTCAAATAACATCTTTTTCATCATGGCTTATCGTATGCTCTCTGATAATTTCAAAGAAACTCAGATGTAATTAAAAGATTAATCACAGCAACTCAAAACTCGAGTTTGCAAAGAAAATGCGGAATCAAGACAATTGAATGCTTTTACAACAAACAAAACTCATGAGATATCTGCGTCGTAGTTCCAAGCGCGGCGGCATTTAGTAATCCTATTAATCCGTATAATTTGAAAACAAAAGGACTAGCTAATAACAACCTAAAATCTTAGAGTATGTTATGAAAATCATGTCATATCTCTAAAACTATAAACAATAGCTACGTCATTTAAAGCGGAACAAATACTTGAATAAATTTTAGAAAAAGTCAAAAAATTTCAAAGGTGTGGATTGCGTAGTTCTTTAAGGATATTGCTTTGAAAAGTTACAAAAACTACTTAACATTACAAAAATAACTGAAGTATGAAATAAAAATGGCGATGTATATAATGGTTTGCTTTAAAATAAAAAAACGCAATTTGCGTAACTTACACGAATACTGTATCAAGCATAAAACCAAGTTTGATGATGAAAACAGTAAAGCATCTGGGCAAACTCGCAAATAATCTTTCAAATTTTTGAAAAATGAGTTGATGAAAATTTTACAGTGATTTTGTTTAATTTCTATTTTTGGACTTGGCGTAACTTTACACAACTAAACAAACAAAAAACACTTTTTCTTTTAAAATGTAAATGTGGTTTTAATTTATCGACATACTGTACGTTTCGTAACTTGTATAGTTAATAAATAGATTTGTGAGAGTATTTCAGAACGAAAACAAAATTTCTACCAAAGCTTCAAACGAACTAAAGTAATTTTAGCCAGTTTAGCGCAGAATATTAACTCTTTGCAACTTGCGTTTTTGACTATTCCGGAAAGGTCACTGTTGGACCGTTGTTTTCTGATGTAATCACTAATCACATTACCACTACATTATTTTTGTCAGAAAGTAATTATTGGAAATAATGACCCTTGATTTTTCATAGCGCTGTTGGGACAAAGACCAAGAGCATGAAAACAAAATAAATGCACCATGAAAGATTACAATAGTGAAATCGAGTGTTGTTCACAATAAAAGCGACTGGCTCGAACGACAATTGCCGTGATACGCACTTAACAGGCCAATATGTTTATGATGTTTATTCATTGCTTGATAAGGCCGTTTGTATATTGAACAAACATTAAGCAAAGCATCATCAAGTTTTTTATTAAGCCGTTAAAATTAAAGTAAAAGTTTCAAGTATGTGCTTGACGTTTTCTCAATGTTCTGACAAAGGAAGAAAAAATGTTTGACGTCAAGGAATATAAAAGACCGAAACCATGGTTTAGAATAAATAAAATGCTTGGTAGTGGTTTCAAATTTTTTTTTTTATACATTTGTGGGTAACATTAATGTAAAAAATGATCAATCAAACACATAAGACATTTTCTAAAAGCGTAATTGAGTTACATACCATAAAACATAAATTGTTTCTTGCAACTTACATGAAATATGTACTTTTGCTTTAAGCCTAATTTTTTATAAACGTCCATTTTCCTGAAATCGTTTTTGCAAGGCTGTGGCGTCGGAATCGTAATGATTTTGGCATGTTCGAAATCGGAGTTGGAGTCGTTAAAAAAGGCCGAATCCGGCTTAATACAAACCGATCAACAACAAAATTTTTGTTTGCAATCGTTCTGCAAAATATTTTTTTTGGGCTCTGTTTTGCGCTTTAAAACTTTGCCAGAAAAAAAAGTATTTGTTATTGTCGCAGTTTTTGTAAAAGTCGCCATTTCAATAGCGATCAAAACTTGAGTGAAATTGAATTTAAAATAGAAATAAAATCTAGCAACAATGAAGCTGGAGTCAAAGTTGTAATCGTCATCGGTCGGATAGAAATCGAGGAGTAAAAGTGTTATATTTTTTGCCAGGCTCAACAGCCCGGTTTTTGCATATGTTTGTTTACAAAAGTGTCAATGATATCTATAAGACCAAGTTATTTTTACAGCATTAACAAGCAGCATTGGTACATAGGTACCTTTGCATATTTTGTATGGAACTTTTGCAAGAAAAAACTACATGATTTTCAGTTTTGAAAGAATAACTTTTTATCATACAAAACACCTTTTTTTTACAATTTCAACGATAACTTAATAAGCTTTTTATTTATATTCACAAATAACACACGTTTTCTTTGCATGTGAATATTCGTCGCAAACAGGTTGGACTCAATCCACACAGCTTTTCTTAGTTGTACGTTGTTTCCACATGGTCTCGGCAGACATAGCCACTGTTAACAACCAACAAATGTCCATATGTATGAGTTGTGTATTGAAATATTCGGACCTTTAAAAGCCATACAGAAAGTATACATCATTTTTTATACCTCATTGCTCATTTTCATACAACCTATATGCAGGTACTATTGTACTGATGCTGCCTGTTGGCAGTGTAACGTTGTGATGTCGGACGAAGATTATACATCAAATCGAAAATTGTTACAAGCAATCAACTGAATGCAAAAGCATGAGATGCAAGTTATGTTAATTGAGTTAGTAATCATATACGCAGAGATTTCTAGAGACACAGCACTCATCGCATTTAGGTCACATGAAAATTAACGTTTGATTTGTAAATTGAGCATAAAATTATTTTTTAAAATATTTACTACCAGGTAGATTACGATTCAAAAAATGTTGGTAGGTTAAGATTGAGTGAAAAACAATGTAAAATGTCAATTTATATAAATTATACTGTACATTAATTAATTAAATAACGATGTAAATTAATTTACAACATTCAGTACTTGAAGAATGAATTGCTTTAGTTAAACAAATCTTCATTCATGAAAACGATTTGCCATGGGAAATGCTTAATTGGCTGAATGTAAAAGTATATTTAGTACGAACAGCTCATGGTCGAGAACAATGGCACATTGTATCCAACCCACAATACGATGAAGGAACATAATGATCATAAATTTTCTGACATTAATAGCTAACTGATAAATATAGCATTATAATAAAGCTACCTTATCAGACGCTACCTTACGCGTGTTTTATCAGAACGAAAGTCTTTGCAATCTTTTGTTCAAAAATTGTGATACTTTAGCAGCTGCAATTATTTCTCTTCAATCTGCAAATATTTGCTAGACTGATGACGCAATTCATTATGTTCGTGCATTTTTGCTAAAGTTGTTGTCCGTTATGGCGTCACATTAGCAGTAAAAAATTTGACAGCTTGTGATTATTGAACTGTTATATGTAACAGGCGTTGTTCATTCAAAGATTAAAGCTTATAACAAAAAGAACATACTGGATTTCAAAAATTATTGCAAAAGTTAATACGTAATCGGCATTTTGCGAACCGTGAGCTGCTTTTATTTTTATCAAGGGATTATCGTTTAGCGCATATGCAAAATAAGTCTATATAATTAAGCTTTAGAGCAAGTTAATTATATATTAATAAGCAACAAATATTTTCTCTTCAAAATATCTTGTTACGAGTCAGCTTTATCAAGTGCTGTGACTATGAGATCAAGACAAGCAAGCTTGCTGTTGATCATTTGCATTGGCTCTTTCTTGGATTGTACGGTAAGAATGTTTTCTTTGCTCTAGAAAGCAAACTGGAGCTAAATGTGCATGCTTTGTGTGTGTGATAAATAAAATCACTCTTTAGCAATGTTCAGTCTTAGCCTTGCTCGACAGTTGGCCGTATTCGATCCAAACGTTTTTTCCAATAATGTTTAATATAAATAAGCTGCTTCAGTAGCGCACCCAGCATGGGGTTAAGGGGGCTCAAGCCCCTCCCAAACCCGCTACAAAAAATGAAGTTTTTCTATGTTCACCATTTAACCCTATCTGTAGTGACACCGGCTTTATGAGGACGCCCCACTCTAGTAGTAAAATATTTTACAGAAGGAAATGTGCTAGAAATGTGAAATTTCTTGACTTTTAGTTTTTGTTCTTTGCAAATTTTCTAAACCTACACTGGTCATTTTTCTACATTCTTGCCCTTCACAATATAAGCATTTCGTCTCAGGTGGCTAGACATTTTCGTCCATGTTAGATATATATAATTTAATGTAAGGGCAATATAAATGTTAGTGCAATTACTTTGAAATATAAAAACGCCAAAAAATGCCTTATAATTATGAGAAAAAGTAATTTTTTGTTTAGTTTAGCATTACTTCGTGTTATAATTCGAAAATTTCAATTTTGAAGCTATTTTTTGGAAAGTAGAATAAATACTTTCTGACGCCTTTTCATCTCAAACACTTTATTCCAATAAATTTGTTGGATAAAAATTTAATTTCTATATGCACAATACACATGGCTATTATTTTGTAAAGTATGTTGGCTCTGTGATTTTCATAGCTCCCGTTATTAACGATTAATTAGCACGGGGCTAAGATAGCCCGTGACGTGCTTTCCGCGTACGAAAACAGCTCGTATTCAGATAGGGTTAAGTTATACCTTTTGCTTACTGGTTAGATATAAATAAGACACAACAATACAACAGGGCAGAGAACTATAACAATATATTTTACATATTTACAAATAGTTTTAACAGTCGAACGATTTTGGCTAAACTTTGAGCCCTTATCAGGAATCTGAAAATAAGGTAATTAAAAAATGCGATAAAGTTCAACTTCTTGAAGGTAAATTTACATTAGGAAAAGGCAATTACATAACTACAAAAAAATTTGCACCACAGGGAACATGATACATCAAGTAAATGTTAAGGAGAATGGACGGGCCTCCAGCAAGTAATTGTTTGTTTGAATTTGGGTTGTAGCGTTAACAGTGCTTTTTGAATTTTGGTGTCAAATTGGGATTTGCCTTTGCGTAAAATTTTAAATGAGTCAGCAGAGAATTTTTGATCTGTGCAAAAAAAACACTCCATGGTAGGCCTATGGTCTTTGATGGCACCTTTATTTAACTCTCTAACGTTCAGATGCTCCCGTACTCTCGTGGTGTAAAACTGTATACGACATTTGAGCAGAGAGACGAAGGCGTCTGGGACTTTAATTGAAAATACCAACTAATTTTAAATGTTTTTTAAGTAGGAAAAATGTCCACATCAAATTTATTGTTTACACAATTAGTGTTTTGTTTCAAACTGTTTTCGTGCTAGTTGTTGTTTTCTCACTTATTTGTGTTGGCAAACGGAAAGCTTGCCAGAGTCGACGTAGGAATGAGAGTGCTGATGGTTCTAATAGCATGGGGTTCACTAGGCCAACTTCTAATCTGATTGAGAGAACGAATACTGATGTATCGGCAACCGGTGGGTAGTGGGCCGTGAGAGCCTTTGAATATTAACCAAAGGGATGGGCATTGGCCTACTGTCACTATTGTCGCAAATCACTCAGCCGAAATTTCTGAATTAGCCCCCCCCCTAAATTTTTCCTGGGTGCGCTCCTGAGCTGCTTGGTTAGTTTTTGGCAAAGTGAAAATAATTTTTTTAACAAATTATCGAAAATTTTAGGTGAACACATGCACCCTACTAGTTTGTACCTACTGTTGAATTTTTGTTAAGCGTAGTCGCTTTGTAAAACGTTCAATCTATTATTCACTAACTATGCACCAACTACAGTCACTATTCAATTCATGCACGCATCACAACACAATTGATGGTCAAATAGGCCACACATTCACGAAGCAAAATTAAATAAGAAAATATACAATATATATTTTAGTAGCACGTACAAAATTTACATTCAAAACCTTTCTTTATAAAAATTAAAACAAAATTGATTACTAAATCAGTTTGCTGATCCGCAACTGAGGGTAGAATTCATGCCAGTGTATGACAGCCTTACATACATTACAAGTGAATACTGAAAAGTTTGGGTGTTCATCAGGACAATTATCGTTTCTAGCACTACAGTAGTTGCAACGTTCATCTGATGAAACTGAAAGTAAAAGCAACAATAAACAAGATGGTTTATTGCTTCACTGACGTTGTGCGCACCGTGACAATGCGCATCCTCAGAGCGCATCCTCAGAGCGAAATAACAAAAACTCACCTGTTGTTGACAAAATTAATTGACAAATGGTTTTCCACTCCAATAACTCAACTGCAGTTTTTACCAGGATTCTGTTATATTGCGATTGATGGCTCTATTTTCTCCGTTGTAGCAAAACGTTGCATTATAACGTAAAATCGTGTGATTTCATCAACAATAACTTTTAAAAAATGGCTTCAGTTTCAAGTTGCTGTGAAATAACAACTATTCAATATCTCTGCAATTCACTTTTGTGACGAAATCTTAAACATGATTTCACCTTTGCTGTTCTACAATCGCAAGCATATTTTTGGAATTTGCCAATTTTTAAATTACGTAATTGCTTGCTTTTTCTTTTATTTTGAAAGTGCTTTTTATATCTCTCACAAACCAGTTTTACACATTACGATAATTCTTACTTACAAATTTAAAAACTCTATTCATTCTAAAAAACGCTAGCTCAAAAATCTGTGTTTTTAAATTCTGCAATTCGAACTCACGAATAAAACAATTCCTTGAGACTCATTGCGTAACCTCTGTGTCATCGAATCTTTGTCACGCCAGCAGCGTATCTGCTGTTATCAGGAGATCAAACATTTCAATAAAAACCTATAACCCCTGCAGTACCATCTGCATATAAAATTTCACTCAATATCCCTTACTCCTTCACAAGGCCTATGAGAGGGGGGTGCGGAGGGTACGGCGCACCCTTGAGGGCCCGGGCTTGTGTTTGTTGGGAGGCCCGAAATTGTGATTTTATAGTTTACGCCCAAAAACGTTTGGTTAAATCCATCCTAAACGACTACTTTCAAGCATAAAAGTTGTTGTTCTTTAGTCCTGGGGGGCCCGTAATCTAACAAAAGGGTTCAGAATGGTAATCGAGTGCTTTGCGAGCAAATTAGGGGCCCAAAGTGGTAGTTTAATGCTTTACGTGCAAAAATGTTCTGTTGAAAGTACCCTGAATTAAATGATAAAAGTTAGTTATTCTCCTGTCTAAGGGAGGGAGGGGCATAGTGTAGCAAAACCAGATTTGAGAATAAAACCGGGCATTTTTTTTTGTGTGTTTTTTAAAAACTATTTAAAAAAGGTAGTTTCACGCTTATGTCACTTTGAAATGAATTTCGGAGTTAGAGCAGGAGCCGGAGAGTACTTTTGGAGCACAACCGGAGTCGGAGTCAAAAAAAGTGACTTCTGTCGTTCACCTCTGCTAGTGCTGGGCATGTAGTGAATGCAAAAGTTAATGAAGAAAGGTTATTGGTCAGATGAGCTTGATTATGTTTTAATTCAACAAGATGTTATGTTTGAGCCTTGGTAGAGAGCTTGGCTTGTACCAAATACATATACAGTAACACTCAGTAACGTTAACGAATTTAACATTAAACACACACAAAAAAAACATAAAAAACTACTAAATCCAACGTTTTCGACACCACATAGTGTCCTTATCAGATATAGTTATAGGCTACAGCTAAGAGAAATAAAAAATAAACTTGAAAATTTTACATTAAAGCTGTACAAGCGACACCTCTCAACAGCACCATCAACAACTGACACACGAATTCAATGCAGGATACACAAACTGGCGACGGGAGAGATCACATGATATGCACAACACAAAACACTAAATAATAGTTGTATTGCAGCCTGATAGCCTACTATTATTGCGCACAGATGTCCAATACTGCAGTAAAATGTTGTAGTGTATGGTGTGCAATACGCTTAAGCAAACATCACGCGTTTTGCCCAAGACAAAAGGGGCCCGGAGTGAGAGGAGGCCCGGAATGACTTTTCGTACCCCTAGTGAAACTTTGTCTCTGAGGCCTTGCTCCTTCAGTCACAACATCAACAACGACCCCAAATGTGGGAAATCAGAGTAATCATCCTCGATATACCCAGGCTTGGATTTCAGAAAAGCTCATCTGAAAGATCTCATTCTGCTCTCGCTTTTATTCTCTTTTATTGTTGCACACCCATACATCTAAATCACCATCCGTTTTCACCAGCACCTGTGGTAGGCGTATACCCTTTCCCACATAACTAAGAAAACTTAACCCTTTGAGGACCATAAACTTTTGAGACATGTTTTATTGAAATATTGATGATTTTTACTACAAGTTTATCACTTTAAAGAGGTATTTGAAAAAAAATTAATTTTTTTTTATTTCAAATAGAAGTTACGCTGTGGTACATATGTGTACCATTGGTCCTTAAGGGTAATGTGTTTAGCATCATTGCTGGTATGGTTTTACACAGTGGCGGCTGGTGCTGTTTGTGAGCAGTGGGGCTGCAATGAATAGTGGAGGGGGGCGAAGCCCGCCACTGAGTTCGCCGAAGGCGAACGACTTCGCGGGGGGGTATGGGGGGTCTCCTCCCAGAAAAATCGCATTAAATTTGGTGCGTTCTGAGCATGTTTTTACCCTAAATTTTGAAAAAATGCTTTCAAACTTTGTTGAAAAGTTGATATTCCTAAGCTGTATTTAAAAAAAAACCAACAGTATTGCTTTGGAGACAAACTTTACTAGTATTGAGCTTAGTCTTGACTAGCCCAGCCGTTGCATACAAGGTTCAAGTGATTTTGAGATGCCCTAGCACTTCCTATAACCTGTTGAATACCCCAACTCTACAGCTAACACTTCTACATTCATGGCTCATCGCTACTCTGCGAAATAAAAACTAACTTCAAAAAGTCTGTAAAGTTATTTGGTTAGGTGAGACTGTTTTCAGAGGCTCACACGGCGACGACGACGAAAATCATAATTGCTTGTATATACAGTATTGACATAATTCGCGCCAAATTATTGAAAAATTTTCAACCGGAAGTAATGCTATCAGTTAAATTTACCTTTGCATGTAGGTCTAAAATACATTCCTAAAATATTACGTGTTATTTACATTAAAATTTCACAACAACAGTCTTAATTTTTATGTTTTTCCCACATCACTATTTCCCTTCATTAGACTAATAGAATTTACCCTTCAGGACCTTTGGTACATATGTGTACCACAAAAGTTTAGCATTGTCTAGCAACATTTTTTTCAAATTTTTTTATGGTTTTACTGATGGAATAAGTCAGATTAATCACTAAACATTGATGTAGAATAGAAATTATATTTTTTTTACATTTTTTTCTTGTCTTGTTGATCTTTCAAAGTTTACCGCTTCGAACCCTGACGAATTCACCAAACAAAACCAGTTAAAACAAAGCTTAAACAAAATACAATTTCCAAATTTTTTTTATTTATAAATAAATTATCTATTTAAAAAACGTTCAGAGACAAATATTTTTTGATAACTACAAGAAAATGATTAAACATCGTGGAAAAAGTTCATGGTACACATATGTACCAACGGTCCTCAAAGGGTTAAAAGCATCATTGTTGTTAATGACTCTTTCCAGCAAACAATGAAGTTGGTCGCAAATTATCAACACCATACTATAGGCTACACAGAAAAGCATGCATGCTAAAATTAACAAAACGTCTACGTACTTAGTAGTTAATGCAGTTTGCTGTTATCGTCGCTTATTATTTTGGTGTGGCAAATTTTCAACTTTGCTGTTAGTTTTTGCTTTCTATAGCATTTCTTACAGCTTTAGTCTATAATGCAAGAATCTCAAAATGTATCGCAACTCGCGTGGACTTTTGTTGTGGCCAGCGATGCATTTTTAAACTTTAAAATAAATAAAAATTACAGTACCGGTACATATTTTTTCTATAGATTTAGAAAGGTACAACGCACTTTAAAATTGCTCATAAAATCTGAAAATTCCCATCAAACTTCACACGACTTTTTAGCACCACTGTCGCGCCATTTTATTGCGTGCGATAAGCTCGTGTTTTTACATCACAATCACATCGCCTATTTACTTATTGCTTCGTTATCGTAATAGTAACCTTGTTATTTGCTGAAGTCAGTTCATCAAGGGCTTAATTTTTTCAGCGCTTTTAAACGTTGATTGCTAGATTTTTGTATTCTAGGCCAGTCGTTTCGTTTGCCTTTTTTGCGTTTTTTTGCGTTCGTGCAGGGTTTTTCATCTCGTTCTTACTACTTTTTCTTGCGATTTGGCGTTCTTGGTGTGTTCTTACTACTTTTTTATTACTTTTTAACTGTGTTTTGTTGCTTATTGACTTTTATTGTGTGTTGCGACCCTCGGGTTAATTTACAAGTGTTTCTTTGGCCCTCAGAGCAATTCGAGTTTAAGACCCATGCTATATTTAAAATATTATTTGTTTTGCATATTTTAACTAAATCTAATAGCTACAATAATTTCATATCAAACACTATGTAGATATCTTGTTTAGCTTTTTGTTATAGCAGTGTTACTCAACCAAATTAAAGGGGGGGGGGAAGTTGATGCTAGGAGGACTTTGGTGACCTCCATGACTTTGTGATTTATTCTGACCTGGATTGGTCACTATATTCCAATAACATAAATTTAATTTACAAAACCAGCACAAAATGATGCACCCTACTGTACATTGCAACAAAAATTTATTTCGTACAGTAATTTTATCCTCAAAATATTTGGAAAAGTATGAAAAGATTTTTTTTCCAAAAAAAATACCTTACAACCAACCGGAGAAAGGAACTGGCCACCCTACTCTCATTAGTGCCCATGGCTTAGTATAATGAGAACCTTATCTCCTCATCCCCCGATGCTTGGATCAAGTATTGGACTCACCTTTGCAGAGGATCATATAAGTAGTTTTACTATAATTTAATGCAAGTTTATTGGATTTCATCCTCACATCAATTTTTCCTATTTCTCTATTGACATTTTTTTGGAGAGATGACAGGCATTTATCTGACATATGAAAGTTTGAGTCATCAGCAAAAAGTGTAGTTGAAAAAGAAGATGCATTTGGAAGATCAGTCACATAAAGAAGAAAAAGCAAGGTACCAAGGATTGACCCCTGTGGGACACCACGTTTAACAACATCGAAATTAGAATTCTTACCGTTAATTTTTGTACTTTGCATTCTATTTGTTAGATAGGATGTTAAAACGTTTAAAAACTTGCCATGAAAGCCATAATGGTGAAGTTTTTTTAAAAGTATGCCATGATCAACTGTATCGAAAGCTTTACTTAAATCAACAAAAACCGAGCATGTGTAGGCTATTTATGATCATTCAAGTTAGAAAGTAAATCATCATAAATCTTTGTTAATGCTAAGCTTGTTGAATCATTTTCACGAAAACCATGTTGAGCTGGGGTTAAAATATTATATTTGTCAATAAAATTCATCATCCGTTTATATAAAAATTTTCAAAAATTTTGGCAAAAGTTGGCAATAAAGAAATTGGTCGCAAATCTGTAAAGTGTAAAGGTGAACTAACTTTTGGTACAGGTATTATCATACTCTTTTTGAGTAAATCAGGAAAGATTTCTTGCAAAGCACATTTATTCAGTACTTTTGTTAAAAAAGGGCATATAATTACATTAGCCATTTTGATAAATTTAGAAGGTATATCAAAAGTGCCTGAAGCTTTATTTGCTTTGAGGCTCCTCATAGGATCAGATACTTCTATCTCATTTATATCAGGAAAGCCAAAAGAAGAACATTTTCTGTTTAACATGAATGATTCAAAATTTACTTTTGAATTTGGAATTTTAGCTGCCATTGAAGTTCCAATGTTTGTGAAGTAATTATTTAATAAATTAATGAATTCAATAGAATCGGTTTTATAGCTTTTATCATTTATGGTCATAGTTGAAGGAAGCTTTTTATTATTCGAATTTCTTTTCCCCTCTATCATCTCATGAATGATCTTCCATGTTTTCTTGGAGTCACTTTTTGTTTCTTCAAACTTTTTGTATAATGTTGATTTATCAGTGATTGTTTCAAATGATTCAGCTTATTGCAATATGCTTTGTATTTCCTCTTTGCTGATTCATTTTTATTTTTTATCCAATATCTAAATAGTCTGTTTTTTGTTTTACTAGATTTATGAATGCCTTTTGTTATCCATGGTTTATTAGAGAGCTTAATTTCAGTTCTCGACATGTTTCTAAGTGGTGCATGTTTATCTAGTGTTACTTGAAATTGCATAATAAAAGAATGCATCAAGTTGTCTGCATCATCACAATCAGTATTTACTTCATTCAAATTAGACTCTAAATCACAAAAGAAGCTGTCAAGACAAAAGTTTTTTAAGCTTCGAATTTTTTTGGTGGGTAAATTACACACTACATTTTTATTTTTAACACATAAAAAATAGATACATGATCAGAGATGTCATGTAAGAAAATGCCATAGGCATTTTGGTTACAAGTTATATTTGTGTAGATGTGATTTAGTAGGCTTGGATTAGATTCTCCACAAAATCTAGTTGCACTTGTTATCAATGACTGGCAGCCTGTAGCTTCAAGGGCTTCTTTATAATTTAATACTGCAGGAGACTTTGCAGCCTTTAACAAGTCGATATTTATATCTCCACAAATTATGTACTTACATCGAGAGTTTTCTAATTTATTTAAAGGATCAATTATTTTGTCTTTGAATGCAGAAAAAGCGTAACTAGGATGACGATATATGACTCCTACAATAATACTTGGTGAGTTTTTTTTGCACAATTTCCACCCAAAGATTTTCACAATTGGTTATATCAATCGAAAGGTCTTTTCGCTCATTAAATATATTGCCTTGTTTTAAGTAAAGTGCAACACCACCAGCACTGCTACAAGAATCCTTATGTAGCATGACATAGCCTGGTAAGGAATAATTAAAGAACGAGTTAGGACCAATTTTTGTTTCTGAAATGGCAAGAATATCAGGAGAATGATTGACAAGTTGAATAAATTCTTCAATGTTTTCTTTGTGTTTCCCTAGACTTCTTGTATTAAAGCGAAACAAAGACAAACTACTTTTGAAACTTGTGACAGTTTCTTTCAATTGTTTATAGTTAAAATATTGTGTATTTGGTTCTGGTTTTAATTGGTTTGTTATATTTTTTGAGCATTTTGGTTGATTATCCTCAACATTTGATTCCAGGCAGTTGCTGTCATGTGATGTGTTACACTTAAACATTGATGTTGATTGTGAAGTGAAGTGTAACACATCACATGACAGCAACTGCCTGGAATCAAATGTTGAGGATAATCAACCAAAATGCTCAAAAAATATAACAAACCAATTAAAACCAGAACCAAATACACAATATTTTAACTATAAACAATTGAAAGAAACTGTCACAAGTTTCAAAAGTAGTTTGTCTTTGTTTCGCTTTAATACAAGAAGTCTAGGGAAACACAAAGAAAACATTGAAGAATTTATTCAACTTGTCAATCATTCTCCTGATATTCTTGCCATTTCAGAAACAAAAATTGGTCCTAACTCGTTCTTTAATTATTCCTTACCAGGCTATGTCATGCTACATAAGGATTCTTGTAGCAGTGCTGGTGGTGTTGCACTTTACTTAAAACAAGGCAATATATTTAATGAGCGAAAAGACCTTTCGATTGATATAACCAATTGTGAAAATCTTTGGGTGGAAATTGTGCAAAAAAAACTCACCAAGTATTATTGTAGGAGTCATATATCGTCATCCTAGTTACGCTTTTTCTGCATTCAAAGACAAAATAATTGATCCTTTAAATAAATTAGAAAACTCTCGATGTAAGTACATAATTTGTGGAGATATAAATATCGACTTGTTAAAGGCTGCAAAGTCTCCTGCAGTATTAAATTATAAAGAAGCCCTTGAAGCTACAGGCTGCCAGTCATTGATAACAAGTGCAACTAGATTTTGTGGAGAATCTAATCCAAGCCTACTAAATCACATCTACACAAATATAACTTGTAACCAAAATGCCTATGGCATTTTCTTACATGACATCTCTGATCATGTATCTATTTTTTATGTGTTAAAAATAAAAATGTAGTGTGTAATTTACCCACCAAAAAAATTCGAAGCTTAAAAAACTTTTGTCTTGACAGCTTCTTTTGTGATTTAGAGTCTAATTTGAATGAAGTAAATACTGATTGTGATGATGCAGACAACTTGATGCATTCTTTTATTATGCAATTTCAAGTAACACTAGATAAACATGCACCACTTAGAAACATGTCGAGAACTGAAATTAAGCTCTCTAATAAACCATGGATAACAAAAGGCATTCATAAATCTAGTAAAACAAAAAACAGACTATTTAGATATTGGATAAAAAATAAAAATGAATCAGCAAAGAGGAAATACAAAGCATATTGCAATAAGCTGAATCATTTGAAACAATCACTGATAAATCAACATTATACAAAAAGTTTGAAGAAACAAAAAGTGACTCCAAGAAAACATGGAAGATCATTCATGAGATGATAGAGGGGAAAAGAAATTCGAATAATAAAAAGCTTCCTTCAACTATGACCATAAATGATAAAAGCTATAAAACCGATTCTATTGAATTCATTAATTTATTAAATAATTACTTCACAAACATTGGAACTTCAATGGCAGCTAAAATTCCAAATTCAAAAGTAAATTTTGAATCATTCATGTTAAACAGAAAATGTTCTTCTTTTGGCTTTCCTGATATAAATGAGATAGAAGTATCTGATCCTATGAGGAGCCTCAAAGCAAATAAAGCTTCAGGCACTTTTGATATACCTTCTAAATTTATCAAAATGGCTAATGTAATTATATGCCCTTTTTTAACAAAAGTACTGAATAAATGTGCTTTGCAAGAAATCTTTCCTGATTTACTCAAAAAGAGTATGATAATACCTGTACCAAAAGTTAGTTCACCTTTACACTTTACAGATTTGCGACCAATTTCTTTATTGCCAACTTTTGCCAAAATTTTTGAAAATTTTTATATAAACGGATGATGAATTTTATTGACAAATATAATATTTTAACCCCAGCTCAACATGGTTTTCGTGAAAATGATTCAACAAGCTTAGCATTAACAAAGATTTATGATGATTTACTTTCTAACTTGAATGATCATAAATAGCCTACACATGCTCGGTTTTTGTTGATTTAAGTAAAGCTTTCGATACAGTTGATCATGGCATACTTTTAAAAAAACTTCACCATTATGGCTTTCATGGCAAGTTTTTAAACGTTTTAACATCCTATCTAACAAATAGAATGCAAAGTACAAAAATTAACGGTAAGAATTCTAATTTCGATGTTGTTAAACGTGGTGTCCCACAGGGGTCAATCCTTGGTACCTTGCTTTTTCTTCTTTATGTGACTGATCTTCCAAATGCATCTTCTTTTTCAACTACACTTTTTGCTGATGACTCAAACTTTCATATGTCAGATAAATGCCTGTCATCTCTCCAAAAAAATGTCAATAGAGAAATAGGAAAAATTGATGTGAGGATGAAATCCAATAAACTTGCATTAAATTATAGTAAAACTACTTATATGATCCTCTGCAACAACAAAAGTGCAGCAGAAAATTTTAGTCTGTCCATCAGTGGCCGATCCATCGAAAGGAAGAAATGTATAAACTATCTTGGTGTAACTTTGGATGAGCGATTGACATGGGATAGTCATATTATTAATCTTAGAAAGCAGCTTGCAAAGGTCTGCGGCATAACATTTAAGCTGAGATACCAGTGGCGTATCCTGGTCGGTTGAGCAAGGGAAGCAATAGAACTCGTGGGGGGCTAGAGCGTGCCGAAGGCACGCGTATTCTAGGGGGGTCCGGGGGCATGCCCCCCCGGAAATTTTTTGCAAAATTACACTCAAATAAAGGATTATAATGCTTTCTGGAGACACATTTAGGGCAATATTTGTATGAAATTTATTACCAAATAAACAGCTATTCAGTGGTGGGTAGTTGGGTACCAGTTACTTTGCTCAAAAAGTAGCTAGTTACAGCTAACGTATTTTAAAAAGTAACTGGTTACAGTTACTTTTCAAAGAAAGTGGGTGTGGACTGACCTACAACTACTCTTCTTCGTATGAAGTACAAGTTGAAAAATACATGATAAAGGGCAAGATGATTCTTTGTTCGTAGCTATTGCCTAACTACAAAACAGCGACCACTCTGCTAGCTGTCCAGTGTCCACTTACTATAATGCTTCTAAAAATCCATAATCTAAGCCCAAAACGTCCGCCTACCGAATATAAAAAATTGAAAAAACGACATGCACAGGACACTCCGCATATAAGCACTAAGCAGTAGGGCGTGTCAATATGTTTATACGGGTATCTAAAATGAACGAAGAGGCACAACATCAATTTTTTTTCAGAAACATCCCCATTTCGAAATGTTGATCGCTAAGTCCAGCTCGCTTTGGTTTGAAAATGTCCTTTCCAAGGGAGAACAGTCTTTCAACAGCAGCACTGGAGGGGATAGGGGTAATATATTGCAAGAGCATACACCTCTGTGGTTCTGTAATAGGTTAACCATTCTGAGATACAAAGCCGTCTTAATTTCTTCACCTTTGTCAAGCCAAGAAAGTCTGAATTGTGGGTGAAACGCAGCAGCTAGCTGCCAGCCACTATCACGATAAACATGACAAAATCTGTTTTCCAAAGATTCCAACAATCGGGCAAGCAATGGCAAGCAAACAGCTACCCTGTTGTTGTTCCGAAGTTCTTGTAGTCTTTTCCGCGTCATGCCCAAGGTTGGTAGTAGTATACCTTCTCTTCTGATTGCAAAATGTGCAGATATTGGCATATTAGTCGCATTAGCAAATGGTGTTCTTTCAGGAAAGCCACATCAACTGAAATAACAAACAAAAGAGTTTTAGTGAAACTGTCGAGCAATTACCCGAACTCACTTTCGTAGAAATTAAGATAATTGCAGTCTGCTTGACTTGTTTATTAACTACTGTATTTTAGCCGTAACTAAATTTGAAATTCCTGTTGCCAACCAGAGGTAGCCACCACAACATGCCTTTCCACGGGGGCCAGGGCACTAAACACATGACGCTCACTCGGAGGTGAACCGTCGATCAAACAAATTTTCACTTATAGCCAAGCTACTGAGATACGCCACTAACATTGCACTTAGCGATAATTTTTTTTGCAAATACAGTAGCAATATCAGTAACGAATATTCATCACTCACTTTTGGCAAAAGCTATTAAACCAAGATAGTCGCATGCTCGTTGAAGCCCATCACGTTTTTCTCGGCTGTCAAATACTGTGAGCAAATGTGCTACAGCATCAAATACAGAGTTCCAGCGATTGATTGTAGGCACTTTGAGCAATATCCCAACTTCACTCTGAATCTCACCGCTACCTTGCTACTCCTGCAAAACAGGTAGGCCTACAGTAACAGTGGATCATTTCTTATTGAATTTCTCCAGTAAGCATACGGACGCACATTGAAACATTTGGTCAGTCTGTACGAGTGCACCAGCATTTCTAACTATGTTTACAGCACATAAGAATGTTACAACTTAAGTTCGAGAATTATAGAAAAGAAGTAAAGGCTCGCCTGGATTGTTCCACAAGTTTTGGGCTTTTGCAAAAGCACTACCTACGACATAGCTTTTTGTATATGCAGCATTTTCCCAGAGCTTTATCAGCATCGACTATCGCAACAAGCTTCAGTGTGTGGGCAGCACACCGCCTATGTTTTGGTAATGCAATTCCAACGACCAACATCCTCATCAACTTCCTCACCACAACCCACTGTAAAACAGGAAGCTATAATCCAGTAGGCCTACCATACACTACCTTGAAGTGGTTAACTATACTACAGTATAGGCCTACTTGAAATGTGCAACAGTATTAATGTTCATACTTTTCAATGTGGATATTATTTCTTCAACAACGTGATCTTCAGTAACTTTATCTGACACTTCAACTTCATCATCATCGTTGTTGCTTTCCAGCACTCCGAAAACACTACAAAGATCAAATATCAATGCTTTTTCACCAGAGTCCTGACTGTCACGCAAGGATAAATAGTGTAGAATTGTACATTATACGATAATTCGATAAAGTACAATGGTATTAGTAGCAGATTGCAATGCTTTAAAAACTAGATTTGGCCTTTCTCCAATTTTTATTGCAAGTTGTAACCAATATTTATATATATATATTCCTTATTTAGAAAACAAATTGATAAAAGCATGATATTTACTTGAATGCATTTACGAAGTTGGAACCATTATCCGTTTTGGTTTTTGTAACTTTGTTTTCTATGTGGTAATTCCAGTGAATTTCAGACATCAAGCCAGCCAATATGTTGTAAGTGTGTAATCCTTTTAAGCGCTTGCAGGCCGGTATCCCCTTCATTCTCTGCAGAGTCACTTCATCAGTCCAGTGTACTGTCATACCCAAGTATGATCTAAAGATTTGGTTTAGAACAGTGGTTCTCAACCGGGGGTCCGCGGACCCCAAGGGGTCCGTGAAGCGATTTCCGGGGGTCCGCGAAAGTTTCCGAGTTTTCAACATGACGGATAAATTAAGAAATTTAAAAATTGTTTGTGCTTTGTTTATGTATTAGCCTACAGTGATACTTAAACTGTAAGTCGCAACGCACTGGTGCGTCGTTTGAAATTTCAAAGGACATTGCACAAAGGTTTGGTTTCTTAACTAAAATATCATATAAATTACTTAAACCTTTTAATAAGGCTATGTTGGCTATGTTCAACTAAATTCTGTTAAGACAGCAGATTGTTGATCAATGCTTAACTTAGAAATGCAAACGTTAGTCAGCAGTCTATCACTACTCACAGTTTTGCAATGACTGTGATCATAACGAATTAATATTGATTCCAAATGAAAAAAGGGAGAAATTCTTTGTAACAGTCGCAAGTATTCTATTAACAGTTATAGAAAAACATCAAATGAGCATATAGCTTACCGATGTTTGATCCTGTGTGCCAACATATAGCTCATAAGTCATAACATAATTTCGTCAATCTCATCAATCGTCAAGTGCGTTGCGAATTCAGCAAATTCTTTTAAGTGTGTTGCTTTGAAACTTATGTAACATATGATTCCATAAGGAAACGTGATATACCAAAATTTCAAATTGAAATTTTTAGGGGTCCGCGACCGCTTCGAAGACACCAAAAGGGGTCCACCAAGACAAAAAGGTTGAGAACCACTGGTTTAGAACAAGTGATAGTATCAATAGAACAGTATGTGTAAATGATTTTCTTCTATTTGGACTAGTTCAAATACACCTTGTGTGTGTTTGTGGAATATCTGAGTCTTTACAGCGTAAGAGGTTTCAGACAATACAGGACATGGGAACACCAGTCGATTTAGCGAAAGCTAATTAAGGCTTCTAAAGACGTAACAAGTCCTACAGAAAACACACATAAAGTGGACATGGAAATGCAGTATTAAATGTATACATACAATTTAATACAAAACACCTATCCATACCGAGATCTGCATGCCCACACATCTGCCGTGGTTGCCACCAACTTAACTTGTGAAAGTTTTTCTTGCAGGTGGATTGCCTTCTCATGGTATATAAATCATAGTACAACTGTTTTACAGAATGCAAGAAACAACTTCCAGTAATATTTTCTCATACTTGTTGTCTTTTAATGGTATTCACACTAACAATTACATACATATATATAGTTAATATATAATATATATATATATTCAGGCGAATATATATATTCAGGCGCGGATTTATGGGGGGGACCCAGGGGGTCCGCCCCCCCCCCCCGAAATTTTGTGAAAAATTGTATGTTTCCTTCCGCATCAAATGGATTGATATGCTTCTAAACAGCTGATATTAGTCCCTCGGCATCACAATTGATGAAAATGGTTGTTTTAATGTCTATTTTCTAGCATATCGTATATGTCGTAGTATCATTGTTCATATCTGTTTAGCTTTTTCTTTCTTTTTAATTGATTTTCAAATTTTCTGGCCCCCCCGAAAAAAACTCTTAGATTCGCGCCTGTATAGGCTATATTATAATATATTTATGACATACCGATCTTCAATTCGTCTTCAATGCATAGCTGGAATCTTTTGCAGGCATGTGGGTGACTAGACTGCACAAGTGCATATGTTTCTTTAAATTATTTAAAGTTGTAATACTTGCAGACAGCTTCTTCAAATTCGGCAGATTAGGCATTAAAGGTAGCTCTTACACACAAATGGGCAAAAACGGCTAAAATTAGAGAACATCAACAGTTGTAACATACCCCTCAGCAATGACATTTTCCTTCACTGATACTGCAACTCAACTCGATGACGTTTCCTGCAAAAAATCTCAGTAACACTGTCATAAAAAGTTTCAGATCTTGACATCATTTTTTTCAAAAGATCTTTTTCAATTGACATCAATGACAAGTTAGACAGCCTTTCTTGTCCTTGACTGTTTCTCAAATATGTTTTGATCCTCCTGAGAGCTGAAAACAATCTCTCGACTGATGAAGTAGAATATGGCAAAGTTAAAATCAGCACTACCGGTACCAATTTGTGAACTTCCTTAAATCCATGATATAGCCTAATTGATTTTCAGTTAGAAACTTATGCATCTGCTCAACACTTTGCTTTCGGAAGTGTTCATGCGCATATAACAGTGAGTTCAGATCGAAGATCACAAAAATCAAATATCCTAATAATGTTACAAAAAAGTCTAACTTGTGCTGTACCAGTAACGGTGCTGGCTTAGCCTACCAAGAAGCAACATAACTGATCATTTGTTGTTGTGATTATTCGTTTTTTGTTTGTGTGCTTTTTTATTACTGTGTTACCTGCAACAGGCTAGGGTAGCAGCTGACATAGATGACCTTACAGGTCTTTCGTTGCCATCCTGTTGTGCTGATAGACACTCAATTTGTGTGTACTTTTTGTTTGTTTATTGCCAGCAAAACAATAAATTGAACTAACTAAATTTGTACCGTACAGTTCTACCTTAAAATAGGATTAACTTCCACTTTCATCGATTCTCAGCTGACTGAAATGTAATTTGTCATTTTAAGTTACAGCAATCACAAAAGCCTATAATAATTATACATAAAATTAACTGTTTATCTACCTACTGCTGTAATAGCTTAAGTCAGTACGGTATTCATTTCAGTCAAGTCCAGCCTAGACCTCACATATCCTGTCTTATGCCAAAGTCTATCCTGCCAGGGTAACAGTGCAAAGCTAACATTAGGCTCAAACGTTTCCTTAGGAGGCTGATATAACCCTGAAAGCGCCTTAGATTTTCTCATAAGTTTGGCCGACGTACTGTTCCTTACTTCGGCCTCACGGCTTCGGCCTTCTTCTCACCTTACGTCGGCCAAACTGTGAATAAATTTTCTGTTCGTTGGACAGGCCATCGTAATATCTGGAATAAATTTGACCTCTCTAAAAATAATGACAGTGCAGCTTTACTTAAGCATTTCGCCAATTTCCATGATCTGAGCAATAAGCCGCCTCTGTCCAACTGTTTCAGTGTTACTTTTCTTGAACAACCTAGTTTAGACCGGCTTGATGCTTGTGAGGACAAATGGCTTCACAAGATCAAAACCACCATCAATATTCAATCCATGATTTTACCTGCAGTGAAATAATTCGTCTATTTTCTACCAATTATTTATTTACTTTTGACCTAGTGTTGACTCCACTACTATGCATTCCCGTGGCATTCACGCCTTTGTTTTATTCTTATTACGTCATAGTGCGTATATTTTTGTTATCTTTGCACGAACCGTAACTTGTTTCATACTATAGACTGACGATGTGAGGGCTGCGGCCTCTCATGAAATCGATTTCTAATATAATATTGAGACTGTTGACCGATCCTTTGGTACTTAGACAGTGCAGACAGACCATTCTGTCAATAGTGTCGACTACTCTTTTAATGCTGTTGTAATACAAGATTACTTCGAATGCAGCAGGCTTGGGGTCCGTTGGACCCCACGGTACAAGGTGCTATTATTTGTTTCTAGACTACCAACTTTTGTTTGAGATCAATAATTATTGTATTGTAGTAAAGATCAAGCAAAGCTGTGAAAAGTCAAGGTATATCAATATTGCATCTGCTATATGTCCTGAGAAATCGCAGAAAAAAAATTGTTTTGGGGTCCATTGGACCCCACGGTAGACAGAGGGTTAATGTGCTCAGAATTAACGATATTATTAAATTAGAGACTGCAAAATTTATGTACAAATATGTGCACAAAATGCTGGCCCGGGCCTTTGCTGGCTGCTTTATTTTTGTAAACGAAATTCACCATCATAAAACCCGTCAGAGCCAAAAGAATGATTTATATTTGCCTTCTACAACGTCAAACTCTGGTAAGAAGATGCTATGTTTTAATGGAGTGAAACTATGGAATCAAGTAATAAAAGAAATAAAAGAAAAGTCTTACAATGTTTTTAAATTTAAATAGAAATGTTTATTAAAGAATTTGTACAATGATCACTCCTGAAACGTATCATCCGCTTATTTCTCTACACAGTTTTTTTTATGTTGCCCTGTGTTATTCCATTGTTAATGTATTATGTAAAGTGCTGGTATTGTGCTATATATTATATATGTGTTAATGTTCTTAATTTTGGGTCTTTTGTTTAAATCAGGGGCGTCCAACCCGTGGCCCGCGAGAAAGTTCTGAGTGGCCCGCGTGATATTTTTCGAAATTACATATATTATATAATCAACTCAATCGCAAACCTAATTTATGGCGAACTTACATTCCGATAAATTGGCATTTATTGTTTGCTTTCTTTCTCTATTACTCTATAATCCCTAGTGCATGGGGTGCGCAACTGTTTAAGTTAATTTTATTGTATCCCAATGCACATTGTTACGCATCACATTTTCCACATTGTTACGTCCACCCATTTCTACACAATAGTACTGGTGCTTCAAGAGTCAGTCAATCAGCAATATTTCTTGCTTTTAGCGAGAGAAGTTCAAAACTTTCCATTGCTAGAGTTTTACAAAAAAAATTGTTTCTTAAGAAAAAGATCAGAGGATTCATAAATTGGCAGTTTTCGTGACATCATTATTCGGCAGCATTTACTTGTGCGAGCAAGTTTTTCGTGGATGAACCTAGGGACAGCCGGACAATACATTGCGGGACGCGCAACTCCGCTGTTCCGGCAACATCAGAAGGGTCAATTGCCAATTTGACATTTTAACGCTTTGCTGCTGGCTTGCTTTCAACTAAAAACCTTAAAACACTTTAAAATCAACTTCACTCTTCTTATATAACCCATAAAATGTACAAACACATTTCTAAGATTACAATTTGGGTGTGAGGGTTTTAATTAGAAATTATCAGACAGTCATTTTTAAGATCACAAATTAGCAGTAAATACTCAAGTGGCCCGCGCAACCATTCGTAAACTACATGTGGCCCTTTGGCCAAAAAGGTTGGACACCCCTGGTTTAAATGTTTTGGTGGCAGCTCACTTTGGTGACCTTATGGTCTTTCGCTGCCATCCTTGTTGTGCGAATTATTTGTGTTTATTGTGTTTTTGCTTTTTGTGTCTTTCTTTTTCGCCAACAAAACAAAAAATAAACTGAACTGAACTTTATCGAAAAATGTTGATACAAAGAAATTTAACTGAATGCATCCCCACAACCTGCGTGGCCGAATGGGTTAGGGCAAAGGAGTAGTAATTTCGTTTGCGTGGGTTCGATTCCCACCTTCTGCTAATACTATTTTTTCTTCTGCAACTGAACTGAGTGCAAGAAGAATCTTAATGACTGCAATCAATGGAGTTAATAAGGAAAATTGTGACTGAAATACCAGTGATGTCATATACGTCACGCATGATTGCGTTATGGAATTCGGACAATGTACTACGTTAAAGTGCCTACCGGTCCAAAAATTTGTGCGTGTTTGAAATTGCTACAATCATGTTGTAAGAGGCAGAGAGCTCATGTTATTGCTATAGCCTAGTATGTTTTTATATTGTTTTTGAGGAAGCTTATTTCTTTTCTGCATTTGCACAAACACTTGTTGGTGCTTTCATATTAACTATTAATACTACTAGAACAGTAATTCCGACTATAGGGTATGTTGTACACCAGCAGCAGGGTTGATCGGTTTAAACCGGGGCGGTTTAAACCACCCTGTTAAAACCGGTTAAAACCTGGTTTAAACCGGCAGTTTTGACCACCTATTACTGGTCAAAACTGGTCAAAACCCCTTTAGTGTATGAATCAAGTTTCTTTTCAATTGAATTAAAAATATTACCCTCCATGTTTAGTAATGATGTTCAACTATATTTTGTTTTGATTAACAATAACCTAAATGCTGGGTTTGAAACAAAAAATATTCAATTTCTCTGTTTATTTTTGATATTTCAATCAGTTGGTCATGGTATTTTAATTACTGAGAAAATTCAAATTCTAAAAATAAGTTTCTGATGAATCAAAAAATGCTAAGAACAATTTGCACAGCCAACTGAAGTACAAGAATTTATTCCAACAATGTTTTTTTTATGAAAAACATTTGCCATCAAATTTTGCCTGACAGGTCGGTATTAGCGGCCATTAATAAAAGTTCAGGCGGCCATGGCCGTCAGCTATTTCGAGGCCTGCATATCAAAATGGTCATAACTCACAACTGCTTTTATATTTCCTAAACAGCCCATAGCCCAGGTAGCCGACCATTCACTACATAAAAATATTTTTCTGGGTTTTGACTGGTTTAAACCTAGTTTTCACCGGTTAAAACCAGGTTTAAACCGCATAGGGGTCAAAACCAGTTTTGACCAGTTAGAGATCAACCCTGACCAGCAGAGCACTAGGTATGCATTAGGCTACACCTACACTAGCACTAGCCATTCTTAGTTTTGCTAGTTCAGATCTTGCAGCCTGTGTAGCTTTATGGATAAAAGTAGTTTGGTAAATTACAGATGAGTTATAAAGTGACAGGATACGTTATAAATTTGATAAATACAATACACTGAATATAGTCTAGTGTAGAAATTTTGTATTTTATTCAAGAATTTAAATGAAATGATTTCACTCAGACGGCTACTTCAGCTTGAAAAAAGTGCATGATGCATTTTATAGTAGAGCAGTTCTCACATTTTACAAAGTCAGAATGATGCAAAATGTATGGATGTGGTGTGAATTTTTGAAAAGTATCCACATACAGTATTCTTGCATGACAGTGAGTGCTTACCTAAGATATTGAGTAATACTGCACTGGCCATATTTGGAGTACAATGTTGTCCAGCAATGGGTAAAAGAATAAGTAGTTGAAAAATCAAAGCCGAGAGATGTTTTAATCAGACTAGTGAGCTAATTTGATTGTGATACAAGAAGCTTGGCCTTACGGCAGTTTAGTATTGGAAATTATTTCTGTCAAAGTTGGCATAGTTTAACCTGGGCAAGGGTATGGAGTGGCCGTATGGTTGTAGTTGTCATCTTTCGATTGGAATGATTTTCAATGCTAAAGTTCAGGTTTGCCGAAGTGTAGTTATTATAGTTTTTCGGCAGTCACATGGGTATATATATATATCTTGGCCAAAAAGTGATTTATTGGTTTTGTTTTGTTGCAAAATTTTGAAAAAATTACTTTTTACCGGTACGGTACATAGACAATTTATTGTGTCTAACAACACAGAAATAATATGTTTACTTCTTTTTTTGATGCAGCCTCACATAATATTTTCTTAAATGTAATTGCAATGTAAACTTGTATTAATGTAAACTTGTAATCAAAGTTATTATCTTAAATTGGTAGATACTGAATGGGACGCAAGTGTTGTGTGACTCAATGTAATGGAAACTACGACAAGGACAAAAAGCAAAAAACATTCCGTTTACCACAAAATGCCAAAAAAAAAACAGTTGTGGATATCAATTACGGTATACCGCGGGATAATGTGCCAGACAGCCCCAATACAGTTATCTGCGAACGGCATTGGCCTAACAATTATGAAACAGTTAAGTGCTATGGCAAGGATAGACCAGCTGAGCCATCATCTGTGTTTAGTGATATCAAACCAAGTTTGCTTCCAACAAGAAATTCTATCCCCATAAACATTGGTCGTGAAAAACACGTGAAAAACACGTAAAATTCTGAGGAAACTCGTGTAATACACGTATATTTCTCGTGTTTTTACGAGCCAACGTTTATAGGGATACTTAAGCCTAGAAGCACTGTCAAAGCATCAAATGACGCACGAAATGTCCAGCCAGACCAGCATGCCATGTATGCAGAAGCACAAAAAAATTAGGCAGTGGCTATTTGATCGGCTCCGGTCTTTGAATCTGAAACACTATTTAACCGGTCATGACATCACTACATAAGCACTTTTTTTTCTCTTTCAAAGCAAAAGACGAGAAGCGCTTATATAAGTTCTAAATTCGACAAGCTTTACTCAACTCGGTGCGTGGCGCGTACGATACGTCTCCGGCTGCTATTCTAGAGGGAATGAGTTCGATACTACCCGGAAGCGTTTTTTTTTTTAACTAAATTTTGACCCGAAGTGCATTTTTGTGGTCAATTTTTAATTTGAGTAGCCTACAGCCCAATTTTTTATGTCTGTTCAAATGTGAGTAACAAAGTTAGAGTTTTTTTAATTTGCTGGAATTTGAGAATTTTTCTGGGTAATTTTCCGTTCGTCATTAGAGGATGTCACCGTCTATGCCGAACGACGCATTACATTTTTGCTCTCAACAAGTTAGTTATATACAGAGATGGGCGTGATCTTGATCTTGAAGATCACAAGTGATCTTGAAGATCAAGATCGTGATCTTGATCTTGATCTTCAAGATCACTTTTTTTTGGTGATCTTGATCTTGATCTAAGATCACTTTTTTTTGTGTGATCTTGATCTTGAAGAACAATAAGATCAAGATCACTTTAAAATTGAATTTTACTTTCTAAATAAAGGCATTTTTTTAGAACTCGTACTGTACAAAGCAGTTAGTGGCAACTACTAACATTAAGCCTCTGTTAATATAATATGTGTCCAACAAAAGACGATAGTCTCCGTCTAATCTGGTCAGTGTTGCCATTTCAAAATTGAAAAAGTTTTCTGTGTTGATCGTAATAAAGAAGTCAACTACCGTGTACTTTATGTTGACGTATAATAAAAAATGATTTAACTTTGTTCACAATTTCCATGTGTGAATTTTAAAAAAATGTTTTCTTTCTTTGACCCAATTTTAGATGTTTCAAAACTCTAGAATGGCGGCGTTAAAAAATCTGGTCTCTAGGACGCCGACTTTGGTCATGTAAAGTGGTGTATTGCAGCAAATCAACCAGACCAAGACTTGTTTAGGGTCTGAGTATGGAGCGGTTTGTCTGACCGCAGGCCTCTGAACTTTTTTGATAGCAGACAACAGCATCAAGGTTGCCAGATAGGTAAATGGTGCAATAAACGTTGACATAATACAGTGAAAGTTAAAACTGCTTAGTAACACGAATAAAAACTCCCACATGAACCAGACAAAAATTTGGTAAAAAATGATGCAGTTCAAAGTTTATTTTTATTTATTTATTATAAATAAAACGTATAAAACTAATTGCAAATTTTGCAACTTTTTCAGAACTACTGTAATTAACCTCGGCCTTGGGTGTGACGTTGCGATTCTACGCAAACTACATCAATAATTGATAGGCCTAATAGCAACAGTCACTAACTTATCACAATTCTTAGGCCAGCGATCGAGTAGTTAAAAGTAAAAGTTAGCAATACCAACTATATACCTTTACCCAGGTTGCTTATAGTAATTATTTTTTGCAACATCACTGATCAAAAACTTCATTTTTTTTTCAAGTACACAAAAAGTGATCTTGAAAGTGATCTTGATCTTCAAGATCACGATCTTGATTTTGATCTTCAAGATCACATAGTTTGGTGATCTTGATCTTGATCTTCAAGATCACCTATTCTTGGTGATCTTGATCTTGATCTTCAAGATCACCAATACTGGTGATCTTGCCCATCTCTGATTATATACAATGCTTCTTTTGAAAAAATAGTAATGGTAAAACCATTTTTTTAAAAGAAGTATTGTATATAACTAACTCTTATGACGAACGGAAAATTACCCAGAGAAATTCTCGAATTTCAGCAAATTAAAAAAACTCTAACTTTATTATTCACATTTGAAAAGACATAAAAAATTGGGCTGTAGGCTATTCAAATTGAAAATTGACCACAAAAATGCACTTCGGGTCAAAATTTAGTTGAAAACAAAAAAAACGCTTCCGGGTAGTATCGAACTCATTCCCTCTAGAATAGCAACCGGAGACGTATCGTACGCGCCACGCATCGAGTTGAATAAAAGTTTGTCGAGTTTAGAACTTATATAAGCGCTTCTCGTCTTTTGCTTTGAAAGAGAAAAAGAAAAAAGTGCTTATGGATTCTATTTGAATAAGCTGAAGATGCTATTACTATAGCGAAATCGATTCTTAACTTAATAAATTACACTAAGAGGTTAGATTGTTGTGCAAATGCCAGCATTTGATGAATGCAAATTAGCAGTACCATCTTATGTAGTGACGTCATGACCGGTCAAATAGTGTTTCAGATTCAAAGACCGAAGCCGGTCAATTAGCCACTGCCAAAAAATTAAAAGCTTTGATAACTTGTGCCATTGCATTAAAACTTTTGATTGTGCAAAAAGTTAATTTCATTTGTTTCACTGTAGTTAATTTTACACTTGTGCGTTCGTTTAGTAGTTTTGATAGTAGTAACAATGAATGATGCTGCTGTGTTTTAGCCTACTACAGAGTGGCAATTTTTGTTATAATTATAGATTCGGTGGCGTGTTGCAATCAATGCCTTATATTGCACCATATACAAACCTTGATTTTAAGCTACTACAACAGTGTGAACAGGATAGTTGGTCACCGAAATATCTCTGCTTAGCATGACGTGGCTTTCGTATATTGCCAGAAGGGACAATTTATTAATTGGCAATGTAAAACTCAATTGAAAACTCAAAGCTCACAGAATATATTGTAACTGCATATTTGTTTATGAATATTGTTGAATTGAGTGTAATGCATACATTTTCATGAATTCATAAACTTTAAGTTTCTTTCGTTGACATTTGGTTAAATCGCAATTTTGCATGCTTTCTGAGCATTGCACAACCTATAGCAAAATCAGTTATTTTATGTTATTTCAATATCTAGCAACATTCATTTTGTGTAGAAGTAGAAGGTTTGACAATCAGAAATGTAAAAATGATTGCAAAACGGTAAAATGATTGGTCTGTACCAATTACACGTTAAATGTGATTTTAAAACACTCGCCTCCAGTTTTTAGGTAGCACTGCGCGTCTGGGAGGCCTGTAATATAGTAAGCCATGACCCAGAGCGTCTCCACACTTCTTCGTTAGTGATCTTATCCATCCGGTTAATTCACATCATTCTTCGAATGAACCAAATTTCAGCGCTGCTGATCTTCTTTTCTATCTGCGGGCATACAGAAATTTTGAAAGAATGGATTATTAAAATATCACTAACCATATGATGGTAATATTTGTCTCATCGCACAGTCGGAGACGCTGCAACTGTAATGTAACAAAACCCTTAAATTACAAGTACGAAATAGACTTTGTCACATCCTTTGCTATGTTTTCGAAATTTTACGAAAAAATACAAACATCTTTCAAGTAAGATACGCCCGACGAATTGCACACATGAAGCACATACAAGCAAAGCTTTTGCTATAGTAACAACAGCTTCTGCTGAATCTTGTTAATACAGAAGCATTTTGCTTAATTAAGCAAGATTTTAAAGACGCTGTTTAATATAAAAAAATGTCAGCATTAGCATGTGAAACTTACCCAAACTTGCTGATTCAATTTACATGAACACACAACCCTCTTAGCGAACTATCACATCCAAATTAAGCTGTTTTTTCACACTTTGCTCTCCAAGCATTTTTCCAAGTTAAGGTTGTTTTGGGATCAAATGTAATCAGCTGTTACGTAGGTTCCGCTGGTGTTATTTTTCCAAAAGTTATAGGTTACTGGTGTGTAGAAAAATTAATTTTCTATGTGATTGAAAAGTCCATATTTTAACAGTTTCTGTGAAATTTAAGATTTTAACTTTTCTAAAGGTAGGCAAAACAATTTTAGGAAAATCAGAAATTTTAATAATTTTCTGAGTCCATCTCATTGTTTCAATCATTTCTATTAAATCTTTTTGATCTACCTGTAGAAAAAATTGACAACATCGTTACCTCAGTAGGACTTGATTACAATAATAAGACAATAGAAGAGGTCTATTGAGTTGTCGTACATATTATATTGTCCAATAATTAATATTCAACGTTGTGCCTAATCACTAGGGTGTGGCTGGTGCCCTTATGTTCTTCAAATCAGCTCTTATTTTGGCATACTCTGTGGATTGGTGATACAAACTCACCTGCAAAATTTCAGCTGATTTCGACAACGTTTAGGTGTAGCACACGGGATTTAAAGATTGCACAATCACGCGGCACCAAAAATAATAAAAAATCGCTTGTTTTTTTAACATTTCTCGATAATACAAGCATATTTTCAACTATAAAATGTATTATTGGCCTATGTCAAATAGGGTGGTCCTTAATTGTACACTAAAACATTTTTTTTTGAAAATTGTTGATTTGACCCCGCTAAAATGTTCCTTTTGGTTAAAAAACACCATGTGTATTAAATTTCATTAATATTCATTAATGTTTAAGGTAGCTCAATGGATCCGAAATTTCACCCAGATGAGGTATGGAACACATAAGCACTTCCATAGTGCTCTCTGCCCAACGCTCGCATTCCTGCCCCCCCCCCCCCCCATGTGTTGCTTAACAGTGGGTATTAGCTGCTCAATGCTCATCGGTAGGGGTGTCACAATGACAAATATCAATTGTTGTTGCCCAGTAAGGTCTGCTTCAGGGTGTTAGGAAACTTTTTGTGGTGGTCAGCAACAACTCTCAATGCAAACTGCAGTTGCTCCTCGTCCTTTGTGAGAGGGCTAGAGAAGTCCTTAACTATAAGACAACGCCACGTTCAGAGTGGTCGTTGGTGATAGTCAATGTGCTGATAAAGCTAGGCTGATCCTTCCACTGAGCTGCCGAATATTCAAGGAAACCAAGCGAAAGACGCAAGTTCTTGAAAAGAAGTGTTGAGTTCCTCATCATAAAGTCGATTAGCCTACAGTCTTCTCTTATGAGTCTTAAGTCGATAGTTGCACGCTTAAATTGCTCTTCTTTCTCTTCTTTCTCTTTCTTAGCCACAACCATCTTGTCCTTGGTGCCATTGTCCAAAACGTCATCAAACAACGCTAAGCCAACCAACTGCTCAGAAAGTAACCACAATTGGCCTGCAATCTTTTTCACTGTAGCGTTGGATATGTCAGCATTAATCGTTTGATACTTCTGCTATTGCTTCAGCAGCTTTAGGTCCTTTCTTGGGGCCTTTACAGCAACTCTCGCTGTTGCCCATGCTTCAACGTAGATGTGAGAAATGAAGATGCAGAGTTCCTGCAATCCTCGATGCTGGCGCGCTGTCAATTTAAACTGTGAACTAAAAATCCAGACTTTAAAAGTGTAGATCACTTTTGCCATCCATTGGTGCATGGCTCCGGGAGCTGAAAAATGGATGCCTTGGGAAGGGACAGCTCAAAGAAAAATAATTACCAGCTCCAGTAGTTCTATGTAGTCATCTCCTGGCTGAGTGATTTTCACAGTCGTCTCCAAGACCTTCATCATCTTATTGTTGATGTCAACCACAGCATTGGCTGTATAATCATCAGTTGACGAGTCTTCAAATGTAGTCCGGTCAATAAACTGCCATCTTGTTTTGAAGCGCTTGAACAAGAGAACATCAGTGGCAAGAGAACATCAACTCCCCATGGCTTCAGAAAAGGCTGTAGCAGCAATCAGAAGCATCCAGAGGACAAAATTACATTTTATTTAATCGCTTAAGAACAAACTGGGACAGTATTACAAATCAGGATTTTGCGAAATTGAATGTTTTTAATTGGAAAAATGTTAATAATCCAGAGTTTTTATACGACTGTAAAGCACAACTAATTGAAACAGCTACCTCTATGATGGCTGCGAATACGAGATTTCGGTGCAGGGATGACTACAGAGAGATGTTGCATCTTTCATTGATATACGCTGGCTCAAACTTAGTGGAACTTGATAATTACACGATGCTAAAGCCTGGTGCACTCCATCAGGCACAGTGGATGGCACGAGTTTTGTATACATATGCAATTAAGATTGTTCTTTTTAAAAACAAGATTAGAACTGAATTGAAAAAAATGTATTTTTGTCATCATCACAATTTTTAAAGTTGCAACGATTTGTAAATTTCATAGTGTTTGTGTATGTGCCATGGTGGTTTACTTGTCAAATTGCAGTTGATGCACCTTACAATGACCTGGAACTAATAAGTAAATTTTTCTCATATAGAGATGTTGATGAAGAAATTTCCACTATCGCAATCGCATCATTTGCAAAGCATCATTGGTAACTTACAGAAGATTTGATAGCATTTTCCCTGTTTAGTTCAAAGGTTAGGTTAACTTGTCCTCAAAGGAAAAAATTGCAACAAAACTTAACAGCTTTGATAAAGGTACAAAATTCATCTACCGAATTTGCTTCGCTGCTGAAAAAGGTTATGGAAAACCCCAGTTTCTCAAGGAGGCATCATCGTCATCTTCTTTAGATCAATTTGTCGGCCTTGATTCATGGATGTTTTTCGATTTGTTTAAAATTGATGCAGCATTCTTTGAACTACTCGTTGAAAGTTAGGAGTCTGATGCTTCTTATCAACAAAGCATAAAGTTATCATTAACAGTGAATGTTTCAAATGATACTGTTGAAAGACGGGTGAAGCTTGCTTCTGATTTCTTACATCACTCTGAAACGGAAGAAAAGTATCAGAACCTTCTCCGAGTTTTTGAAAACGATCGAAAGGTTCTTCCTTACTAGCATAAACGTTTCTCTGAGGATAGTTCAAAAACCTGGTTTTTGTATACATCATAAACATTGTTGCCATGCTAATGTGTTTAATTAATATAATGTGTTAATGGTTAATATTAAATATAATGTGTTATATGTTTCTCGGCAGCCGATTTGTAGCATGAATTGACAGCGATAGACACCGTGTTTCGCCCATGAGGCAGAATTAGTGGTGCGATACTGACGAGCCCAGCCTCATGGGCGAAACACGTTGTCTATCGCTGTCAATTCTTGCTACAAATCGGCTGCCGAGAAACATATCGTTGATTGGAAAGTCTGAATGGCTTGCGTGGAAGCTACACCGTTATGGTTAGCGAATCGCAGCTGCTCGTTGTACTAGCGAGTGCTCAGCCTTGTGCTGATAGCCGGGAAGAACGCCCCTCTCTTCACATAATGTGTTATATTTAATATTGTTGATATTTATTATATTATTTTTATATGATATTATTTTAATATTATATTTCATATGTGTTATATTTAATATTAGTTTTAACTGCGTTTGTGTAGTACTGTGTCTGTATGAAATGACAAATTTTCAAAAATCAAAGTTTTTCGTTGCTTCGACAAAAGAAAATACCAACAATTTATGAAAATTAGGAGAAAAAGCAAATAAATTTTTACAATAATACCCAAATATTATAATGCAAACAATACTTACTTTGACATAGGCCAATAATACATTTTATGGTTGAAAATATGCTTGTATTATTGAAAAATGTTAAAAAATAAGCGATTTTTGACTATTTTCGATGCCGCGTGATTGCGCAATTTTTAAATCCCGTGTGTTACACCTAAATGTTCTCGAAATCAATTGAAATTTTGCAGGTGAGTTTGTATCACCAATCCACAAAGTATGCCAAAAGAAGAGCTGATTTAGTAAAGTATTTAATTTTTGGTACGCACCAGTCACACCCTACTAATCACATACATAAAATTTCTAAGTGACCGTCTATCTCATTGAAACAATAAACTTGGAAATACTATTATATGGTATAGTATAAGTAAAGCATTTTACTATACTATACCATATAGCCTCGATTGCAGTGGATAAAATATCTACAGATTTTTCATTTGTGTTTATCGTCAGTAACAGAATTTTATTTCATAGTATGTTTGAGCTTGGTAAAGCATTGTGCTTGTATAGGAGAGTGTTCAAAAATGACGCTTCATTCAACGTAACAGTTTTGCAAAAGTGAGAAATCTATAATGTAGATCAACTGTGGAATTAAAAACTCCAATGACGTTTGTTTTTCTAAATGTACATTACTGCAGTTGACAGTTTTTCTGTCGCATTCGCTTTAGATCAGTCTTCAATTTCTCAAAGCTATTCAAAGAATTCGCTATATCAGTAGAAAAGAGTTATATTTCATGCAAACATAACGCTTTAATTTCACCTAATAGGTCCTACAAGTCCCGGTATTTTTGACATTGTTTCAACCTATTCCACTTCAATTAAAACCACCTGGATTGGTGTGGAAGGTTTGACCTACAAAGTTGTAGCTGAACCATCACAGACAAACATATCTAATTGCGACAACGGAGAAGATGCTACATTATCGCAAGGGGAGGTATTGATACTGACGAATAATTTGTTACAATGGTTTATTTGGATTTTAATAACATTCAACAAGTGGCATTTCATTAAATTTGTTTTTATTGCATTTCAATAAATTAATTCACTGAAGAACAATTTTTAACAAGCTAAATGTTTTGGTGGATTCCACAACTTTTCACACGCACGTTTCATCAGTCCTATAATACGCAAAACATAAAATTAAATTCTTAAATAGTTTTGAACTTTTGCAGTTGAAAAATATACAAGATGTCTACAGATTATATCAATTGACGGTCTAAGCGTTATTTAAAACGTTTTTTCTTTTTTTAACAGAATAGGTTACATAAAATTTAATTTAATTATAACTTGCATGCTGAGTGACCCAAGGTTTCTAGTTTGTATGTTTGCTGCTGCATTCTATGATACATTTTGCAATGAGTCTCATACAGCTTTGCAACTGTTAGAAAATTGTTGTTTTAAATAGTTGTTACAGTAGATGTCAATGGTTAATTAACTTTTATGCTTTTACTAAGTTGTGCTTTTCAAAATACCCAGTAAACATTGATTGTTGGGGCAACATTGGCAAGAAGTTGGCCGCAACATTGGCAAGATGCAGACGCCAACGCTGGCAAGACGTCTTTTGCACCATTTTGCTTCATCTGGCCAATGTTGGCGTCTGCATCTTGCCAATGTTGGCTTCTGCATCTTGCCAACATTGGCTTCTGCATCTTGCCAACGTTGACGTCTGCATCTTGCCAACGTTGGCGTCTGCGTATTGCCACCGTTGGTAAAGTGTTTTATGCACCATTTTGCTTCATCTGGCCAATGTTGGCGTCTGCATCTTGCCAACGTTTGCGTCTGCATCTTGCCAATGTTGGCGTCTGCATCTTGCCACCGTTGGTAAAGTGTTTTATGCACCATTTTGCTTCATCTGGCCAATGTTGGCGTCTGCATCTTGCCAACGTTGACGTCTGCATCTTGCCAACGTTGGCGTCTGCATCTTGCCAACGTTGGGAAAATGTTTTATGCACCATTTTGCTTCATCTGACCTATTGACTATTGTGATGCCCGCGCTTTGACCAAGGTTGGCCATGCGAAGCAAGCTGGTGCATAAAACATCTGAACAGCATTGGCATCTACATTTGCCAAACGTCTCTGTACCTAAACCTCGCTCATCACCAAAAGTTTACTGTTGAACCTAGCTAATCCTTGGGCGAAAGAACAGCAGCAACACGGATTTATAAGCAACACTACTCCCTTTGTGACAAAGTAAAGTAACAGCCGAGCTTCGTATATTTTCACATTTATTAGAAACAAGTCACATCAAATCGTATTGATAGATGGAGATTCATTGCACATCAGCAGCTTTTTTTTGTGTATCTTTATCATTCTGAATTCCTGCGAATGAAACAAAAATATTTAATTCAAGAGGGCTGTTTGGCAACAGTGTAGGATTTTGATCAGTTGTCGTCCAGGATAATACGAAGTTAATTGACAATCTGCAATATCAATGTAATATCCATCTCTCCAACGTGAGTGACAAAAAACTTATCATTCGATTCTGCGCCACGCAGAGCAATAATCAAGTTCCAATACATTCTAATTGCGTGTACAGTAGTTATTCAACAACTAAAGCAACACATTCGCTGTTGTCTTTCAAACATATAACAAGCTCACCAAAAGTTAGTTTTTGCCCTTTTCGGCCACCAATTGCTTGTCCTTCCAATTTCGAAATCACTCTGAAACTCTTCATCAATTTGCTGCACGGCAGCAGCTTTGTCGTGCGCCATCACCATGTCTAATCATGAAAGTAAAAAAAGAAGTGTTAAATCAGTAGCCTATATAAATGCCGACATAGCCTACTAACCACCATGTTCGTTGTTCACATCAATGCGAGTATACCACTAAAACATTTTCATACATTACTCAATACTCTTCACAATTACATCATACATTAATCAAAAGAGCAAAATGGCATAGTTATGACATAATCATTTAGTCGTAGTAGAAACATTTATCCGTACTCACCAAGAACAACTTTTTTCAGATTCTTTTTTAAACAATCAAACGAGTGCTTAGACTTCACAATGTTTTTTTTTTCTTTCTTTGTTCTCGACATGACTTGAACTGTGTTGTGTTAGATAATAATAGTTGGCATAAGTCCACTGATACAATCGCTTGCATTTTTGCCAACAACTTGACGTAAATTTGCCACCAGCAAAATGTAAATCGAATGTAATGACAGGGGTTTCATCCATCATATTAAAAAGCTTCAGCACTTGTTACAGACATTTTCGACTGTTACAAATGACAGCCAACGTTTAAAGTTTATTTTGGGATTCCAGTCGTCTGTTGTGTTGCGTATGTAGGTCGCAGTGTAGGCTACTGTAGGCTATATGTTGTCGCAATGGGCGCAAAATAAAACATGTTATTATTATTATTATTCAGCTGATGGCAATGAAAGCTACATTTGCAAATACTCTACAACCATCACAAACCTATCCACACGACATAAAAATACGAACACATTCAAGCAGTCAGGCAAACGCCGCCGGAGCAGCAAAATCAAAGATTGAGCAAAACCCTACACATGTTGTGGGGCATCACAAGCTCTGCTACTTTGCTGATATGTTCTTAGCACTCATCTAGGAGCACTGGCACTAAATTTGTCACGAGAATATTTCATATGAAAGTTTTCCATTGGTCATTGAGTTTTATAACTTTCTTTAAATTGAGTAAACATAGCCTAGTGACAAAAACGACTTTACACAATTATTTCAGGTTCAATGAATAAAAGACATTCACTTACCAGGTTTTCATAAACATTGTCGTAAGTCATTCCTATAGTTTCATTTTGATCATTTCTAAAACTCCTTTCGGCCGTAATATCTCAATTGAATTCAATTTTTTTATATTTTTGATGCAAGAAGCGAAAATTCCTCTTAGCGCTGTTCACATAAGCATTGTGCTTTCGGCTCTCCACGTAATTGTGTATTGCGCACAACCGCCATGCTTGAACAGTCGAAGTGAATCGAGTGACGTCATAATCCCTTTAGCAAAGGATTAAGTCATGGCCTTTGTCTTCCTTCATAAAAAAACAAGTACTTCTGCTAAATTGCGTCTCCTCACGTTGATATAACATATCGCCGCATTCTAAAGCTTTGTTGCCTATTTCACTTCAACGCGTCATATTGCCCAGTCAAAGTTTAAGTAGTGACGTCATAATGGAGTTTTCACAACAATTATTGTGCCTGCAGTATTGTTCTATGCACCGCGGGAGAAGAAAAAAACGATTTGCCGGATCGTTGAAAGTAAAATTGCGATCGTTTTGTGAAATCTCACTTCAAGAAATTGAGGAAAGATTTCGACGCAACATGTCTGCTCCTGACAAAATATTAAAACACATTATAGTATTGTTAAACGTGAAAGTTAATAAAGCTGTTGTTGACTCCAGGAAAAAAAATGAAGACCTGGCAACTTGAATTTGCAACCACTGTCACGATTTCTTTCTATCTCTTACCAGGAAAAAGACTTGGAAAGGTTCAATGATGTAGTTTAATGGGTTAAACCGAAAAGCAGTCAATTAAATGTCGAATAATTCTACTAGTGGAATGATAATCTAACTTTTTGAAGGACTTTAACGAACGGCTTCTCAAATAACTCTAATTTTGATCAGAAATTATATCAGCATCAATTCTCATTTACTTGTATTCAATTACTTCAAGTCTCAATCACCAATAATTTCTGCATCAACTACCAATCCACAACTCATAACACAACTCTCATAACCAGCTCAATAATAATCACCACTATTTATAGTTGGTTGTTTAGTCCAGTAACTTCGAGAAGGTTACGTAGTGTTGCATCACACGAACTCATCGTTCGGTCACGTAGCATTGAGCGGCATAAACAAGCAAGTTTAAAGAAAACTCGAGATTGTCACGTAGGGCCGAAGGTTGTAGAAAACACGTTACATAATACAGATTTCGTCATCAGAGGTTACTTTAGGTCAATACCCGATAATAACACATCGCACCAGAATTCTACAACCAAAACAACACGCTCGTTGAAGATACAAAGCAAGCCATCGCGAGGCATTGCACCTTGATTGTGACATACGCCCCCCCCCCTTAGAATATTGTTGCAAACAATATAACAACACAATCAATACAAAACACACCACAAAACAATTAATTACTCAATAATAAATTCTCATAAGTCCATCGTTGCATGATCTACCAACGATAGCTTTTCTCAAAACAATAGTCACGTTTTCTGCAAAAGTTTCCATCGTCCTCAATGACTTCAGTGCACTGGCGAGCAAGATGACCCATCTTCTTACATCGGAAACACCTCATCTCCGGACAGTCCTTGGCGAGATGACCTTCTTTATGACAGTTGTAGCAAGCCTTTTCATCAAAAGGGCAGCTCCTGGCTATGTGTCCAATCTCTCCACATCGGTAGCAGTGGTTGTCACGGCAACGTCTGTTTTCCGAATGTCCGCCGTCAGCAACGCATTCCCTGGCGAAGTGTCCGCGTCTACCGCATCTATAGCAAACTCCAAATGGTCGTCGCCTGCCTCTTCTCCTCGGTTCATCGCGCTCGTAGCATCCGTGATCGTGAGATCGTTGCTGATTATCTGCAGAACAATCTCGAGCAAAGTGACCATTCTTGCCACAAGAATAACAAGTAACTTCAGAATCTCTCTCAATAACATTTCCGATTATAAGATCAACTAAAGAGTTTTGTAAACATAACGCTTTCACAGTCCCACTACAATACGGAGTTTCGATATATATCTTCGCTAACGGTCCTTGGATTGAAGTGTTGTTTATCGACATCACAATTCCAGTTTTTCCCGTTAACTGATTATCTTTAACCAAATCTCTCCTCACTATTATACCCGTAGAACCAGAATCACGTAAAACTTTTACCTTTTTGTTTCCAACTTTTCCATCCACTACTGGCAGGTAATCTTCAGGTATTATTTTTTCGCAAACATCTTCATCCGGTTTCTCCTCCTCAAGCGTGGGTTTAGGAATCATTAACGCACAACCGCATCGATAAACGTCCTCTGTGTTTTTCTCATTCTTTCCAGACTGATTGGAAAGGGAAAACGACTTGTCCTTGCATTCCTTCGCTTCGTGTCCTTGCCTATTGCAACGATTGCACCACTTCCTCGATTCCTGATGATTTCTGTTAGTCTTTCTCCGGCAGTTAACAGCCTTATGACCTAAGCCATTACAATTAAGACAACGTACTTCTCTTGGAACAGCACCTCCTTTAAAATTATTTGTTTGCTCCTCGTCATTATCGCATGACAACGTTTCTTCAGTTGATAACTTCTCATCATGAGCAACTAAATACTGTTCCGCCACACTGGCTATTTCTTCTAGAGTCTTTGGACTTCTCTCCATTAAATAAACAGACAGATCTTTTGAACATGAATCTGTGAATTGTTCCTTAACTATAAGGTTTGCCAATCCGTCCAATGATTGTTCGGCCCCCGAAAGTTCAAACCATTTTAACAAAAGGTTTCTTAAACGTTCAATAAATTGACCTGGGCTTTCGTGTCGTTCAGGCTTTGCCTCACGGAATCTTTGACGGTATCCATGCTCGGTAAAATTGTATCGCTTTAACAGAGCTAACTTCAATCTGTCGTAATTCATGGCCTCTTCTTGCGAAAGTCTTGAATATACATCAAGAGCTTGTCCCGATAATAACATGCTTAGCTGGGTAGCCCACGTCGACTTCTCCAATTTGGCTATTGTAGCATATCTTTCAAATCTTAACAAATAACTATCCAACTCATCTTTTTCTTCAACAAATGATGGCAAATCTGGACGTCTAACTTGCGCCACAATAACATCTCGAGCATTATCATTAGTAGAATTAGATCGCTCACCAATGTCCAGCTTTTGTCTTTCTAATTCAAGTTTTAACTTTTCCAATTCATATTGCGCTCTTCTTTCTTCAGCTTCTACTTCGTACTGCCGTTGTGCACGTTTTTCTTCAGCTTCAGCTTCGCGCTGCGCTTGTTTCTCTTCAGCTTCTCGTTGAGCTTGTTTTTCTTCAGCTTCAGCTTCGCGCGGCGCCCGCTTCCCCTCAGCTTCGCGCTGTGCCCGGTTCTCCTCTGCTTTAGCTTCAAGTTCTGCTTTCCTTATTTCACGAGCAGCTCTTCTATCTTCTCTTTCGTCAGCTTCTCGCTGAGCTTTTTGGGCCATTATCTTGTGATACTCTTCCATCACAAACTGAGACTTTTCATTGTCACTCAGCCCCATTCGTTCAGCCATGCTCCGTAAGTCTTCAATCATCTCATGTTTGACAGTATCCGCCATCTTGATAGCTTGTTGTTAATTTATTATTCTTTCAATAAATCTTCGGTTTTTCGGTTTATTCTTTTTCGGTTTTTCCTTTTCGGTTTATCCCGGACGAGCCCCCAGAATGTCACGATTTCTTTCTATCTCTTACCAGGAAAAAGACTTGGAAAGGTTCAATGACGTAGTTTAATGGGTTAAACCGAAAAGCAGTCAATTAAATGTCGAATAATTCTACTAGTGGAATGATAATCTAACTTTTTGAAGGACTTTAACGAACGGCTTCTCAAATAACTCTAATTTTGATCAGAAATTATATCAGCATCAATTCTCATCTACTTGTATTCAATTACTTCAAGTCTCAATCACCAATAATTTCTGCATCAACTACCAATCGACAACTCATAACACAACTCTCATAACCAGCTCAATAATAATCACCATAATAAATATTACACAAACTACACCACTATTTATAGTTGGTTGTTTAGTCAAGTAACTTCGAGAAGGTTACGTAGTGTTGCATCACACGAACTCATCGTTCGGTCACGTAGCATTGAGCGGCATAAACAAGCAAGTTTAAAGAAAACTCGAGATTGTCACGTAGGGCCGAAGGTTGTAGAAAACACGTTACATAATACAGGTTTCGTCATCAGAGGTTACTTTAGGTCAATACCCGATAATAACACATCGCACCAGAATTCTACAACCAAAACAACACGCTCGTTGAAGATACAAAGCAAGCCATCGCGAGGCATTGCACCTTGATTGTGACAACCACGTTTTTATTTTTATCATTTGTTAGCTGTTGCTAACAATATATTGGTGGCGCTAAAGTGTAAACTTCCTGGAAGTGCCCTCTGAATCACAAGACATCTCTTGCACTAAATTATCTGAAGCAATTGAATATGAACAAACGATTATATCATAATGTTGTTGGTGCCAGAATATGCTGGAGAAACTATGTTTTTCTACTAAACCACATGAAAGAGTCATTTAGGCTATTGGTATTTTTAAATGATAAAACAAGTGCTGAAATGAAGTGCTAATACGTCAAGCATATAATAACCAACCTTACAATTGTTTATTTTGTGGAAACGTGTAGGCTAATGGAAACTTTAAACTGTTTCGGTATCAAGCACGTTATCTCGTTCGCGTTTTGTTGCTCCTACCATTTTCTAGATCTCTGCTTCGTTTGACATAAACCAACTAAAACGCTGGTCCTAAATATTCATAATACCGGTAAGTTATATTTGTACGGTATCATAAAAAGAATAACAGCATTGATAGCCTATTATTACAATCATAGCAAAATGATGGTATACATTTGCTTAATTTGAAAGAAAACACCAAAATTGTTATGAATTGGCACAACGTTGGCAATGCTTCTGACCGATGTTAGCCAATCACACAACTGTGTTTTGAAGCAATACCACGTGAAAAGAGGTTTGTGTTAGTATTTTTCAAGTTTAAAACAAATACACCTGAAATAAAATCTTTGAGACCTTTTTGAACGCTTAATAAGAAGTATTGAAATTGTTGGCATATTGTTGGCAATGTTGGACGAAATTGCCGACCTTGTGCCCTCACATCCAGCATATAGCCAACGTTGCAATTGTTTATTTTGTGGAAACGTGTAGGCTAATGGAAACTTTAAACTGTTTCGGCATCAAGCACGTTATCTCGTTCGCGTTTTGTTGCTCCTACCATTTTCTAGATCTCTGCTTCGTTTGACATAAACCAACAAAAACGCTGGTCCTAAATATTCATAATACTGGCAAGTTATATTTGTACGGTACGGAGACCTTTTTCAACGCTCAATAAGAAGTATTGAAATTGTTGGCGTATTGTTGGCAATGTTGGCAAAATGTTGGACGAAATTGCCGACCTTGTGCCAACATACCCAGCATATAGCCAATGCTGGCCCAGCAATCAATGTTTGCTGGGTAATGAAGAAGCCGCTTTTGGCGGCGAAAGCTTTAGGCAATATATTATAGTCTACAAGTTTTTGAACCTCACTAATTTTATTTTCGCATTAATATTTATACTACTAGATAACTAGAACGTGTGTTTTATATATACCTACACACTAAACATAGTAAAAAAATGTATGTATGTGTAAATTTGGACACAAAAATAGACAACCTATTTCCTTACCAAACCAGTGACATTACTGAATTTATGCTACTTCAAGCCCAACAGCCTGAAAAGTAATTGAGATATTGTCATGCTTTGTGCATCAAACTTGCACTTTTTAACAAATAATACTTTCAATAACATAAATATTGATGTCATATTACAATAAAATCATAATCAATGTTTTTTGAAAAATTTTGCCAAAGAAATTTTTTTTGTGCAATCGATACTCTAACTTTATACATAATCATTTCACACTCAATCTTTACCATAAAAGTGCAGACCACATAATAAATAGCAATGTCTACTTTGCCACATACTGTACATCAACTTTATTACTTGGATGACGAAACAATATGATAACGACCTGATACTTGCTTTTATACTTGATCGTTGGTAAATACTGTGTTAGTGATGGTAAAAAGCAATCCCATCAAATCCAAAAATGGCAAAAACAAACGGAAATTAACACAAAAATTTCTTTGTAAAAACATTTAAAATTTTAACCCACAAAAAAAGATGAAATCAAACATTGGAAGATTCAAGAATAGTTGTCATTTAATACCGTTTTTCTTTCTGCAGTTCTGCAATTATTTGCTGAGACTAAATGATTAAAAGAGCTATGTAGCTTATATAAGTTACAACCTCAAAATAGTAATATTAAAATATTTTATCTACAATGCGACACTATGCCAAATAAACACAATTTCTAAACTGGTAGAATGTTGAAAACTCAATGTAACATTGATTTGTTGAAGTAACTGGACATTAGGGTGGCCAGAAAAAAAAAAATCGAATTTTTTTATTATTGTTTGCACACCCTCTCATTTGAGGAGGATTCATGAAAAAATGACACTGTGAAAATTTGAAGTCAATCTGACAAGAGGAAGTGCTCTCCCACCGACCTTTAAATTTTCTTTATTTGGCATAATTCGTCAAAATTGTTTGAATATGTGACGTAATTCGTTTTGACTTATATATCTACTGTGCAGTTGCAGCATTCTTGTGTTAACAATTGTATTACTAAGAATTTATGATACAATAAGTGTTTCCACATGTAGAAAAACATGAATAATACACAAAATAGATCACATTAACATGTGTTTGGTATAAAATTAAATGCACTAAACTTGAGCAAAAACTGCATAAAAGTATGTTAACCGATCACGATCGCAACGCTTCAGGTGACAACACATTGCCCAGAAAGTGCAAAAGAAATGTTTGTAAAGAGTCAAGCTGTTAACTTATTTTAGTGGTGCTGTTGGCATGTTGGCTTGCACTTGTTGGAAGCAGCTTTCTGTGGTGCTCGACCATCTGATAGAGGAGCTGGCGCTGTTGTTCATTTTTAGTAAGGACTTCATTGAAGTCATTAGCTAATTTGACTGCCTGGTCTGTACAATCATTGACGCCTTTGAGATCACGCACAACTTTGCATGCTTATTTGTAATCTTCACGATCACGCCATGTGTCGACAGAAGCAGTTAGACAATTTTTGACAAATGAAGTGACTCGAAAAGGTTAAGTGAACGCTGTGTTGCAAATTGTGCCAAAGAGAGATGTTGAAACTTGACAATTTTGTTTGGGCAACACGACTAACATCTTCGGGAAATGGGTCTTTCTTAAGAGCAATTAACGATTGCCCTCTTTTCATCCTCTGTGATATTATCACTGAATAAAGGCAGTGCAGCAAGATCCTCATTATTCAAAGTGCAACCTAAACTTTTTTTTAGGCTGCTACTTGAGAAATTGCATTGTCATATTCCTCTGTGAGCTCTAGAATTGCTAGGTCATTTGTAGGGGCAGGGCAGATATTGATGAAAGTGCTGCAAACCAAAAAGTGGCATAGATAGTACAGTTATAAACAGGCCAATTCTCCGCAGTGATTCAATCTCTCGTTTGCTCATGTTGAATTGATAGCGAAATCCAAAGATTTTAAGGCAGTACATGTCTTGCCATCCACCTCGCCTGGTGATAGGCACCAGGGTCCAGGAGCATAAAATTTATTTTCAAAACCCGCTTTTGCTCCTAACAGTTGAAGAACAAGTCGTACAAACTCTGTATAGTCTTCACGAGGTTGCAAATTCACCAAGTGTTGGTGAATATCATCGATAACAATTGTACGACGAGACTGAAGCCAAGCTTTTTCCAGTTTGCTCAAACATCTTGCACCAATGCCATCGCTATGAATGCAGTCGAACTTTGACTTATCTATGAAGTCCCATTGAACCTTGAAACAGCTGAACAGGTCTTTTTCTGGCCCTCTTGAAGGAAAAAAGTTATCAAACACTGCAAAAGCAGATATTTCAAACATATGATGTCGGCATGCAAGAAATAGCAGCCTTCAATTAAATGGCTGTTGCACGACAGTAATATCTCCAGTGTAGATTCCCGTATTGCGTGATGTTGTGTCAAAACAAAGTGCAGCTAAACGCTTTGCTACACCTTCCCACTAGTGTATGAATTCCACTACTCTTTGGCCCATTTGTGATCCCATTCCAACAGGCACCTTCGGAATGCCAAGCAGTTTCTCAACATGCATACCAGAAAGAACAATGGCCAAAGAGTCGCATTTTGTGCCATTGACATTAGTCAAAAGTTTACCATCAAAATGAGCAACAAGTGGAACTGTTGGTTTAAATCAGGGGTGGGGAACCTGCGGCCCGCGGGCTGAATGCGGCCGCGTGACTGTTCCATGTGGCCCGCGTCAAAATTTCTTTTCCTAAAATATATTGAAACAACAGCTCAAAAAAGAGTAGGCTCTGCATTCTCGGTATATTGCGAATGGCCTTCTATGAATAATCAGGGAAACCATGTCGTTGAACTCACTGATAGCCAATGGTTGTGTTGTGTGACCTAGCGTTTATGGTTGACATTAGCAAGCACCTCTCCGAGCTCAAGGTCAAGTTGCAAGGACCGAGTCAGCTTTTGAAATCCTTGTTTGCAAAAGCAAAATCATTTGAAGCTAAATTACATCTGTGGAAAGTACAACTTGAAAACAATAACACCGCACATTTCCCTACCTTGCAAGAGCAAAAGCCTTCCACAATAGCCAAATATACCCACATATATGTCAATCTTATGGAGAAATTTAATGCAAGATTTTTGGACATAAAGAGTAAAGAAATGGAGTTAGATATTTTTGCCTCTCCTTTCAATGTGGTTGCAACTGATGTTCCTAGTAACTTCCAACATGAAATAGTAGAGCTCCAGAGTGACGGTACGTTGAAAGAGATGTACCAAAACATTCCACTGCTCAACTTTTATCAACGATACATAAGTGCTAATGATTTTCCAGTCATGCGGAAACATTCTTTGAAATATGTGTCTATGTTTGGAAGCACCTACCGTTGCAAGCAGTTTTTTCCAAATTGAATCTAACAAAAAGTCAACTTTTATCAACGATACATAAGTGCTAATGATTTTCCAGTCATGCGGAAACATTCTTTGAAATATGTGTCTATGTTTGGAAGCACCTACCGTTGCAAGCAGTTTTTTCCAAATTGAATCTAACAAAAAGTCGGCTTCACTCCAAACTGACTGATAAAAACGTGGAGATGCAATTAAGAGTTGCAACATCTTCCGTGTCAGCAGACATCACACGACTCACCAAAAGTAAAAACTTTCAGCCATCCCACTAGCTGTGAAAGTGAAATAAATCATTATCTACTTTGCTGCATTTTTTATCTGTAAATAAAATTTCGAAATTTTTAGTGGCCCGCCAGTGTTATTTCTCATTTTAAGTGGCCCGCCATACTAAAAAGGTTCCCCACCCCTGGTTTAAATTTTTGCCGCACTACAGCTGCAAGGCTTTCATGTCAGGTGTTCCGAGCATTCATGACAGAGGAACGTGACATTGTCAATTAATTTATATCAACTCCTGCTAGAGCAAGAGCAGGAGTGACGATTATCATTCCTTGAAGACTTGATGTTAGAGTTCTGTCCAGTGCTGCATACAGTGGATTATCGATAATGCAGCGTTTTGGTAATGGCTGCTCCTGCTAAGTTTTCTTTCGTTTTGGTGTTATTTGGATTTGTGGTCCAAACAGTGGGTCATTGGAATCTTCATAATCTGCTGAGGAATTTTTAGATGAGAGAGCAGCAGCAAAAAGTTTGTTACCTGTGAAGAACAACACACCAGAGGCATAGCAACCGCCCTCCAAACCCTCCGATCGGAGGGGGCCCCCAAGGAATGAGTGCCCCTCCGCCGAAGTTTTTGGAAGACTATCGAAATACAGGATATAGGCTAACCACGTGGTCACAAACGCACGCAAAATAGCTTATTGGTATTGAGGAGGTGTTTTCAAAAAACAAGGTACGACGTAGGAAGAGAATGTTTGGTTACGAATGTGCTGATGATTCGAGTTGTTTTTCAGCTGAAAAAAATTTAAATTCCATTTTTTTCTTGTTCTCATTGATCAGGCCATGTCTTCTGTTTCTTTGCGCTTTGACCAACTCGTGGAGTGATACAAGTTGTTTGAATTTCTGTACAACGCAAGCAGCCTGAAGAAGTGTCTCAGAGAAAATGGTTGGTTTTGAATCTTTATCCTCGGACTGACAAAGCCTTGATTGGTTATTCCTGGTAGTTTCGCCTACTTGTAGAGGCTCTTGACACAGGGCCGGTTACCGAGATTGACAGAGTGAATTTTTCCGATTATTGAAGTGATGTTGCCAGGAAATTATTCCATTCACTAGGTGCCGCTGAATGGAGAGCAGTCCTGAAATGCGATGCTCAAACGCACACCCCCAGAGTCGAACTTGCGCCGTGTGGTTTTGAGCGGGCACGTAACCACTGAGCTAATGGGGCGGACAATGGAACTGGACAAACACTGCAAAAAAAATAAAAGAAAATGGGAGACATTGATTCCAACGAACTAATAATGGAATTGAATCGTTTTATTTATGTCATCGAGAAAGAGAGAGGACTTGTCATGGCAAGCATTTTTTTAACGTACAAGAACAGCTTTCAGGAGCTATATCCGAATCTTTGCATTTGCACCAGAATTCTTCTGACCGACCACACCAGTTACTGTCGCCAGTGCTGAAAGGACCATCAGCAGAATGAAACTGATCAACAATATCCTGCGCTTAACCGTGGCAGATGACAGGCTTTCTGCTCTTGCAATTACCATCGAAAACAAGATTGCCAAATCCCTGGACAATGACCCATTACAATTTGCGCAGAACAAGGCTTGAAAGAAGAGCTTTGCGTAATTATGGAATATATGTCCACACTGTCACTGTAAAGTAGACCTATATACACAGTGGTGGGCGCAGCTAATGTAAAAGTTAGCTTTCAACAAAGAAATCAGCGGATTTCCAATAAATTTACTTTCGCTAACGAGTCCGCTAAAATTTCTGAATATTAGCGAAAATGCTAATCCGTTAACCAAAGCGTTAGCTTCCATAATTAGCAGAACTGTGCCCTCTACTATGTATACATAATATGAACCCTGCATGTTGTGTAAAATAAATACCACATTCCAGTTTCTGCGTTGGAAGGGGCCCCGGACTTATGTTCAGAGAGGGCCACGTTCTACGTTGCTATGGCCCTGCAACACACCTTGTAGATATACAATATACTGCCACTGAGCATTCCCGTTATCATCGTTATGTTAGATGTGCGACAACATAGATGTGAATTTCAAAATAGGAACCACGTTTGTGCTATTTTCATACAAAAAATATTTATTTGACGTACTTCAAACGTGTTAGTTGAACAACATTACAAACTAAATATATGTATATTTTTTAACCCTATTCGGATCAAGCCATTTTTTTGAGGTAATGGCCTGACCTGTGGACTTATTCCATCCACACATTCATTTTCTAATAACTTTTGGTATAAAAACGTTACGAGGTTGTTTTTTTCGCAAAGTTAGAGCAAAATTATTGACAAACTGGGTTAAAGTTTAAGTGGACACACATACTTCACAAGTTTTTTGCTATTGCTTTTTTTCTAAAAGTAGTCAATTTTTTTTTTAAATGTGTCTGATGTCTCGGCCATGATCTTCTTGAAATCGCTAATCTCATCGTTAAAGGCACACACGGTCCAGGCATACCTTCTTGACATGACCTACTTTCTTCCGACAGCTGCTGACGCAAAATCCAGTAGTGGAGTTAATCCCTCTTAATCCCTATTCAATTTCACGCTGATTACACTGGTCTACACAAAATTTCAGGTTTGGATTTTGACAACTCATTTTAGATAATTTTGGGGGGCTGAATCCGAAAATGAACTCAGATTTTCTCTATCACATCACGTATTTGAGATATGAAATATCTCTAATTTTTGAAAAAAATCAATTTTTGCCCCCCCTCTGTTGTCAAAACAAGGAATTCTGATGCAATAAACACTGTTTTACTTGCAATAATCTAGCTTTAATTAGCAAACAAGCATTCTATATTATATTCACACAAATTTGCGTTGTCTTTATTAAAACTTCATGCCTTGGAATAAAAAATAGGCATGCAAAAGAGCAACTACAATAACATCAAACGCTACATTATGCTGACGAACATGTCGATAGGACACTAGGACAGTGACAAGGTATTATCTGAATTATAGCCTAGAGTTCACACAATATGCACATAGATATTCCAATGGAGTGCAGAAATTCTGAAGACACACACAGAAATAGCAAAGTGCCAAAATACAGATTGACTCAAAGGGACTTGGGCAGGGCGAGTTCAGAAACAGTCAAAAAAAGAGCTTTCATAAAATATGAACTCTTCACTTATAAGCTTAAAAATGCTCTTTTGAGGGACTTTCTTTTATGAGCAGCATCTGGAATTTCTCTTTTAAAACTCCAGCAATAGTCGGCCATCATATGACAATCCCACCGACCTTGATAACGTTCCTCCATAATTTTAATATCCTGGTGGAAACGTTCACCCTGTTCTTCACTAACTTTCCCAAGGTTTTCTTGAAACTCATCCGCATGGCTCTTCAAATAGTGAACTTTGATGCTCATCCTGCATCCCAAATCTTCAAAACTAAGCAGTAGCTCCATTAAGAGATCTTTATAATTTTCTGCTTTTCTGTTTCCCAAAAAATTTCTCACAACAGCATCGAAAGCATTCCAAGCTCTAGCCTCGAATAGTAACATTGATTTTACAAAAATTTCATCTTTTAACAATTGCCTGATTTGTGGTCCATTGAAAATCCCAGCTATTTTTTTCTCTTCACTGAGACCAGGAAAAGCATAACATATACACTTAAAACACTCTCCTTCATGATCCAAAGCTTTTACATATTGTTTCATGAGACCAAGTTTGATGTGAAGAGGAGGCAAGAGGATCTTTTTGATATCAACTAACTGATCACGTATGATATTTTTGTCTCCAGGTGTCAAGGTGAGCCTTGGAGGCCACTCTTCTTTGTTCCAGTGCTGATCCTTTGCCCTGCTGTCCCAGTAGCATAGGAAATATGGGTATTTGGAGTAGCCACTTTGTTGCCCCAGCAAAAAGTTCACCATTTTTAAATCTACACAGATGAGCCAACCATGCTCATGGTACTTTAACTTTTCAAGAACGGTTTTGATGTTCTGATACTCTTCTTTCATTGTCACCGAATGTCCTATCGGAATAGAACCGTACACGTTACCATTGTGAAGTAGAACACACTTCAAACTTTGTTTGGAGCTATCAATGAAAAGTCTCCATTCGTCTGCATCATACTGTGGTAATCCCATTTCTAGAAGAAGCCCTTCCATATTGTTGCAATAAACGAATCATTGTGGGAAGCAAAATATGTAAGCAGTTCTTCTTCTCGTTTGCGATAAAATGTCACGCTTGTACCAGCTTTGAGAAGTTTCCTTTCCTGTAGCCTTGATGCCAATAACTCCGCAGATTGCTTAGGAAAATACAAATGTCTCACTAAATTATTTAATTCCATCTGATTAAACTGGGAAGGCTTGTCTGACAGATCCTCGGGTGCTGGTTGAAAAATTTCACTTTCTCCTTCACTAAACGATGCTTCTGAAGAAAAAATAGCCTCTTCGTGTAGTTCTGGAAGTGATGTAAATACTGGCAGTGGCTTTTCATCACTGTGAGGAACTGGCCACAATGCCTAATCCAGATTTGGATATTTCAAACGATGTTTCACGGCCAACTAGAACACGGCCAAATATGTTGCTATTTGAGCAAATTTATAAGAGTCTGAATTGTTACTATTATAGCTATGACAAACCTGTCATCTTCCCATTTCCGGAAGTAAGTAAAATAAGCAATATTTGTACCTAGAGATATGTTTGGCTTGTTTAACCGAAATTAGGTATGTATGTTAAGCACAACTTATGCAATAACAATGTAAAATATGTAAGATTTCCCAACCGCAACCTGGAGGTAGTATCGTTTGGTGTGTCGCTTTTGGTGAAATTGCATGTTCCATTTAAAATATCAAGAATTTTTTGTGAATTCTATGTTGTAAGCGGTTCATTTGATGTGCTAATTTAAATTTTAGTTCGTTTTGTTTTCCACCAAGTTTAATTTTGCAAGTAAAATGTGGCTATTGGCAAAAAATCCTGCTATACAAAAAACCTAACGACTGTATGATGAGACTACCTCCAGGATGTAGTTGGAAAATTTTACATATTTTATATTATTATTGCATAAGTTGTGCTTAACATACATACCTAATCTGTTGAAAAACAAGCCAAAAATATGTCTAGATGCAAATATTGCTCATTTTAAGATGATATGTTTGTCATAGCTATGATTGTAACAATTCAGACTCTTAGAATATTCCTCAAATAGCAACATATTTGGCCGTGTTCTAGTAGGCCGTGGATGTTTACTCTTTTTGTTATACCCTTTCACACTAACAAGACAAAAATAACAATCGTCAACATGATTTCGTTGCTCTCGCCAAATCATGGGAATTCCAAATTTTATTTGAAAGTTGAGTTGGCCCTATTTTTGGCCCCTTGTTTTAAAAGTTGGCTCTTTTTGGCCCTTTTTGAACGTACAGTTGGCTCCTTGCCAAATTTACATCTGGTAACCCTGCTGCTCAGAGATAGCAGCTGACCCACAGATAACGCCTGAGAAGTCAAGACAGGGAGTTCAAGCCAGCATGGAAAAACTCAACGCTACCAATCTCCACTATGTCCTATTACGATTATCATAACAGAAATTTTTTTTATTTTAGAGGAAATCTGAACCAATTTATGAATTTAGTGTAAAAATATCTCTATGTTTGAAAGTTTAATGCTGTCAGAAAATAATTATATTTGACAATTTACTGCACTAAAAAGGGTAAAAATTGGTCAATTTCATAAAATAATGGCAACGATAAAAAGAAAACTTGATGTGATAAAGAAAATCTAAGTTCATTTTCGGATTCAGCGCCCCAAAATTAGCCAAAATCAGTTGTCAAAACCCAAACCTGAAAAAAAAGTTGAAATTTGTAGACCAGTGTTATTGTTTTACTAGTTTTGTAGACAAATTTGGTAGTAAGGGGTTAAAAACTGCTGATAACTAAAAACCTATACTGCACAATTTTTTTATTTTACTACTAAACCAAAGATGAATGATTTTTAGGAAAAGTCATAAAACTTCAGTTAATTCGAGATAGTACAGTAGTAGCTTTTATGTAGTCGATGAAAGTTTTAGGTATGGACGGAACCCGTCCACCCGTCAGTCCGAATAAGGTTAAATAAGTGTCCAAGATTTTGTTTGTATTTTTTCATCTAATAAACTTATTGCTTGTGGACAGATTGACTGACAGAGTTAGGTACCTTGAGTATTCTTATAACAGTTTAATTACGTACATTGACACGATCTGAATACAAGTAAAAGTTCATTTTCGGAGAGGGTATCGAAATGACCGTTGTTTGCCGCTAAGCTTTTACCACAAGTCTGGCTGCTGTAGTGTTTACTAAAAAGAAAATTTAAGATATGACATCATAACGGTCTTTATGCATATAAAGGCTGACGCATGTTTTTGTCAAACTAAAAGAAATCTTTTTAATGTTTTGTTATTACAATTTCGGAACTTTTTAATAGTAGGTTTGCAAATAAGGTGCCAAACCTTTTGTTATCGAAATAATAATTTTGACAGCATCACAACTGTACATTTAATCAGTGAAAACAAATCTTTTAAAAAGTTATGCAATTTCATTTTTAGCAGTTTTTTATAATATTCATCAAAGTAATAAATTTGTGACGACTTGTCAATCGAAAAAGATGGAAACTTCTGTTAAAAATAAAGTTTTTGTTTAAATTGTTAATTTCAGTACTCATTTACCAAGACAAGTAATGGAACTGCCTTGACAGCAAGAACCTTATACAATCTTGCTGTGTGTGCTGTCAACATTGATGGTGGCACCAGTTATCCGAGTTATTATTACGGCGCTATAACTGGTACGATATTTTATTGTGCTTTGAAATTTCAAAACAGAACAAATAGAATTTAAAAAGTTCACCTATTAATATTGAGGGGTTAATTTTTTGCAACTTGCCTTACTATATTGTGCGTATTTAATTTGGCAGCTTGCAATCGTTTTTGCCGCTTAATTACTTTCTAACGCTTTGAAAAGTCCCAAGCCATAACCTAATAAGCTTTGTTTAATTTTATTTCGTAGTTTTTGTTTCATTTTGTCGTGTTGCACACAATTAGAGCGACTGGCTCGAACGACTATAGTTCTCATATGCACTTAACAGGTCAATTTAAACGTTTTCCATTTTCAGGACCTCCACCACCTAGAAACATAAGAGCATCAAACACAACAACAAATGAAATATTTGTTGAATGGGATGATGATGATCCTGCAGGGTCTGTATATGTTATACAATACACCGTATATTATGAACCAACCACTGGTAGCATTGGTGAACGTGAGAAGGCAATAGTTGACAACACTACAAATATAACAATCACTGGACTGGAACCCAACACTGAATATACGATCAGTGTTGCTTCTTTTGTACGCGATCCGGAGCCGGCGTACAGTGATCGAAGTTCTTCAATAAATGAAACAACATGTAAGTCATTTTCACAGCTGATTAATACAATAATCTCATGAAAAATGAAAGCCATGGGATAAACCAAGCTACACATATTTGCGTTCAAAGGTTAGTGGTTCTCAACCTGTATTTTTCAGGCAAACTATTTTCTAGATCTCAAACCAGTTGTGGACTTTACAATTGTTGTTTGATACACTGTAACTGCAAAGTGACAAACCCTTAAAGTGCAAGTAACAAGTAGACTTTGTCACACCCTTTGCTATGTTTTCAAAACTTTAGGAAGAAATACAAGCATCTTTCAATTAAGATACGCCAGAAGAATTGCACAAATGAAGCAAATACAAGCAAAGCTTTCGCTATAATAACAACCGCTTCTGCTGAATTTTGTCAATACAGAAGCATTTTGTTTAAAAACAACATTTTAAAGACGCGGTTTGATACCAAAAAATGTCAGCAATAGCATGTGAAACTTACCCAAACTTGCTGATTCAATTAACATAACACACAAACCTCATAGGCCCTGGTCAACTATCACACTAAAATTAAGCTGCTTTTTTACATTTTGGTCTCCAAGCATTTTTCCAAGTTAAGGTCGTTTTTGGATCAAATTTAACGTAGCTGTCAATGTAAATCAGCTGTTACCTAGGTTCCGCTGGTGTGTTTATAAGAAATTGTAGTTTACTGGTATGTAGAAGTATCATTTGTCTATCGGATTGAAAAGTCCATATTCTAACATTTTCTATGCAGTTTGACATTTAAGTTTTTGCAAAGATAGGAAAAAAAACAATTTAAAAAAATTAGAAATTGTAGTAATTTGTTTCAATTGCTTCTTAGAAAATCTTTTTGATCCATCTGTAGAAAAAATTGACAACAACGTTACCTCATTAACAATCGATTACAATAATAAGACAATAAAAGAGGTCTATTGAGTTGTCATATTATATTAGGGGTAGGCAGTAAAAATGAAGGTATTCAGATTTTACATAGGACTCTTTTTTAAACAATAATATGATATGACAAGGCAAAATCAGCAAAAAAATTTGAACTTTAGGCGTTTTTGGCGGTTAGCACCACAAAAAACTGAAAATTGCTTTTTCGGGTTGTAAATTTAACAAAAAAATCACAATTTTTTGGAATAAATGGTTTTCAAATGTGAAACACTGCATGAACTTGTCATTTTTTTATGCAAATCAGCTCTGTGAAGATGGAATAATAACTGAAGACTATTTCGGAATTTTATTAGTCAAAGAAAAGTCCAAAAAACACAAAAAATTGGTAAAAAAGCATCAATTTTTTTATGGTAAAGTGTTCAGAAAAGGACAGGCCTATTATAAAATCCCGGACACTAGAAGAGATAAAGAATATTATGGTATAAAATGGGGAAGCTTTCGAGGTTAATGCATTTAATGGACTTCTTGAACCGTTGATGGTATCTCGGGGGGGGGGGGGGGGGGGTTAGGGTGATGAAATAAAGATTTGAGTATCTTATTCCAGAGTCGTGCTGCTGAGGGAAAATACCTGAACTGACAGAAAATGACCGCCATCATGATTGACTCTGCGAGTAAAAACTTTAATTTATATAATAATAATCCCATATAATATTATAATAATGATATAATATTATCCCATATTCTAATATGCATCCCTGAGTTGATCAAAAAGCACCCTGTCCTATAGTTCTCTGTCTTGTGATTGCCCATAAATATGTTAACTACAGACATGAAACAGGTCCAAGCTGTCTGTTATACTTTAGACAGCATCTCGATCATGAAAGTAAATGGAGTTTATCAGTCGCTTCACTTCAGATCACGTAAATATTCCAGCTTTGGTTTTTGCATCTTGCTGTTTTTAAAACAGCTCTTTAATTGCTTGAATGCTCCACCCTCTGTAGAGTTGTTTAAGACCTAGTTTTATGTGCAGAGAAGACATCAGTATTTTTGTTGCATCTACCGGAGGTTGTTGTTTTACATTATAAGCTCCAATCTCATAGCTGGTTCTTGGAGGCCAATTCCTCTTCTTGTGAAAAGCTATGTTTCTGTTATCCCAGAGACAAAGACAGCATCAAAACTTGATAGAACCACCCGGAAGCACCATTATGAAGGCCACCATCTTGAAATCACCAACGACCTCCCAATTGTAGAGGTTCTACTTCAATGCACTCATCACGATTTTGATGTTTTAATATTCTTCCTTCATATAAACTGAGTAAGCCGGAAGAATGGAGGGACACTTGTCTGCGTTACTCAACAATCCAGCTGTGATATTTTAGATGAGCTGTCGATGAAGAGCTTCTACTCAAGGATTGCAGGAAATGCCTATTTAGCCTGATAGACTTCTTCTATATCAGGGGTGACGAACCTTTTTGCGGTCGCGGGCCACTTTGTCAATTACACATGAGATATCGGGCCACACATCGTTTTAATCGTAACTTACTATGAAATGTTTTAGAAGCGACTCAAGATATTATTCATGAAAAGTCGTCCTCGTCGTGTGAGCGTCTGGGGCCGAGAGTCTATCTTTTTACCACCCCAGATTCACGATGTTCCCGGACTACACTGGAAGGCTACTAGAGAGCACCCAGTCTTTGGTTTCATCATCCATGACGCGCAGATCTTCCACTCCGTTAGGTGGCTTGAAGGTAGAGCAGTCATTGGTGATGTGGTCTGCGGTCTGTTCCTCTGCACCACATTCACGGGAGGAGGAAGAAGCCATTCCCTATTGGTGCATGGTTGAGCGGAAAAGCCTGACGCCCGTACGGTGACGTTGAGGCGCACCCATGCCTGTCTTGGTAGTGTTAGACCGATGGGGCGTGTTTCGGCGTCGGGAATGAATGAATAGAGTCTGGTTGCGGTTGACTTCCATTCAGAACTCCATTTACGGTCTGCCCAAGTAGCCGCAGAAATGTCTTGTAGCCTACATCAGCTTCGTTGATAAGAAGTTGAGCGGCTGGCACGAATGGGTGTCTTGATTTCAGTCGATGGGGGTGCTCGTTTGGGAGAGCAGAGACCTTGTGGTGGAGAAGGTGGTTAGGCTCCAATGCCCGTCGACCGAGGGACAGAGTGGCTTCTTTGCGACGAAGCTCAGCAGGTTGGATGCCAGCGAGAATGGGGAGATTGTCCAATGGTGTGGGACGCAGGCATCCGGTCACTGTGCGCAGGGCGCTGCTTAGCCTATGGCTTTAGCAGAGGACTGTGCACCTGTTTGGTGCCGCAGTGCTCACTGCCATAACATCGACACTGCCATGAAAAGTAACAAACGGCAAATGAAAGTAATAAAACCCACACAGTTGAAATTATCTTACGCAGAATCGAAACATACAACAGTAAAAAATAAAAACAAATCAACTTGAGCAAAAAGGATAGAGCAACATTCTCACAGTATCTCGCTAATTACTGTAGCCTAGATATTCGCTTTTGTCTTACCAGTATGCTGTGTTGTGTGTTGTATGTATATGCCATTTTGTATTTCTGCATCATTTCTTGTATTCCTGTTTTTATATTGTACTGTTAAATTTCGTATGTGTATTGTTTTTTATGTTGTATATAATATACTGTAGATTTGAGTTCAACTTCGACAGCGTTCCATGTCAAATAAGCTATGATACCTCACGGGTGTGGCAGACTTGATGACCAGTTCGGTCTTTCTGCCACTCCTATCATCATCAGCAAACAACCTAGCTCTTTGTAATCTTGTATTGTTTTTCGTTTTGTTTTTTTCGCATATGCTGGTGATGCAAAATAAAAGAACTTCTTCTTCTTCAACAGTACTTGCACTGAAGACAGTTTAAGCGTTTGCTTTCATATGAGTATGATTTCTTCTTTTTTTGGCTCTATCCTTTTTGCTCAAGTTGACGAAATGTTTCGACCAATATGCTCCGAAACAACAAATCAGTTAATGAATTTTTTTTTTCAAACAACAAACAAAAGCCCATGCGAATCATACAGCTGAAGCTATCTAATGCAGCATTGAAGCATAAAATATTAAAAAATAACATTGAAGCATTGAATTTTTATGCTTAGTGGGATTTTTAGAAAGTATTTGGCTTGACTAAGCGTTCAATATTAGGTCGAACAAACGTTGTGGCAACTCTCAACAGTACACTAAGATTTTCATCTGTCAGCCTCGACTTGTAGCAAAGGAAAGGTGCACCAGTGAAGGCATAAAACAGCTTTGAGATGTATTTTGTCTTTAATGCGTGAGCGATTGTCAATTGTTTTGCGGGCCACATAAAATTCTTTGACGGGCCGCATGCGGCCCGCGGGCCGCAGGTTCGTCACCTCTGTTCTATATCATGGCAGTAGCATAAACCGTCTTCAAATGTGTAGAACACTGAAAAGCTTCTTTGTGAAATAAGTTGAACACTGTCATCCAATAAGTCCCATTGCTCTATTGTAAAAATGAGTAGCTCAGCATTGGACTTTATCAATGACAATTTTCCGACACTATCACAAGACACAAGGTAGACCAAAACTTTCTTGGGAGGAACTTGTAAAACGTGACCTTGTAGCCCTGAACAATGGACTTTGCCAACCCAATAAATCGCGAGGTGTGGAGGGGAAGACTTCGTTCTCGACAGACAGACAGACAGGCCACACCCTCATGAGAATTTTAATTCATGGCCTGTATAATCAAAATTGGTTGATTATGATGATGATCGTTTATATCTTTTTAATGGCGATAGTAAGGGCGCTTTTCACCAGTAACTCAGAGTTGAAGACAAGACAAACACACTGTGTAGGGTTGCATCTCGCAAAGCAGTAAATTTAAATAAATTACTCAAGTAAGGTGCATGCGACTGCAAAAATGCTCAGCCCTTTTTGTTTCATCACAAAAGTAAAACCTTGCAAGGCTTTGTGTGCAAACAGAATCCAATTGTTACTTAATTATACACATTAGTAGGTAACTATTGCTGGAAGCAGCTGACATTAAATTTTCAACGTTATGTATATGTAGGCTATGCCTATTTTCATGAGAAATGAGAAAAAAATTCAAACTAATCTGAGGAACACAAACCTGAAGTTATTGTAGTACAAAAAATTTTTTTGTATTTTTTTGACAAAATCAAACAGAAAACAGCAATTATTTCTTAAGGACAAAATTTGTTTCTTGTTTTGTGACACTGTGTTATTGATGGTGAGTGGGATGTTTCCCAAGACAGAAACTAAGAAGTATTTCTGCAAGATTCCTCAAGTATAGCAGGCAGTATCAAATATCATTACTTCATATTTTGGAAATTAAACTCAATTTTAGGTGTTTTTGCTTCAATGTCTTTGCTTTTTTTACCATTTTTGGACTTTTATTAGACTAATAAAATTCCAAATTAGTCTTGAGTTATTGTTCTATCTTCACAGAGCTGATTTGCATAAAAAAATGACAAGTTCATGAAGTGTTTTACATTTGAAAACCATTTATACCAGAAATTTGTGATTTTTTGTTAAATTTAAAATCCGAAAAAAGCAATTTTCAGTTTTTTGTGGTGCTAACCGCCAAAAACGCCTAAAGTTCAAATTTTTTTGCTGATTCAGCATTGTCATATCATATTACACTGGTCTACACGACTTTTGCTGTTTGAATTTTGAAAACTGGTTTAGAGTAATTTTGGGGTGCTGAATCCGAATCTGGCCTCAGATTTATTCTATCACGTCAGATTTTTGAGATATGATAACAACAAACTGCTACTTTTGCCAAAAGTGGAAGATTTGAAGTTGCTTTCATTACACACACAAACACTGTGCTATATCCACTAATGTCTGCCAAGGGGTGCACAAATAGCTGAAATACACCCACAAACTACAATTTGGATACCAATTTATTTTCTAAGCAACATTATTAACAAGACAGTAATAACAAGCTAAAAGGGAAGCTAAAAGAATAACTGACCCCCTCCCCGTCAATGTTTTGCTTGTAATCACAAAGATTTAAGCAGGCCTATAGCAATGCTTGTCCAGTAAACTTATTTAAGCTATTTTGGCCTGTCTGCCACTAACCTTTTGCTAGAGTATTGCATATATTGTTGGTGAACGTAACGTCAAATCGTCCACTTTTGGCAAACGTAGCAGTTTGTTATTATTATATCTCAAAAATCTGACGTGATAGAATAAATCTGAGGTCAGATGCGGATTCAGCACCCCAAAATTACCTTAAGTCAATTTTCAAAGTCCAAACAGCAGAAAAAAAATCTTTTTTTGTAGACCAGTGTTATTGTTTAAAAAAGAGTCCTATGCAAATCCACAGTTATTGCCCAAAATCCACCCTGTACTGCCTACCCCTACATACATGTACATTGCCCAATAATTATTATTCAACGTTGTGCCTGATCACATATATAAAATTTTAAGTGACCGTGTATGTCATACACGGTGTCGATAACATACACTGTATGGTATCGACACAATAAATATGGAAATGCTTTACGATACTATATAGCCTCGATTGCAGTACAAAAAATACCCACAGATTTTTCATTGGTGTTTATTGTCAGTAACAGAAGTTTATTCCATTGTATGTTTGAGTTTGGTAAAGCATTGTGCTTGTATAGGAGAGTGTTTAAAAATGACGTTTCATTCAACGTAACAGTTTTTGGAAACATGAGAGAACTAAAAAACTAAAATGTAGATCAAGCATATCTAACTGTGGAGATAAAACCTCCAACGACGACGACGTTTCTTTTTATAAATGTACATTACTGTAGTTGACAGTTTTTCTGTCGCTTTCGTTTTAGAGATCAATCTTCAATTTCTCAAAGCTATTTTATTCCCTCTAATTTAAGATCAAAAAATTCGTTACATCAATACAAAACAGTTAGTTTTGATGGCAAGCATAACGTATTAATTTCATCTAATAGACCCATCATTTCCTTATTATTTTATCCGTCATGAATCCCATTCCACTTCAATTACAACCACCTGGAATACCGTGGAAGGTTTAACCTATAAAGTTGTTGCTGAACCATCACAGACAGACATAGATAATTGCAACAATGGAGAAGATGCTACGTTATCGCAAGGGGAGGTATTGATACTGACGAATAATTTGTGAATAATTGTTCATTTGGATTTTCATAACATTCAACATATTGTGGAATTTCATTAAAATTGTTTTTATTACATTTCAACAAATTTATTCACAGAAAAACAATTTTTAACAAGTTAAATGTTTGGTGATTTCCACAGCTTTCACACGCGCGTTCCATTAGTCCTGTAATAAATTATAAAATTAAATGCTGAAACAGATTTGAACTCTTTGAATTTGTAAAAAAAATCTATAAGTTAACCTATATAAGTTGACTTTTTTAGCCATTGTTTGTTATTTATTTGTGATTTATTTTTTTTATAAAGCGTTATTTGCATTACACATTATGATACATAAACTCAATCTAACTTTTAAAGTGTCATCTGTTTGGTCGACTGGTGAAGTTGCTTTTGCAACCCTCAAGAAGAGTTAGAAACTTGGTGACATGCCAAAAATAATTGAATCCGCTCATTCTGTAGTTACAGTGCTTTTGCTAGTTCAAGTTGTCTATTAAATTACACAATTTCTCAAGTCAAATTGTGCAATTATGAGTTTTTAACGGTTTAACTTAAGCAATGCAATGTCAGCACGCTTGCGAACTGACAAATTTGCATTTATTTTGGATATTTGGAGCATATTTGTAAGCAACAAGATCATTTGTTACAATCCCGAGGAAAATATTCCGATTCATAAGCTGCTGTTTTCGAAGCGCTGTTTTCGCTGTTGTTTCCGTGCTGCTTCCCAAAGTGTTAGCAGCTGTTTCCCAAAAGCTCGCTGTCGCTTTACCTGATATATGCCAAATCATCCAGGCAAGTTTGGCATAATTCTCTGGGTGACCATTGATGGAGAGTTGAAATATATCTTAATGCCTTTTCATATCTGGTCAATGTTGAGTCGAATCCATCTACCCGTTGCGATGATTCTCATGAAACCATTCAGAGGTGAAGCAAGAATGTTACTACCAATAACACTTTTCCTTCACTTTTACTTGCGAAAAAATTAAATAAACCAGAATGAACTATGAACAAGGATAGACGTGAATTGCCCGCATCTTCTCAATTCACTAGCAACGCTATTCCACTTAGTACATGCAGACAGGTGATGACAACACTTACTGTGTATCAGTGTAAGCCTAAAAAAGTTTGCATTCTAACTTTTCTGCATCTGTTGGTTGAACTTGGTGCTTGTAAGTAAAAGAAACCTGAGTCAGTGGAGTTTTATAACAAGACCAAATGTGATGTTGACGTAGCTGGTCGGCTAATAAACAATATTCAAAGCAGATAGGTCTGGTCGTCGATGGCCTGTTGTTGTTTTCTACATCTTGGATTTGGCAGGCATCAACGCTTTTATGCTGCATGACATAAGCACAGGTGACAACATTTCATAGTGAGATTTCATCTTCAATCTTTCTACAAAACTACGTCAATATTACACTGTTGAGGGATCAAGCAGACATGCAACCATTGCCTCACATCATTCATGCTCCAATCATTTTAAATGTTCTTTAAAGCAGTAAAGCCAACAAGCGGTACACTGTTAGATAGCAGAAAATTGTATTCAAAACAAAACGAAGAAATTTTGTTGCCCGTGAAAGCAACATAATGTTGTAAACTGCCACTGATCATTCCCGATCAATATACCGCCACTGATCATTCCCGATGTGGGACAACATAAATGTGAAAAATATTCCAAATTGGCTACATAGGTTACATAAATTAGAACCTAATTGCAAAGTATAGATCTGGTACAGCCAAATCACATCAACATGTGATTAAATCCGCTTGACTATATTTAGTTTCCTTATCTTCTTACGACTTATTCACAGTTATTGAGAACAATGTCGCACATTTGTGCCGTCACCTGCGTTAAATCTGTTTCTTGAAACAAACTGCAGTACTTTCATAAGAAAATGATACTAAATTCTCTGCTAAAAAAATGATGCGGCCCGCGTTATTATGCAAAGTTGCGAATTTGACCGCTAGTAAAAAAGTTGCACATGTCTGTTGTAGAGAATGCATTGGTAGTTTATACTGTGAACATAACGAATTCGTTAGATTTGACATTAAAACCTATTTGATTCAGATAAGGCATTACACAAATTTGTGTTACCCTTAAAAAATCTCTTATTTCAAGTTTGTTGATTTATTTCAACTTTTGGAATTAAAAATTTAAAATAGTAATAAAATTTCAAATTATTTTAACCCAAAGTTTTTGCAATCCGCATGTCCTATAGCATATGAAATTGTTGCAACTTGTCACTCAAATAAATTTTTTGTAACGATAACATGCATAGATTTAATAATTTCAGTACATCTTCAATGAGACAAGCGATGGAACTACCTTCACTGCACGAACGCAATACAATCTTGCTGTGTGTGCGGTCAATGCTGGTGGTGGCACCAGTTATCCCAATATCTATAGTACTGAGACAGGTAGGTTATTTTATTTTGTATTTAAATTTGTATATGCGGTATAAATACCTTTATATTAAAACGTAGGCTAATAGAAGTAGAACAATATGAAGTACACTACTCCTCGTCTTTTGAAATAAGTGATACAAGAACCGGTCCGGATAGTAAGTAAGTCCGGATAACACAAATGTATTTGCGTAATGTAAAGCAATGAGCACTTTCCTGTTATAGCAGATCGCTGACGAAAATTGATTTTTACCGACAATTTCTCAGCCAAAGCAATGTGAAAAGTGCATTGGCTCATAAGAATAGAAGCTTGGAATAGCAGCTCATGAAGTGGTAGTTGGTGCACTACCATGAGGTGGTAGTTGGTACACTACCATGAGGTGGTAGTTGGTGCAGTACAAAACAAACAAAAGCAACAGGAATTCTGTAGGCTACATACATAGCAATAGATATAAGAAATATTGACTGCATCAAACTTAGGGCAATGTCGGTTACCAGAAATCAAATATTTTTTTCAGACTGCAACAACGAGAGTCGAATAAGTTAGATTTGAAAAATACTATTAATGTATGTACTTGGTCGGTGAGTTGGCTCGTCTTCATATAATGATAGGGAATATTATATCTTATGTTAGTTTTAAGCAAATTTTACGAGTATTCGTTGAAGCAAACATCACAATGCTTGCCTGAATAGTGCGTGAAGCGTCATTGTTTTTTTTGTGGCATAGCAGAGTGATCGCATAGCTGGAAATTGCAACACAAAAGAGAGTTACACGATGATAGGTGCTAGCTGTGAGACTTCGTACGGAAAATTTGGAAGTTTTACAACAACGCCTCTGATATTACACCTGGAAGCAATTGTCTTCCTTGCTCTGTAGATACGCATCTATTTATTATGGTTGTTTTTAACTTCAAGTACAGTAAACTTTTACACAAAATTACAAACGGTTTTCATATTTGTAATTGTTATGGCATTTCAGAAAATGTTGATTTGCTTTTTATGTCAACAATTAACCTAAAAGTGAATTAAATAATTACATTATTTTCAAAAATAAAAATAATAGAGTTTAAAGAATCTATTTAAAACATTCTTTTCCTTAATTTAAACCATTTTTGATCGATTTCTAGGGCCCTCACCACCCACAAACTTAAGAGCATCAAGCATAATAACAAATGAAATATTTGTTGAATGGGATGATAATGATGATGTAACTGGTAATCAGGCTGTCATGCGATATTACGTTTATTATAAACCAACGAATGGCAACACTGGTGAACGTGAGACTACAACAACTGACCGCACTACAAATATAACAATCACTGGACTCCAATCCAACACTGAATACACGATTAGTGCTGTTTCCATCATAAACAATCAGATGAAATACAGTGATCGAAGTTCCTCAATAAATGAAACGACACGTAAGTCAAATTATTACGTAGCCTATTGTAATTATTAGGATTGAAAGAGTATAAATGATTTTAAAGTTTCGTAGGATTGCGGTTTTTCTTGTCGCTAGCCCACCCAGTAAGAAAGAGCTGTCGAGCTTTCAAAGTTGCAACGATCGAAGTCGCGAGCTCAATTTTGAATATTTTTTTTTAAATTACTTAAAATTAGTTAACTTTTTTTTCTTGAAAACATTTCACGTTTAATTTTCCTGTTTAGGATAATCAAAGAACGTGTGCAATAATTATTTGTAATAGATTGTTTTATGTATAAATTGATACTGTAGACTATATTGTGTGGTTTGCAATTTGTATCGCCAGAATATATTTTTAGTGGTAAGACAGACTGAGCACACTTTTTGTCAAAGCGTTTTTGATTTTAAGAACTTATCAAAGTATCACAAAAATTGTTTTCATTAAATATTTTGACTTGCAGCTTTTTAAATACAAATATTTTAACAACGGCAATGATTAAGAAAAAGAAAATTCTAGATTTATAGAACTATTGTTAAACAGTGACACCAAGTTTAACTCTTGAATGGCCACACAGATCCATTAGACCAGAATACAGCAGCCAACTTGATTGGTTTGAATTGCTGTTAAGTGTTTCTTGTAAAGTTTAGCGGCATACACTTCTCATATTCTTGAAGGTAAGAAAGATGTTAAAACTAGTTCAATTGTTCAATCCAATAATATTTTTCAAATACGGTACTTAGAAAAAATAAAATATAGCATTGCTTGCCATCTGGGTCCATTGAACCCGTGTACAAATTTCAGTTAAACTATGATAAACATACGCTTGAATACAAGCTAGGCAAGATGGAGAGCATAAAAAAAAGTAAAAGATGTCCTTTGTGTGAGAGAGAATGCCAAAGAAGGTATAAGGAAAACATAGTGAAACTATGGAAAGACCAGCAATGGTTTATGGAATGCAGAGATTAGTCGTGACGAAGACACAGGAAGGGAAAATGCAAGTAGCCCAAATAAAAATGCTTCAATGGTCTCTGGAAATGGGAATACAGGACAGAGAAAGAAATAAAATTATCAGAAAATGAATGCAAGCGTGACATGTAAAAGATAAGCACAGAAAGATACGTCTCACGTGGTTGGGACACGTTGTAGCTACAGGGATATGAAGATTATATCAGAGGAAAAATAAGACTATTGGAAGTTGTGAAACAAAACCAAGAAAAGCCGATGAAGATGGTGAGATTGTGTGGCAGAAGACCTTGAAACAATAGGAGTAAAACAAGTCAAAACTGCTGATGTGGAGAACGGAAATCGGCACCGGCAACCCCATTTGAGTGAGAATAAAGCAAGATGTAGAACAAGATACTAGCAATTGCATTGGTAATAAGTGTATATTACATCCTAATGTTTAACTTTGTCTTTGCGTAGGCTCACTGTAGTTAGAAATTCTTAGCATATTCGTAAGCTCAAGAAAAAAAACTTCAAAAAGCAAAAAATGCTTTTGTCCAACCAAGATAGACAAAAATCACAAAAAATCAGCATTATTCAATTTTTTTTTTTGTCTCTACTACTTAGAGGAGAGGTAGCCGATTCTGGCCTTCATATCTTTTTCCTTCACTCTAACTTTGCCTCATTTTTCATCTGTTCTTTCCATGTTCTTTTTGGACGTACCCATTTCTTCTTCCCATCTGTCTTCAACGTCAATACCTTTCTAAAATCCTCCTTTCCCCCTTATTAATACAAGCCCAATTCTATCTTATTTCATTTTCCCTTGCAAGTTGGTCAATGGTTTTCCTAATCTCTAGCATATCTATCAGTTCTTCATTACTTTTCTCTACTTGGTTTATAACCCACACACTGCTTTCACTATTGCTCTTTGCGTTCTTCTAAAATTGTCAGTTCATTCTCTTTCTATATCCATGTTTTCTACTGTACAATATTGCTGGCCGCACACAACTTTTATCAACTTATCATCATATTTTTAACGATTTTTTTCCCATAGGCCTATAGCATTTCCACACAACTCCTGAACTTTGCCCAAACCAGCGTTGCCCTTGTCACATACGTGCTTATATAGAAGCTGCAGCACAAACGAGTGCATCCAGTATTCCACAGTCCTTTGCCAACAATGTAAAAACTTACTTGCTGACACAACCTACTACTATTGAACATTCGTCGGTATATTTTCACACTTATTTCTTGAAGTTATTGTGTAAACTACTATTTGTAATTTTGATTAAAAAATATAAACAACTTTTAGAAAGCTTTCGACTTCGTGAACTAAACAATTTGCATGTTTAGCAAGCATTGTAGTATGCAAGTCAAGCACTCAAGGGCCCATTAGACTAATCTGGTAAGAGATGCTATAAAAAATTTCCGTTTATTGTAGTTAAAAGTTTTTGGTACTCAATCAGACCAACCTTAGTAATTTTGGGTTAAGCCTGTGCACTTTAATTTTTAACAGCAAGTTATATATGGACAAGCTTACTTGATATGGCCGCTTTGGTGGACAAGCAGACAATATTATTTATTTTTCGAATTTACATAGATTAACTCTAAAACGTCGAAAAGCATCAATTTTACACTCTTTTGAAAAACATATTTAAAATAATTGAAAGCCGATCGCTAAAGAACCGCTTTATGTTTTAACGAACTTGATGCAGTTTAGAAATCATGTTTTGTTGGAAGTGCAAAAAGTGCCCTGAATTGTTTTTTTTTTAAACTCGAAGTGTCATATTGAAACCTTATTGTATAATACATTTGCAGGTTCCTTCACAGCTATAAGTATTCAATGCCTTTTGTGATGTCACAATCTGAAATTTCTTGCGTGCTGTCACAATCAACGTGCAAGGCCTCGCGCCGGGCTGCTTTGTATCTTGACAGAGCGTGCTGTTTTTGTTATAGAATTTTTGAGCGATGTGTTATTATCGGTTACTGACCTGAAGTAACCTTTGATTGCGAAGTTTGTATTATTATGTAACGTATTTCCAGTATCTTCTGTAAACATGCAAATCTGAAACATTATGTTGTTTTCACAATTGCCAAATCTCATTTGTCATGATGTCATAAGGATGTTTACCAAAACATCTTTGAATTGCGAAATCATTATTACGTAACGTATTTTCTAGAATCCTTTACCCTACGTGACGATCTAGAAGCTTCTGTAAACTTGCTTGTTTACGTTTAATGCAACTCGACAGAACAATGTGACATTACGTAACTTTCTCGATGTTACTAGACCGAACAACCTTCTTTAAACAGTGGTGTAATTTGAAAATTATTATTATGAGGATTATTATTATGAGTTGATTATTATGAGAGTTGTGTTATGAGTTGTGGATTGGTAATAGGTAAAGAGATTATTGTTGATTGAGAGTTGAAGTAATTGAATACAAGTAGATGAGAATTGGTGGTGATATAAATTGTGTTCGAAATTAAAGTTATTTGAGAAGCCGTTTGTTAAAGTCCTTCAAGAATTTTCATTATCATTTTACTGGTAGAACTATCCAACCATTTAATTGACTGCTTTTCGGTTATAACCCATTAAACTACGTCATTGAACCTTTCCAAGTCTCTTTCCTGGTAAGAGATAGAAAGAAATTGTGACACGTGCGATTGACGTATTATTTTAATATCAAAGATTAATTGTTGGCAATCTGCTGGTCATTTCTCTGCTTTCTACAGGCTTGGTGATTTGTCGTGATTCAGATTAGTCATAATACCTTAATGAATTGCCTTAATGATTCAGGAAGGCTACAAGCTTTGTGTTTTTTGCTACAGGCTACAGGGTTTAACGACAAAAAAATCGTTCCTTATCTTGAACTCTTTTTGTTTTGTACAACTGTGATTGTAACTCTGGAAAGAAAGTTTACTAGTAATTTAAGTTGATTGCCAAAATAATTGAAATAGATCTCTTTGAAAAATTCGATGATTTTTATAGGCTAAGTAGTTTAATCTTTTTTATAGCTCCATGTCCAACAACGTGTGATGGTTGTTCCGAATGTGGAATCAATAACTTAATTTGCAAATGTACTTGCATCGATGGATATTACCTCGACGTTGGAATTATATGCAAACCAGGTATGTACCTATCATTGCTTAAACAACTTGTTACTTTACATATGCAACAAGAATAACAGTCGTTACAAGAAAAGGAACAGGTGTTACATAATTACGATACAAAGGCACTACAGTTGTTTACTATATAACAAAGCGTAGATTTAATTGTCTAAATAAGAAGTAGCAACAAAAATTTGAAGGTTTAAACATGGACACTCAAAGCTTTAATTCATGTATTCATGTAATTCAAAGCCCAAAACATGTATATTTACTAAAAATTAGTACGTGTCTATTTCTAAAGGTATGCTGGACAAACTAAACAAAAATTATGCTGCAGATTGCTAGCTTTCCTTCGACTTGAAAATTAATTTGGAATGTGTGATATGTGCAACAGAATTGAATTCCTGTACTTGCGTTTACTCGCAGTGAACACATAGGCCTACTTGTTTTCTTTTTCAGAACAACCAATTGTATAAATCGTTAACAATGTAAATAAGGTTAAAACAACATAAAGCGTAGTTGACGAAACTGTCTTAATATTGCAATATCCTGTTTCAATGATGTGATTATCCAATGGACTAAAATGCACCCTTATGTCGGTAAAAGTTTCTTATCGATTAACATTTTACTGTAATACGTTCAGCTCGTGAGGTCTGAAGTAAAAAAGTAAAAGTAAGTGAGGTAATTGAATGCAAGCACCTGAGGATGAGAAGATAAGGATCTCATTATACTAAACCTTTGGCGCTAGCAAGAGCTAGGTGGCCACTCGGTTGCTTGCTTCAACAACTACGCCCACTCACTTTATTATTCCTTGGGTAAAGGTTAGCAGTTTTTTCAACAATCAGCGTAAGTCAGGGTCGAACCAGGATTGCATGATTGGAAAGTGTGCGCCTCATCTGCTGCTCATCCCACAGATTTCTAAGCCAAATTTCAAAAAGACCTTCGAATTAGTCTGTTTATGCTGTAGCTGCCTATTCCACACCATGGACAGTGCTTGATCCTACTCTAAACGTTTTTTTTTTTTGCGTTGCAAATTGGACAAATTGCGTTTTTTTTTTGTCTCCCCATCAATGAGCAATGGTCACAGTTTGTACAATGTACATGGCAGCATGACCAGGCATCAGGACAAAACTTAAATGTTTATTTTAAATGAGGCAGAAGACAGCCAATTTTTAAAATTAATAAACCTTCATTACGAGAAAAGCAGTTTCTTTATCGAAAATGACCACTGCTGTGTCAATGACGAAAACCTCTTCATGTAATGGTAAACAGATACATTCATTTCAAATTTCGTTTCTGATATGAGCTAAATTTATTCCGATGCCTGAAGTAACTTTCCTGTTTCAGTGAACACATTATTTTTTCTGTTTTTGTAGTTGAGTGTAATGAAGACCATGTGGCGTTTCCTTCGGACACCTCTATCTGTGTTGTCTTTCCCACTACTCAACCAGGATATTCGGCAAAGTCGGAAAAAACTTGTAGTAATGACACACCAAGCAGTAAGTATACTTGAAATCGAGTTCGTAAATGGATGGTCATTTATGTTTTGTTTGGATGAGAAACAAAACGTACAAAAAGGAAAAGAAAACGTACAGTGTGCACCCTATGAGAGAGTTCGAAAGACTTAGACCCAAAATAGCGTGTGAGGTCATCAAGTCTGCACTCTCTCATTCAAGCAGTTATATGAAAGCAAGTATTGCGTTTTTAATAACCGTTTGCTTTTCAACCTTTCTTTGAAAAATTAACTGCTCCAGGGGGAGCCGTTTTTAGATCAAATTCAATCAGCTGTTAAGTGTGATCCGCTGGTGCTATTTCAATAGAAGTTGCACTGATGTGTAAAAAAAATCATTTGTCTACAAGTTTGAAAAGAAAATATTCTAAAATTTTATGTGCTAAACTTAATATTTCAATTTTGCAAAGACATCCAAAAACGACAATTTTACTGTATTTTGCTGCCGTTTAATTACCGCGCTAGTCCGATTAATTTTCATGGAAAGGTCTGGAGAACAATGCGCTCGATCAAACGCACGTGCCCATTCATTGCATTGCTTAAAATTGACGTCTTGCGAGAAAATCTTATTGTGCACATTCCTTCTAAACTAGTTACTACCAGAATAATACTTTTATGCCAACTAAAAAAAATGCATTTTTTGTTTTATATTTTGTCCTAAATCAATGCTTTCCAAAATTCATAATCTAGCTTCTAGTTTCATGTGATCTAACTTCTCATAAGTAACACCTCATTTGAAGAGTTGGTTACACCTTCGTTTATGTATTTTAGGCCAACAATTGGGTTTGGAGTATGAGTATTTTTAGTAGAGAGAAGGCAATTGAAAAGAAAGTCCTCCCCATTAGCTCAGTGTGTTACGCGCCGGGCTCAAGATCACGCGGCGCTGGTTCGGCTCTCGGGGTGTACGCTTGAACAACGCATTTCAGGACTGCTCTCCATTCAGCGGCACCTAGTGAATGGAATAATTTCCCGGCAACAACACTTCAATAATCGAAAAACTTCACTCTGCCAATCTCGGTAACCGACACTGCGTCAAGAGCCTCTACAAGTATGCGAAACTACCAGGAATAACCAGTCAAGGCTTTGTCAGTCCGAGGATAAAGATTCAAAACCAAACCAACCAAACCAAAGTGTTGAAATTGCATACCTGAAATTCCTATGTTCAAATTAGTTGCTTTTGAAATTATTAAGTTTGTCAAGTCGCATCAAAAAGATCATGCATGCTTCATCATCAGTCATTTGGCATACGGGTGTTAATAAACATGACTCAGGTATTACATCCACTAAAATACAGCATTTACATCAACAAAGCTAAGTCTGAACATCACTTTCATTGAAAATTGTGTGAACTAACTTGATTTCAGTCCGCCATCGTCGAAATAATGCAACAGCAAAATGAAAAACATGCACAAACAAAGGAAACGTGAAATTAATCAACAGTCAGAAAATCAATCCTTTTTAATTGATTCAACGTTTACAAAATGTCAAATCAATGTAAAAGGACAAAATTTTTGGTTGTTATAGTTTGAAGCACATAAAATAGAAAAATACGCATAAAGGTAACAAAGCACTGCCATGATTTGGCAGAACCTAATATCCGCCATTTTCAAGTTTTTTAGGTAAATGACTTTTTGTGTTTATAGCTGTAAAATTACCACGGTTAAACACTCGAAGATGACTTTTGTAAGGCTGGAACGGACAACCAAACAAAATTTTTAAGAATGAAATTTGGGCCAGGTTTTTGTTTGTTTATTAAAACATGGCGTATATTTGGTTTTGCCAGATAACTAGTTATAAAAAATGTATTAGGTTTGTATGCTAAAACCTAATATATACTCGCGATGTTGACTTTAACCGCCTTATTGGCTTATTTAATGTAATGCTTTTGTATGATAAAGCCTAATATAGTTAAATGTTGGCTTTGACCACACTAAGTTGGCTTTGTAAGCCTAAATCAAACCTAAAGTACCGGTAAGCCTTTGGATTTCTCCCAGAACTGTGTATCATTTCGTCATTGCTGATATCACAGAAGCCTGCTAGGTTAAAAGCTATCGTTGTTTAAAAATGAGTTGCTGGTAGCCTACTTAATAACCATGCCTTCATTTAAGGCTATCGTATGCTACTACATTGGCTACACAGCAAGTCAACTAAGCCATCAGTACACCAGTAGGCTACGAAAAATCAAACTGATCTGCGAGACGTAAATGATAAGGCATTTAATGAAAAGATAAGCTGGTTTGATCGGATGGACAATTTTAGGCTAGCCTACATAAATAAGCTTACATAGTGTTCCAGACAATTGTTCACCTAATCAAACGTCATATAAAAACCGTTCAGGTCTTCTGAATCTTACGTCATGGAAATTCCTAAAACATGAGCCAAAATTGCACCATCGTTCGTAAGACTTGTGTCAAACCTGTTTAAACATGAAATATTGCATCAGCCTCTTGAACACCTGTTTGAATTGCGTGACAATGTCTTTCACTATTGCGTCACAGTACTGCGTACGTGAGTTTGAGATATTGCTATCTATTCTGGTCATTCGTGAAATGGTTGCTTGAAAGTTGGCCGCACATTTAACTGTTGGCTTAGTGCTTGCTAGCTGGACAAAAGTTCCGTCTTTTATCCAAGTAATCTGTTCTGTAGTGACAAGTTCTGTGGTGTACGGCGTTGCATCCCATTTTCGACAGCCAGGTGGCTAATTTTTACAGGAATACACTTTTGAATAGACGTTTCAAAAGAGTGTTTATTTTTCGGTCATTACATACAGACGAACGGATTCGGGAATCTTATGTTACAATTTTCCCACGAAGAGATTATGGTTTACCGCTGTGACCATAAAAAATAAAAGACGTTTTTGTTAGCTGGTAGGCCAAGAAGCATAGAAAAATAAAAGACGTTGTTGTCAGTTGGAACTTAGAAGCAAATAAGTAATAAAAGAAGATCTTGTTGGTTGGTAGTCTACAGAAGCAAAAGAAAAGTAAAGACATTTCTTCTCAGTTTGGTACTGAAGAAAAATAACTTTGACATTCATTGGCAAGAAAGAAGATTAAAGAAAATCCATCTGTGCTCGAAGATTCAAGTGAACAAATCCAAGCAAGTTTTGTGGAACTTTAGGACTTCATATACCCTTACAACTACGGTATCGTGCATTTAAATTCTTTTTTGTATTTTTACGGTCTTTGCAGTTAAGTTTTTTATAACTTAATTTTGTGTGTTTTTGTAACTTAATTGTTTAATTGTTAAATTTAGACCCAACATTTAATATGTCTACACTCGGTGGCGACAGGGACTCGGCCGCCGTCGACTCGACTGAGTTTAAGCCTTATGATGTTCTTTGCGGCCGGGCAGGCCATTCTGGGGAGGGACCCAGTAACGATGAGGCTAAGTCAGTTCGAGAGGCCCGGCATCTTAGACGGGATATTTTGACTCAAATTGGGAACTTTCTGTAGCCCTAGGTTCTTTGAGTGATAAGCAGGAACAGTTAAATTTTAGATCTAAGTTATCTACTTTAGAAAAGGAATTAAGGCATTTCCATGCTCTTTTGAGTAAAACTTTTAACTCTGCAATCTTGGCAGAACTTCGTGATAAGGTAGATTCCGAATTTAACTCGTTAAAAAATAACTTCGAACAAAAAGAAAGTGAGTTCTCAGATAGGTTGGATGCTGACATACATCCTGAGGATAGCGCCTCAAATGTAAGCACTAGGATGTCTGAGAGCTCGTCACGGATAGTTGCACAAATTAACCTACAGTTAAGACGAGAGGAGCTCCAGATACAAGCTGAGGCTGAAGCAAGAGCTGCTGAGGCCATCGCGAGAGCTGAGGCCATACGAGCTGAGGCTGCCGCGAAAGCTGAGGCCATACGAGCTGAGGCCATCGCGAGAGCTGAGGCCGAAGCGAGAGCTGCTGAGGCCGCCGCGAAAGCTGAAGCTAGAGCTGCTGAGTTCGCACTAAAAGACGCTCAGTTGAGGGCCGAACAACGTAAAGAGGTAGTTTTAGCTGAATATCGATCAGAGGCGGGCTCCCGGCGTAGTTCTAAGAATGGGTCTTCTAGGCATTCCAGACATGAACATCAATCGCGGTTGAATTTACATAACCTTTTCCAGACACCTGTTCAATCTGTAAGTGGACCAGTACAATCCACATGTTTTCAAGCTGTTTCAGGAGGTCTCGGGGCCGCAGCTAAGGTTCTTCCGAAGGATTTAGAGCCAAGGCCGGCGAATTTTAGCCAAACTCCTCCCCCAGAGCGTACAGGTCACGGGGCCGCCATTAGCAGTAATGCTTTGCCCCGTTCACAGTTTTCTACGCCGGTAGTTTTTGATCGCCCAGCTACACGTAATTTGAGTGGTTGTGAGAGGCGTGTCGTGTCTACTGATTTAAACGTGTGTGAGGATCGTGATCGTGCTGTGCATGTGACTGAGCCCCTTCAGCCCCTTAACACTTTGCTCCTCAAAGGGAGGCCAGATTTGGCCCCCCCCTCATATTTTCTTTAATTATTTGAAGCACAGTAACGCCATGCACTTGGTTTTTCTTGACTTTTCCTAAAATTGCCAGGCGGATCTGATGATATTAAATTTGATGCTAAAAGTTGTGTAGTTTTCTTGTAAATTCAAGATTTTGGTGAATTTTTGCTATTTCTAGCTAACTTCCAGCAAAGCGTGAAATGGATTACATTGCGATGACAAGCCATAAGCTCATAATTGCTTCGTGTATCGATATGCGCGAGCAGAGAGAAGCATCCTCTTGCTTTCTTTTGTTTGGTTTGACCTCAATAATACAAAGCGCGTTATTTCTTATGCTACAAAGAAAAGCCAGTGATCGCAAAGCTGTTAATTAGAAGCAATAAAAGCAAGCTTTTTTGCGTTATCAGCTCTACAAAGAAGAATAGCAATCCACGATCAAAATAGTAGGCTATGGAGGCCACAAACTATTCAAAACAGTTGTTTCAAGCAGATAATATTCATTGACGAATAAAAAACGTTACAATAAGAAATCTTCTCTTGGATAAAGACACGAAAACCTGGTTTCGAAATAAACGTTCTATGGAAATGCTCTCATTGACAAAACTTGCAATTGAGGAAATGTATCACTGCAAATGCTTTTGGGAGAAGCCAGAGAAATAGCGTTTTTGCAAACAGTAATTGTGAGATACACTCAAAATTATGAGATAGGCTCCATTTACACGTAGCAGCTAACTCGATGGCGTCCCTTCACTGCTTTATGTCGCCTACTTGTTGTTATGTCCTGTATTTTTGTTTCACAGTGCACTGTGTTTTGTTCCAAAGAGCGCAAAATAAAGATGATAATGCCTCATCTACATTACAAAATATTTTGTAATGTAGACCTACAAACAAAATGTACAATGTACACAATGTACATTACAAAATATTTTGTACTGTAGACGAGGCATAAATTTAGGCGTCACATAAGACAAACAACAAATCAGCTTTCTTCATCATTGATTCAACATCTGAATACGTTGCGCCAATGTATAAGAGGCCGGCTATTGTGAAGACCCGCCATTTATAAACGATCCGATTATACCAAAAGTGGGACAAACTAGTGGATCAAAGAATGAATAAATAATGCTGAGAAAACTAAATCTAAGTGACGAACAATACCGATGTCTTCATTTATCTTGGAAAAATGCTGCCTAAACTTATCAACAAAAAATACAGTAAATAACGGCAAGGATCCCGAAAGCAGAATTTGCTCGACTTTGGCATGAATTTAGTCAGACATCTACAGTAATAATTCCACACATACAATAACGGGCTCTCAACTGCTGTAAGATACATAATAATCAACCTGGTTCTGGGCGATTTGTGTAACAGTTTAGGGGAAGACACTACTTGAAATGATGCACCACACAAAAGATTTTCAATGAAGACTGAGTCTAAAAACCGATGTGGATAGTGCTGCACAATAACTTCAAGTTTAGGACAGAAGAGGCACAAAATATCACGATAAAAATAAAGACCTTGTGGGAAATTTTCAAGAATCATAACACGATGCAAATAACATAAACGCTTAGTTTGCATGCTGCTCTAAGCTGGCCGGCAACCACAAAGGTAGACAATAGCCTACAGGCAGTTTATAATTCGATAACAGCGCAATAAACATTATAAATACGTAAACCGACAATTTTCTTTTACAAACGTTTTACGTCTAATAGTAAATTTTCCCCCAACAATTTTTTGTGAAGCACTTGCAAACCACGGTTTTGTAAAATAATTCATCATTATTATTTTTTACTTCTCGGATATTGTAAAACGTCATCAGCAAAATCACAAAAAAAATTTCATTACTTCAATGTAGTAGGCCTAAGAATTTTTTATAGAATTGTAGCCACGTTGTTTCAACAAAGAAGCCATTTTTTAGCAATGTAAAGTTATAGAAAATAATTTGCAATCATGCAAATGGTTGGAAAGAATCTAGGAAGTCTTCTCACAATCTGGCACAAAATGATTATGTTTATTGTATCTCAGTAAAATGTTTTTTTTTGGCCAGAAACATAATCACTGCCTTGCTGACGTTGTCGCTTTTACGCGTATTTTTAGTGCTTCAAACAATAAGGACCCAGTCAGCAATCCAGTCCTTTTACATTGATTCAACATTTGTAAACATTAAATTTATGTAGATTTGCTGACTGTGGGTTATTTCACATTTCCTTTGTTTACGCATGTTCCTCAATTCGCTGTTGCATTATTTCGACGCTGGCTGACTAAAAATGTATTTTCAAATTGATTGACACAATCTTCAATAAACAGTGAGCTTCGAACTTAGCTTTGTTGATGTAAATGCTGTATTTTTTGTGGATGTAATTTATGAGTCATGTTTATAAACACCCGTAAGCGAAATGACTTATGATGTAGCCTGCATGATATTTGTGTTGCGACTTGACACAAATTCACAATTTCAAAAGCACCTAATTTGAACTTAGAAATTTCAGATTATTTCAACAACTTGTTCAATTGTCTTCTCTCTACTAAAAATATTCATTCTACAAACTCAATTGTTGACCTAAAATACACAAACGAAGATGTAAACAGCTATTCAAGCAGGCTAAGGTGTTACTTATGAGAAATTTGGTTCCATAAAACTAGAAGCTAGCCACGAGTTTCGGAATGCATTAGTTTAGGATAAAAATGTAAGACAACAAACGCAGTTTTGTTTTTTTCAAATTCGTGTAACAATATTACTCTGATTGTAACTATTTTAGAATCAGTGAGTAGCTTACAATAAGATTTGCTCGCAAGTCGTAAATTCTAATCAATGCAATGATTCGGCACACCGCACACACACTTCGTGCGTTCGATCGAGCTCTTTGTTATTTAGAAGTTTGCATGAAATCGGATTAGCACGGTTAATTAAAGGCGGCAAGTTAAATCAAAATTGTCGTTTTTGGGTACCTTTGCAAAAATTGAAATATCAAGTTTAACATATAAAATTTTAAAATAATGAGTTTTCAAACTTATAGACCAATGATTTGCTTTCACACCAGTGCAACTTCTGTTGAAATAGCATCAGCGGATAACTCGTAACAGCTGATTGAATTTGATCCAAAAACGGCCCCCCCTTGAGCAGTTAACTTCCAAAAAAACGTTGAAAAGCAAAGGGTTAAGGGATATAGCTTGTCTTCTCCCGCTAAATCGAGTTCTCAACAGCAGGATTGCTTTTTTGAATACCAAAATAATAGGACGTTCTTCGATAAGGCGGCCTTGATTGGTTACGATGGTAATAATATGCCATTTGTCTTCTTTAAAAATCGTGTTACGGCCTTGATGGCAACTTCGCCCTTTAAAGGGAACTCGTTAGACTTTGTTACAAGCAGCTTGTGTTAGGACAGCTGCGCAAACAATTGCTAATTTAGTTTCTGACACTCCTGGCTTGTCAGAGGAAGACAGAATAGAAATGTCGTTAGCTCGCGTGTCTCAACGTTTTGGAGTTCGTGGAGGTCTTTTTGCCGAACCAGAAGTTAGAAAGTATCGCTATGGTAACAAATTGACTTCGATCTCTTCCAGTGATTTGAAAGATTTTAAAGATGATTTGTCTCAGTGTCTGCTTTACGCGCAAGCTTATGGTCAGCGTGATAAATTAGAAGGACGTTTTGTTTTGGATTTGTCTAAGCGACTCCCGTTTGACGCTAAGCAGCGTTATCTTGGCTTTTTAGGTGATCAGTATGGTGGTACTGATGAGCCTACTTTTCAGAGTTTGTTTCAATTTGTAGTACGGGAGGAAACGCGCAAGTCGACTGATTTTAGCATTATGCTAATGGGCGATTCTGGTGAGTCGCAGCATTTTAAAAAGTTTGGCAAAGGAAAATTGCCTTCATGTCCGGTTAGGCAGACGTCGGTAAAACCCCATGATAATGTGATTTCAGGGAGTTCGCAGTACTCGACTACTGTTGGCGCACCGCGCGGTGGTGTGGCTAGACGTAGTGACATACCGGCATGTTTTTATTGTTCGTCACGTGGTCAAGTTGAATATCATTTTATGTCTAATTGTAAAGATTTTTTGCGCTCGACACCTAAAGATCGGAGAGATGTCATTGTGAAAGCTGGCAAATGCTTGAATTGTTTGCGCCAGCATATGGTTAAGGACTGTAATCATGCAAACAACTGTCGTCAGTGTGGGCCTAACAACGATAGGAAACACTATTTTCTTCTGCATGATTTTTATGTGACGTCACGTGATTCTCTGGATTTGGTCGGTAAAGATGAGGCTGGTGCCAGAGTTCCTGTCCGTAATGTTAAGATTGGAAATGTTAAAGCAGCCTTTAACCGCATTACTGCTGCTCGTGTTTCGAATCCAATGACTGGCAAATCGAAGTTAGTGTATTGTCAGCATGATCCTGGTTCGCAGTTGACTTTTGTTTCGAGTGATTTGGTCTGCGAACTTGGCGTTAAACCGTATGACAAAGCGTCGTTTAAAATGGATACTCTGGCTGGTCAGAAACCTACTTGTGCTAACCTTGTTAAACTCAACATCCAGTCGTTAGAGACTGATGAACTGTTTTGTGATATAACCTCGGTGGTTAACCCAGCTTGGGCTGACGATGTTAAAACTTTACCGCATAAACAAGATTTAGATAGTTTCCGTCATTTTCATGACGTGAATATGTTTCATTTGAATGATTGTAGTACTGTAGATGTACTGATTGGCAACGACAACGCTTATTTGATGTGGGCCAAAGAAGAGCGTGTTGGTGAAAATCGTAGTGAACCGCATGCTTTACTCACTCCTCTCGGCTGGTTGGCTTGTGGTTGTAAGTCACCCTTAGATGAAAGCGTTGCTAAAGTGTGCAGAGTGCAGACGTCTTCAGAGTCCGATGTCATCTCTGGCTTTCAGCGTAAAATTGAGTCTTGTGATATGGAAATAGCAGACCTGAATAAAGTCATTCAGGATTTGACGTTGCAAAATGAAACCTGTGAATTGTCTCGCAATGATAATTTGGCTAGAGAACTTGTCGAACCGAATATTGAGTCGAAAGATGGTCGATTTGAGATACCTGTTCCGTTGAAGGAAGATATTGATTTACCTAACAATCTTGTGTTGGCGTCAGATAGAGCTGCTGCTTTAAGGAAGAAGGCTTTAAAACAACCTGAACATCGGGATTTCTTTACCGACACCATGAAAGATCTTAAATCTAATGGCTATATTGACCGTGCTGGTGAAGCAGGAAATGCCAAGGGATTTGAATGGTATTTACCATACTTTGTGACGTCACAATTAAAAAAGCGCATTGTTTACGATGTCAAGTCTGAATTTCGAGGAACTTGTGTTAAAGATGTAATGTTTTCGGGTCCTGACTTGTTAAACCCTCTGGCAGATGTTTTGGCTAGATTTCGACTTGAAAGGTTTGGCTTCATGGCCGATGTGATTAAATATTTTTTTCACATTCTGGACTCTTCAATACGCAAGCCCAAATTCATTGAACTGCTTACGTACGCAGGCAGTGCCGTTCGGATCGTGAATGAACGCCCTTTGGTACCTTTGAGTGACGACCCTAGGGATTTTACTGTCATCACCCCTACCTCACTTTTGACCCCATACTTAGACCCATACTGTGCTGTTGGGAAACCACATGATCGTGACCAACTAAGAAGGGATTATCGGTTCAATTTGTCAATTTCTCAGCAATTTTGGAGTAAATGGATCGATTTTTACTTGCCAGGGCTTCAGGGCCGGAAAAAATGGTTAAAAATGGCCGAGAATTTGGAGCCTGGTCAATTTGTAGTAGTGGGTTCTCTCCAAGAAATTGGTAAACGTGGGAAGTATCAACTTGGGAAGGTGCATGAAGTGGTTTCACAAATTAGGAAAGGGAAGCCTGTGGTTCGTAGAGCTAAAGTTGCCGTCTGCAACTATGATGAGAGTACGGGGAAAGTGAAAGTAAACTATGTGTTGAGGGATATTTCGTGCCTCGCCCCCTTAAAGAACACTTAAGTGTTAGGGTTTGAGCCTGGTTCTGTCTGCGGTGGCCGACACTTGTCTGAGCCCGGAACAGTCGGTTATTATCGCAACAATTGTATATAGCGTCATTTTAGCGTGTACCTATGGTACCAATTTCATGTATCGTCGCGTATTACTTTATTGCTGTTCATTCTTTGCATGCCCTTTGTATTTGCGTATTAACTTAAACGTGAGTGATTCAAACAATTTGTGTATCATGTGTTTTTATTCATTGGCTCACAATTGTCGTCAATTCTTTTTTAGTTATGCCATGTCAGACTGTCATAACTAGGGGCCGCTATGTTCCAGACAATTGTTCACCTAATCAAACGTCATATAAAAACCATTCAGGTCTTCTGAATCTTACGTCATGGAATTTCCTATAACATGAGCCAAAATTGCATCATCGTTCGTAAGACTTGTGTCAAACCTGTTTAAACATGAAATATTGCATCAGCCTCTTGAACACCTGTTTGAATTGCGTGACAATGTCTTTCACTATTGCGTCACAGTACTGCGTACGTGAGTTTGAGATATTGCTATCTATTCTGGTCATTCGTGAAATGGTTGCTTGAAAGTTGGCCGCACATTTAACTGTTGGCTTAGTGCTTGCTAGCTGGACAAAAGTTCCGTCTTTTATCCAAGTAATCTGTTCTGTAGTGACAAGTTCTGTGGTGTACGGCGTTGCATCCCATTTTCGACAGCCAGGTGGCTAATTTTTACAGGAATACACTTTTGAATAGACGTTTCAAAAGAGTGTTTATTTTTCGGTCATTACATACAGACGAACGGATTCGGGAATCTTTTGTTACAATTTTCCCACGAAGAGATTATGGTTTACCGCTGTGACCACATAGTGCTTAACAACATTTTAGCCAAATCTACTTTATCAAACCCTTTTAAATCCGCTTCATGCAACTCAAGAGATGTAAGATGTGGTGAAGTAGGCAAGTAGCCTGCTGCAACCGCTGCTGAAATTTTGCCTGTTACGTGACGATATCCTGTTACGTGATTGGAGTGGACGAATATGTTAGGTTTCAGAAAATTATTCTTGCACAGATTAGAATATGTTTGGTTTTACACACCAATTATCTCGAAAACCATACTACATTGGAGCACAAATTTTTGTCAGGAGATGCATGACGTCTTTAAACGTAGAAAAATGCAAAAAAGTCATTTTTGGCAAAATGCCGGATATTAGGTTTACCAAAATCACGGCAGAGCAATGCACCAATAAAGCAACAATTATTGAATAAGTTGACTGTCGTGTAATTTACGTTGTATGCTACAGTAGAAACTCCTGCCGCGTTCCACGCATAATGCCTTTGGCCAACGCAACTGTTCAGTTGGCGCTCCCACTCTGTTTACTTGCTTGTTATGTTGAGGTGCGGTGCAGGTTGATAATCTTATTGTCTGAAGTACTAAGCTTAATTCATTTGTTTATATTTATTTAGATGTTCCATTTAGTTTGTTAAAGCTAATAGAAGCTTGCGTAATAAAGTATGTATTAGTTCACGACAATTTAACAAACTAATTGAAGATGGATAGCAAGTTTATAAAGCCCAGTTTGTTCAGCGCTGATCCCAACTCTAGTCAAGCTAGTAAAGAGTGGAAACATTGGCATCGAACATTCGCGAATTTTCTTGCAGCATTTCCAGCTGAACCAGAGATCAGTGATGACGATAAACTGCGATGTTTGATTGCCCACGTTGATAAGGATGTTTACGATTACATCAGTGAATGTAATACTTATGAGCTTGCAATAAGAACTTTAGAAAGATTATACGTGAAACCAAATAATCTCATATTTGCCAGACATTTTCTAATGACGTGCAAACAACAGGCAGAACAGTCATTAGATGATTATGTATTAAACTTGAAGCGGCTATCTCGAGATTGCAATTATAAAGCCGTAACCGCGGAAGTTTGCCGCAATGAAGCGATTCGTGACGCTTTTATATCAGGGATATTGTCTGCATCAATACGTCAAAGACTCTTGGAAAATATTGGAGAAGAGACCATAACCCTCGATGCTATTTTTAATCAAGCTCGCTCATTAGATATTGCTCAGAAAAATTCTGATGCCTTTCTAGTTTCAAATCAACAGCAAACCTACTGTCAAGGAAACACATCAACATTTGCTTATTTGGACAATATTACCGTGTGCGGTAAGACAAAGGAAGAACATGATGAAAACCTTCAGCATTTCTTAACAGTTGCAAACAAGTGCAATCTCACTTTCAATAATGACAAGTGCACCTACTCCACAGACAAGATCAACTTACTGGGGTATGAAATAAGTAATGGCAGTTTAAGCCCTGATCGCGAAAGAGTGAAGTCGTTATTAGAAATGCCGGTTCCAACCTCAGCCAAAGAGCTACGACGAATTATTGGTCTTATGGCATATTATGCTCGATGGATACCGCAATATTCGGACAAAATAAAACCGCTTGTTGATAGTAATAGGTTTCCCCTGAGTGATCAAGCTATCTCGTGTTTTAACGAACTTCGGCAAGTCTTGGCAGAAGCCACTTTGAAGGTAATAGATGAAAACTTGCCCTTTTCAGTCGAAACTGATGCCTCGGATATTGCGTTGTCCGCAATATTACATCAGGCGGGAAGGCCTGTGGCGTTTTTTTCTCGGACCCTGAATTCGAACGAAAAGCGATATTCCAGTATCGAAAAAGAAGCTACTGCCATAATAGAAGCGGTTCGAAAGTGGTCACATTTCCTTTTAGGCAGACATTTTACTTTGATCACTGATCAAAATTCAGTTGCTTTTATGTTCGACCACAGAACAAGAGGAAAAGTAAAAAACGACAAGATAATGCGTTGGCGAGTCGAATTGGCACAGTATTCGTATGATATCGTGTATCGCGAAGGCAAACTTAACGTGGCATCTGATGCTTTATCTCGTGCGTATTGTGCCAGTACAACTGGGAACACACTGAAAGAAATTCATGAAAATTTGTGTCATCCGGGAGTTGTGAGAATGCAACATTTTGTAAGAACAATGAATTTGCCATACTCGATAGATGATGTGAAAAGATTGGTCACAAATTGCAAAGTTTGTTGTGAAGTGAAGCCAAGGTTTTACAAACCTCCAAAAGCTACATTGATTAAAGCAACGCAACCATTTGAACGCTTGAGTATTGACTTTAAAGGACCATTGCCGTCAAATACTAAAAATCATTTCTTTTTAACTGTTGTTGATGAATTTTCGCGTTTCCCCTTTGTTTTTCCTTGTAGTAACACTACTTCTCATACTGTAATTATTTGTTTGAAATCTTTGTTCAACATGTTTGGTATGCCAGCCGTAGTGCATAGTGATAATGCAAAATGCTTTATATCCAAAGATATAAAACAGTTCTTAAGTGAGAGAGGCATATCCACAACACATTCGTCAGTGTATAATCCGCGTGGCAATTCACAGTGTGAACGTTATAATGGTGTTGTTTGGAATGCAATTAAGTTAGCTCTTCGTACTAAAAATTTAGAAATTTCACAATGGGAATTAGTTGTTCCAGAAGTATTGCATTCACTTCGATCGTTATTGTGCACATCCACAAATGAAACGCCTCACGAAAGACTTTTTAATTTTCCACGACGTTCAACTTTTGGGTTATGTGTACCTTCGTGGTTGACTGAAGAAGACAAGGTACTGGTAAAACGTTTTGTACGTAACAAGTACGATCCACTAGTGGACGAGGTTCAACTTGTGAATGCAAATCCAAACTATGCTGTGGTAAAGTTCCCAAATGGAAGGGAAGCAACTGTATCTGCCAGAGACTTGGCAGCGCCAGGACGAGACTTTGCCGACCCCGTCAACCCTGCTGAAGTGGAGAAATCGAATGAAGTGAACTCCAGAATTAGAAATGTTTCTGATGACGTCGAAGGTGAAATTACCTGTGAGAGGAGCTCTGCAGACGATGGTGCGGTTATTAACACGCAACCTATTGAACCTAATGTTGAATTGCAAACACAGAAAAACTGGCGTTCTGTTCGTATAAAAAAACCGCCAAAAAGGCTGAACTACAATTGAGCGTTTGTGTATTTATTGTACTGTAATTTTATGAAGGGGTGAATGTCGTGTAATTTACGTTGTATGCTACAGTAGAAACTCCTGCCGCGTTCCACGCATAATGCCTTTGGCCAACGCAACTGTTCAGTTGGCGCTCCCACTCTGTTTACTTGCTTGTTATGTTGAGGTGCGGTGCAGGTTGATAATCTTATTGTCTGAAGTACTAAGCTTAATTCATTTGTTTATATTTATTTAGATGTTCCATTTAGTTTGTTAAAGCTAATATAAGCTTGCGTAATAAAGTATGTATTAGTTCACGACATTGACAATCATGCTTCTGGTCAAAAACAAAAAATCAACTTTTGGCTTCAAAGATAAAAATGATTATAACGAATCTTCAAAGTTTATAGTAAAAGATATTGCAGAGATACAATAAACATAATCATTTTGTGCCAGATTATGAGAAGATTTCCTAAATTTTTTCCAATCATTTGTAGGATTGCAAATTATTTTTTATAACTTTTAATTGTCGAAAAATGACTTCTTTACAACGCAACTACGATTATATAAAAAATAAAGAAGTACTGGTATAGGCCGACTATACATTGAAATAATGAGATATTTTTTGTGATATTTTATAATACCGTTTTGCCACATCCGATAAGTAAAAATAGTAATGATGAATAAATTCACATAACTGTGGTTTGTAAACGATTCACAAAAAATTATTGCAAAAACTTTACAGTTAGAGGTAAAACTTTTGTAAAAGAAAACTGTCGGTTTACGTATTTATAATGTCTATTGTGCTGTTATGGATAGGCCTACCATATTTTCATCACCCAAAAAGAGGACATGTTTAGTAACCAAATAAAGCGCAGTGTATTTTTACGTTTAAACAATTTTTACATCTTCTTAGATGATTACAGGCCTATGTAGCAAAAGTGACAACTAAAAAACAATATTTATTTGTCAGATTCAGTCGATGAACATTTTGCTGTTCATATAATTTTCACCATAAAAAAAATGAGTTTGCAGACGAAGAATTGCTCGATTTTTAACGTTTCATTAATAAAAATCTATAGTTCTGCAATGTTTGAACTACTCTGTCCATTTTCTAATGTGCCATCGTTTAAACAAAGCTAATGCAAACTAGCTATCAGGTTGGTCACAGCGGTAAACCATAATCTCTTCGTGGGAAAATTGTAACATAAAGTTCCCGGATCCGTTCGTCTGTATGTAATGACCGAAAAAGAAACACTCCTTCGAAACGTCTATTCAAATTTGTATTTCTGTAAAATTAGCCACCTGGCTGTCGAAATTGGATGCAACGCCGTACACCACTAAAACTTGTCACTACAGAACAGATTACTTAGATAAAAGACGGAAAATTTGTCCAGCTAGCAAGCACCAAGCAAACAGTTAAATATGCGACTGACTTTCAACAAACAATTTTAAGAATGACTAGAATAGATAGCGATATCTCAAATGCACGTAGACAGTAACTGTGACGCAATAATGAAAGACATTGTCACGCAATTCAAACAGGTGTTCAAAGGTAGTGATGCAATATTTCATCAGGTCTTACGACCGATGGTGCAATATTTGGACATTTTCTAGCAATTTCCATGACGTAAGATGCCAGCTAGGTTAAGTAGACCATAACGGTTTTTATATGAAGTTTGATTAGGTGAACAATTGTCTGGAACATAGCGGCCCCTAGTTATGACAGTCTGACATGGCATAACTAAAAAAGAATTGACGACAATTGTGAGCCAATGAATAAAAACACACAATACACAAATTGTTTGAATCACTCACGTTTAAGTTAATACGTAAATACAAAGGGCATGCAAAGAATGAACAGCAATACGAATAATACACGACGATACATGAAATTGGTACCATAGGTACACGCTAAAATGACGCTATATACAATGGTTGCGATAATAACCGACTGTTCTGGGCTCAGACAAGTGTCGGCCACCGCAGACAAAACCAGGCTCAAACCGTAACACTTAGGTGTTCTTTACGGGGGCGAGGCACGAAATATCCCTCAACACGTAGTCTACTTTCACTTTCCCCGTACTCTCATCATAGTTGCAGACGGCAACTTTAGCTCTACGAACCACAGGCTTCCCTTTCCTAATTTGTGGAACTACCTCATGCACCCTCCCAAGTTGATACTTCCCACGTTTACCAATGTCTTGGAGAGAACCCACCACTACAAGTTGACCAGGCTCCAAATTCTCGGCCATTTTTAGCCATTTTTTCCGGCCCTGAAGCCCTTGCAAGTAAAAATCGATCCATTTGCTCCAAAATTGCTGAGAAAGTGACAAATTGAACCGATAATCCCTTCTTAATTGGTCACGATCATGTGGTTGCCCAACAGCACAGTATGGGTCTAAGTATGGGGTCAAAAGTGAGGTAGGGGTGATGACAGTAAAATCCCTAGGGTCTCACTCAAAGGTACCAAAGGGCGTTCGTTCACAATCCGAACGGCACTACCTGTTTACGTAAGCAGTTCAATAAACTTGGGCTTACGAATTGAAGAGTCCAAAATGTGAAAAAAGTACTTGGTCATATCGGCTACGAAGCCAAATCCACTAAGCCGAAATCTAGCCAAGACATCTACAAGAGGGTTTAACAAGTCAGGACCCGAAAACATTACATCATTAACACAAGTTCCTCGAAATTCAGACTTGCCATCGTAAACAATACGCTTTTTTAATTGTGACGTCACAAAGTATGGTAAATACCAATGAAAGCCCTTTACATTTCCTGCTTCACCAGCACGCTCAATATAACCATTAGATTTAAGATCCTTCATGGTGTCGGTAAGGAAATCACGAAGTTCAGGTTGTTTTAAAGCCTTCTTCCTTAAAGCAGCAGCTCTATCTGACGCCAGCACAAAATTGTTAGGTAGATCAATATCTTCCTTCAACGGAACAGGTATCTCAAATCGACCATTTTTCAACTCAATATTCGGTTTGACAAGTTCTCTAGCCAAAATATCATTGCGAGACAATTCACAGGTTTCATTTTGCAACGTCAAATCCTGAATGACTTTATTCAGGTCTGCTATTTCCATATCACGAGACTCAATTTTACGCTGAAAGCCAGAGATGATGACATCGGACTCTGAAGACGTCTGCACTCTGCACACGTTAGCAACGCTTTCATCTAAGGGTGACTTACCACCACAAGCCAACCAACCGAGAGGAGTGAGCAAAGCATGTGGTTCACTACGATTCTCACCAACACGCTCTTCTTTAGCACACATCAAATAAGCGTTGTCGTTTCCAATCAGTACATCTACAGCACTACAATCATTCAAATGAAACATATTCACGTCATGAAAATGACGGAAACTACTTAAATCCTGCTTATGTGGTAAAGTTTTAACATCGTCAGCCCAAGCTGGGTTAACTACCGAGGTTATATCACAAAACAGTTCATCCGTCTCTAACGACTGGATGTTGAGTTTAACAAGGTTAGCACAAGTAGGTTTCTGACCAGCCAGAGTATCCATTTTAAACGACGCTTTGTCATACGGTTTAACGCCAAGTTTGCAGACCAAATCACTCGAAACAAAAGTCAACTGCGAACCAGGATCATGCTGACAATACACTAACTTCGATTTGCCAGTCATTGGATTCGAAACACGAGCAGCAGTAATGCGGTTAAAGGCTGCTTTAACATTTCCAATCTTAACATTACGCACAGGAACTCTGGCACCAGCCTCATCTTTACCGACCGAATCCAGAGAATCACGTGACGTCACATAAAAATCATGCAGAAGAAAATAGTGTTTCCTATCGTTGTTAGGGCCACATTGACGACAGTTGTTTGCATGATTACAGTCCTTAACCATATGCTGGCGCAAACAATTCAAGCATTTGCCAGCTTTCACAATGACATCTCTCCGATCTTTAGGTGTCAAGCGCAAAAATTCTTTACAATTAGACAAAAAATGATATTCAACTTGACCACGTGACGAACAATAAAAACATGCCGGTATGTCTCTACGTCTGGCCACACCACCGCGCGGTGCGCCAACAGCAGTCGAGTACTGCGAACTCCCTGAAATCACATTATCATGGGGTTTTACCGACGTCTGCCTAACCGGACATGAAGGCAATTTTCCTTTGCCAGACTTTTTAAAATGCTGCGACTCACCAGAATCGCCCATTAGCATAATGCTAAAATCAGTTGACTTGCGCGTTTCCTCCCGTACTACAAATTGAAACAAACTCTGAAAAGTAGGCTCATCAGTACCACCATACTGGTCACCTAAAAAGTCAAGATAACGCTGCTTAGCGTCAAACGGGAGTCGTTTAGCCAAATCCAAAACAAAACGTCCTTCCAATTTGTCACGCTGACCATAAGCTTGCGCGTAAAGCAGACACTGCGACAATTCATCTTTAAACTCTTTCAGATCACTGGAAGAGGTCGAAGTCAATTTGCTACCATAGCGATACTTTATAATTTCCGATTCTGCGAAAAGACCTCCACGAACCCCAAAACGCTGGGACAAGCGAGCTAACGACATTTCTATCCTGTCTTCCTCTGACAAGCCAGGAGTGTCGGAAACCAAATTAGCAATCGTTTGCGCAGCTGTTCTAACACAAGCTGCTTGTAACAAAGTCAAACGAGTTCCCTCAAAGGGCGAAGCTGCCATTAAGGCCGTAATACGATTTTTAAAGAAGATAAATGTCATATTATTACCATCGTAACCAATCAAGGCCGCCTTATCGAAAAACGTCCTATTATTTTGGTATTCAAAAAAGCAATCCTGTTGTTGAGAACTCGATTTAGCGGGAGAAGACAAGCTATATCCCTTAAGGGGCTGGTGGGGCTCAGTCACATGCACAGCCCGATCACGATCCCCACAAACGTTAAAATCAGGAGATGCGTTACGCCTCTCACAATCACCCAAATTACGTGTAGCTGGGCGATCAAAAACTAGCGGCGCAGAAAACTGTGAAGGGGGCAAGACATTACTTCTGATAGCGGCCCCGTGACCTGTACGCCCTGGGGGAGGAGTTAGGTTATAATAGGCCTTGGCTCTACAGCCTTCGGAAGAACCTTAGCCGCGGCCCCGAGACCTCCTGAAACAGCTTGAAAACATGTGGATTGCCCTGGTCCACTCACGGATTGAACAGGCGCCTGGAAAAGGTTATGTAAATTAAATTGCGATTGATGTTCACTTCTGGAATGGCTAGAAGAGCCTTTCTTAGAACTACGCCGGGAGCCCAACTCCGATCTATATTCAGCTAAAACTACCTCTTTACGTTGTTCAGCCCTCAACTGTGCGTCTTTGAGTGCGAACTCAGCAGCTCTCGCTTCGGCTTTCGCGGCGGCCCAGCAGCTCTCGATTCGGCCTCAGCTCTCGCGGCGGCCTCAGCTCTCGCGGCGGCCTCTGTTCGTACAGCCTCAGCTCTTATGGCAGCCTCAGCTCTTATGGCCTCAGCTCTCGCCATGGCCTCAGCAGCTCTTGCTTCGGCCTCAGCTTGTATCTGGAGCTCCTCTCGTCTTAGCTGTAGGTTAATTTGTGCCACTATCCGAGACGAACTCGTAGACATCCTAGTGCTTACATTTGAGGCGCTATCCTCAGGATGTATGTCAGCATCCAACATATCTGAGAACTCACTTACTTTTTGTTCAAAGTTATTTTTTAACGAGTTAAATTCGGGGTCTACCCTATCACGAAGTTCTGCCAAGATTGCAGAGTTAAAAGTTTTACTCAAAAGAGCATGGAAATGCCGTAAATCCTCTTCCAAAGTAGAGAACTTAGATCTAAAAATTAACAGTTCCTGCTTATCACTCAAAGAACCTAGGGCTACAGAAAGTTCCCCAATTTGAGTCAAAATATCTCGTCTAAGATGCCGGGCCTCTCGAACTGACTTAACCCTATATGGACAAATTTATCGTTTAGTTAAAAAAAAAATTTTTTTTCTATTTTTTGAAAACATTTTAGTCCAGTCAAAACATGTTGTATTTTAAAATTTTTTTTTTTCGAGTACTTTAATTTTTTTTCAAACGTAGCAAATCTGTTACGTCAGGCACATTCGCACTACCTACAGAATTTTGAAACGTAGCAGATCTGTAACGTCAGGCGCTCTAGCAACAAAAGCACACAATAAACAGTAACAAGCAACTAGTTTATTTTCACTCAAACAGCACAAAATTGTTCATTTTTTGTGGAATTTCAAAACAGTGTTTCGTTTTGTCTATGCAAAGGTGTTCTTCACACTTCTAACAAAAGTATAGGCAGCTTGTCCAGCCAGACATTTTGCATAATCCCCTTTCTTTGTAAATATATATGCAAACTTCTTAGCTGTTTTTCCGAGACGTTTGGAAGGGTCTAACTGGACCAAATAGGACTGCTCCACAATAGCTTCATCATATAACTGTTTGAAGTAACTGGCTGGTGATGAAATGTGGGTCAGCTTGTTCACGCACAGTGGTCATCGAAGGGGTGTTTCTCATGGAAGGACTTTTTCTTACACAGCTCCAAATTGAACAGGGTGGTTTGGTTGTCCTTGTTGGTAGATTGATGGATTCCATTATGCCTTCATCTAAAAATAACAAGTTGTAAAAGAATAAGGAAAAATACTACAAAGCTGCAGTATAAAAGTAAATGACAAGAATCACTATTATTTTCCATTTATGAATTTGACATACATATGCAATTATGCATTGTACAAACATTACCTATTGTGGGACTGAGAAATAAGTGAGACATTCTCAAACAAATACAAAACTCAATGTGGCTCAAGAGAGCATGGTGGAGAGTCCTTTTTACCATCAGAGTATATACCGAACACATCAGTTTGATAGTAGAGAGGTATGATTTATATTTTTAGTTGTCGTTGCCGTGTGGGCCTCTGGTTATCATTATAACATGGAATGGATTTTTTGCAGTACATGTAAGTTTCTTTTGTGACAAAGTCCACTAAAGCTGAGTTAATGCTTGGTTATATGGAAGGCCAGCCATTATACGTGTTCACTGATAGTGTTTATTTGTATAAAACTTACCTGAATCACTAAAGCTGTCATCTGGCACATCAACAAAGGTAGAAGGGTCCACTACTGGAACTTTCTTAGTGTCAGACTCCAAAATATCAAAACATTCATCTTTTCTTTTTTCACCAACTGGTCTTGTATACTGATTTTTTCCATAAAAAGATCATGCATTCATTTTGCACCTACGAAAATAAAACTTTAGTGATTACAAATCTAACAAAACAAAAGTTTTGAGGTCAAAAAAACAGTTGCATGATGGACGAAGTCAACAGATTTGTTACGTTTGAACTTAGGATGACTGTAGCATATATAAACATCATTTATGAAATATTTTGTTATCAACTACTCCAACAGTCTTATTTTCAAATAAAACAAAAAATCCAACGCACCTGGGTGTTTTGAAAATCCAAAACTTTAGGAGAGAACATCTAGGCTACGCTGCTGTTGCTATGAACCTGACTCAAAGAACTTTGTGTTCGAAAAAATCAGTGAAGCGAGACCGCAGTGTTTCCAAAATGAAATAGCACTATAGTCAGATGCCACAGAATCAAATTCTTCAAAATTAAAACTTATGAATGCTTTTATAGTAAAATAAATAGCGATAATTTGAAACGTAACAGATCTGTCACAAATGTCCAATGTCCATATAGGGTTAACCTCATCGTTACTGGGTCCCTCCCCAGAATGGCCTGCCCGACCGCAAAGAACATCATCAGGCTTAAACTCAGTCGAGTCGACGGCGGTCGAGTCCCTGTCGCCACCGAGTGTAGACATATTAAATGTTGGGGCTAAATTTAACAATTAAAAAATTAAGTTACACAAACACACAAAATTAAGTTATAAAAAACTTAACTGCAAAGACCGTAAAATACAAAAAAGAATTTAAATGCACAATACCGTAGATGTAAGGGTATATGAATGAAGTCCAAAAGTTCCACAAAACTTGCTTGGATTCGTTCACTTGAATCTTCAAGCACAGATCGATTGTCTTTAATCTTTTTTCTTCAAATGAATGTCAATGTTGTTTTTTTCTTCAGAACCAACAAAGAAACGCCTTTAATTTTTAACTTGAAGTTCTTCAGTACCAACTGAGAAGAAATGTCTTTAATTTTCTTTTGCTTCTGTAGACTACCAACCAACAAGATCTTCTTTTATTATTTTGCTTTAATTTCTTCTTGGCCTACCAACTGACAAGAACTCGTCTTTTTTTTTTTTATGGTCACAGCGGTAAACCATAATCTCTTCGTGGGAAAATTGTAACATAAAGTTCCCGGATTCGTTCGTCTGTACGTAATGACCGAAAAAGAAACACTCCTTCGAAACGTCTATTCAAATTTGTATTTCTGTAAAATTAGCCACCTGGCTGTCGAAATTGGAATGCAACGCCGTACACCACTAAAACTTGTCACTACAGAACAGATTACTTAGATAAAAGACGGAAAATTTGTCCAGCTAGCAAGCACCAAGCAAACAGTTAAATAAGCGACTGACTTCCAACAAACAATTTTAAGAATGACTAGAATAGATAGCGATATCTCAAATGCACGTAGACAGTAACTGTGACGCAATAATGAAAGACATTGTCACGCAATTCAAACCGGTGTTCAAAGGTAGTGATGCAATATTTCATCAGGTCCTACGACCGATGGTGCAATATTTGGACATTTTCTAGCAATTTCCATGACGTAAGATGCCAGCTAGGTTAAGTAGACCATAACGGTTTTTATATGACGTTTGATTAGGTGAACAATTGTCTGGAACACAGGTTTAAGACGCCTTTGCACTAGCTTTGGTGTAGAGCTTACAGAACGAATAGTTTAGCATCATCAATGCCAACATTTTTCTCTGACAGATACTGCACACACTGCTGAGAAGCGTTATCCTATTCTTTGGTGTAAGACAAAATAAGCATCCAATCAAAGGATGTGAACTCGGAAAATGAAATTAGTGGTCTATTCATCCAAATAAGCAACACAAAAGTCGAACAATAGAAATACATCTGACATGGTCATCGAGTAACACTGCCTTCGTTTGCCACAGAAATTTATGTAACCACCATACCTACAGGCCACAGCAAGAAATGTATTGTCAACTTCAAAGTCCATCAACACTTTTCTTAACCCTTTCAGTGCGTGTACTCGGTGTTACCGGGTATAGCAACATATCGGTGAAATGCGTGTACCTGGTAATACCGGGTAGTTAGTTAAAACCTTGATAAAGCTAGTTATTACTTGCACGCGCCAGCTTGGCTTGTTTCTATGCACTAGAAGTTATTTGTAGCTGTTTCAAAACGTCAAACTTTAAAATGTCGGGGAGCATTAGCGAGGTAGTCGATTCAATGCGGAGGAAGCGGTAGATCAGATTTTTGCTAACACAGACAGCGAGGACAATTTTGATATTGCTGATAGAGAAGTTTCGTTTTCGCGTGTTGACTATGACAGCCCGGGGAGTGATTGGGAATGTGATTTGAATGATTTTGATTATTTACATCTTGACGATAAATCCATGGATGTGTCTCCCGATTATGATGAAGAGGGTGGTCGTCGTCGTCGTGTGAGCCCCTGGGGCCGAGGGTCTATCCTTTTACCACCCCAGATTCACGATGTTCCAGGACTACACTGGAAGGCTATTAGAAAACAGCCAGTCTTTAGCTTCATCATCCAAGACACGCAGACCTTCCACTCCATTAGATGGCTTGAAGATGGAACAGTCATTGATGATGTGGTCTGCGGTCTGTTCCTCGGCACCACAGTCACAGGAGGAGGAAGAGGCCATTCCTCGTTGGTGCATGGTTGAGCGGAAAAGCCCGACGCCCGTACGAAGACGGTTGAGGCGCACCCATGCCTGTCTTGGTAGCATTAGGCCGATGGGGCGTGTGTCGGCGTCGGGGCTGAACGAATAGAGTCTGGTGGCGCTTGACTTCCATTCAGGCGCTTTTTGACTTCCTTTCTATTCGTGGCGCTTGACTTCCATTTATGGTCCACCCAAGTAGCCGCATTTATGGTCTGCTCAAGTTTGCCCTGACTGTCCAAGCCAGCCCGGCCTGCATGCAGATAAAGATTGTTTTAGGGTTTACCACAAAAATTGGAGTATTCTGTAGTTGCACCCAGGGCCGGATTTAGCTTATGTGGGGCCGGGGGCACTTTTAGATCGGGGGCCCCCGGACAAAAAAAAAAATTAGCTTCGTCGGCGCGAAAAACCACCTCTACGTGTACAGTAGCAGTAATCCAGCACTGCACAGCATTTTGCAGAAACTTCAAAGGCCGAAAAAAAACACAAAATCACATTTTTTTACGTTGGGGGGCCCTTCAAAAGGGAGGGCTCGGGGCACCTGCACCCTCTGCCCCCTCCCTAAATCCGGGCCTGGCTGCACCTGATGAAGTAAACAGAGATTCATTAGACGTATAGCCTACGAGTAAATGTAAAAATTATGCTCTCACCAAATTCAACAGCCTGAAGTTTGTACTGTGAAAGAAAGCAAAAACATTTATTGAAAAGCATTATGTGATAGAAGACTACAATCATTATGAACAAACTATAACTATTTTTCAATGTATCTTTCATTTTTTACATGGTATTCTATGGTTCTTTTTGTCCGTTTTGTGTATTTTTATCCATTTTCAGTAAACAACAAGACATTCCAACAACATTTTACTAGAAAAAAACTTTGTTTTACAAATTTTCTAAAAATTGAAGCATCTAAAATGGCTGCCACGAAGTCGCGTGACAATCTATCTGTGCAATATTTTAAAATTTTCCTTTTTTTTATTAGTCCAACCTTTTTTCAAATCTAAGACACAAAAGAAATTTTCAAAAAGCTCTTATAGGAGCTTATTTTTTTCACATTCATTACGAAATGCATATTTTTTTCTAAATTTTTATTTTTTAATTTATTACATTTTTACCAGTTTCATTTTTTAAATGTTATTCAGTAATTGATTTTGTTTGTTTTGTGTATCTTTATCCATATTTAGTAAGCAAAAAGACTTTCTAACTACATTTCATTACAAAAAAAACGTTTTCTTCACAAATTTCACAAAAATTAAAAAATCCAAAATGGCTGCCATGACGTCACGTGACAATCTAACTGCGCAAAACTCTAAAATTTTGCCTGTTTTTATTAGTCCAACCTTTTTTTTAATCTAAAACACGAAAGAAATTTTCAAAAAAGCTCTTGTAGTACTTTTTGCACATTCATTTCAAAATGCATATTTTTTCCTAAAAAAAGGCTTAGCACAGGGACTAGACATACCTATAGCAGCGAAAGGGTACAAGGAGAGCCTACTTCTGCCAAAGCTCACAGAAGACATACTTTGCATACTTTCTTTTTTTTCTAGCTACTAGCTGATTGAAATCGCTTTTTAGATGTCTATGATTGAACTGACTCGTGTGAAAATAAATTCGTTTGTATTTTCCTTTTTGGTATCGTTGCTTAGCCTTATTTAGCTTTCGTCAAACGTCACATAAAATAAAACGCTGTTGAAAATAATAGCAATGCAAAAAAAGAGGACATTTGAGCATTTTCAAGTGTCCTCGGAGGACAATTCATGTTTTATGAAAAAAAGAGGGCAAATCCTCCTAAAAGAGGACATACTCGTATGGTAGCCCTAGTTATGGAGGTAAAAATTACCTTTATTGTCTATCTTTCGCACATCTGTGTATGGTTCACACAAGCAGGGCCTTTTAAGGTTTGGTTTGGGTGACCGCTAAGTAGTTTTAAGAGACCGCAAGTGTTTCATTTAAATACCAAAAAATAGCCATATTTGCTTAAACGAATTATTTATTAGGCTACTGTAGTTGCAAGTCCAAATTTTGGGAACCGCTGGAGAAATTTGGGGGACCGTTTCGGTCCCCCAAAACACCTTAAAAAAACACTGCACACAAGGTCTTTATCATGCTATTTTGTGCCTTTTCTGTGCTAAACTTGACATCACTGTGTAGCACAATCCACATCCCTTTTCCAACTCGGCCTTCATTGAAAATCTTTTTCGTAGTGCATTATTTCAAGTAGTGTTTTCCCCTGAATTGTTACACAAACTGCACAGAACCAGATTGACTTTGTTTCTTACAGCCTTTGAGTGGCCATTATTGTATGTGTGGAATTATAAAGTGTATGACTAAATTCATGCTAAAGCCGAGCAAATTCTGCTTTTGGGATCTTTGTTGTTGTTTAGAGTATTTTCTATTGATGAGTTTAGGCAGCATTTTTCAACGATGAATGAAGATGTCGGAACTGTTTGTCACTTAGATTTAGCTTTGTTTGCATTGTTTATTCGTTCTTTGATCCGTTAGTCTGTCCCACTTTTGGTACAATCGGATAGTTTATAAATGGTGGGTATTCACCATAGCCGGCCTTTTGTACATTGGCGCAAAGTATTCAGATGATGAATTAATAAAAATAAATCTGATTTATAGTTTGTCTTATGCGACGTTTAACATTATCATTTTTATTTTGCTCCCATTGCAATAACATTCAGTTCACGGCAAAACAAAAATGCAAGACATAACAACAATTAGGGCAAATAAAGCATCAAAGGGACATGCAGTCATCGAAACAGCTGCTCCGTGTAAGATAAGTGGAACCTTTCTCATATTTTGATTGTTTGTGTTTGCAAAACCGCCATTTCTGTACTTTCTTCCAAAAGCATTTGTAGTGATACATTTCCCCAATTGCAAGTTTTCTCAAAACACGATGAGAGTATTTCCATAGAATATTTATTTCGAAACTAGGTTTTTCATGTCTTTACCCAAGGAAAACTTTCTGAATGTAACGCTTTTTATTCGTCAATGGATATTGCTAGTTGAAACAACTGTTTTGAATAGTTTGTGGCTTACATACGATTTGGATTGTGGATTTCTGTTTTTCGTAAAGCAGATAACCCAAAAACTTTGCTATTCTTGCTTCTGATTAAGAACCTTGTTTTCACTAGCTTTATTTTGTAGCACAAGAAATAATGCCCTTTGTGTTATTGAGGTCAAACCAAACAATGGAAAACTAGACCATGCGCCTCTCTGCTTGTGCATATTGATGCACGAAGCGACTGTGAGCTTATATGGCTTGTAAGAATCGAATTCACGGTTTCACGCTTTGCTGGAAGATAGCTAAAAGAAACAGCAAACATTTACCAAAATTTTAAGGTTACAAGAAAACTACATAACTTTTAGTTTTAAATCATCAGTTCTACACTGCAATTTTGAAAAAAAATCAAGGAAAACCTAGTGCATGGTGTTACTGTGCTTCTAGTAGTCAATGAAAATATGAAGGGTGTAGGCATATCTGGCTTCCCTTTGAGGAGAAAACTGTTAAGTGAAAAATCGACAAATTAAACAAGATAAAGAAGGAAAAGAAAACGAATACTGACACAAGAAATGCAAAAAAGAAATAATTATGACATTGGAGACAAAGTTAGGTAAGAGATGTCGCTTCTACTGTAAAGCTCTTGATTATTGAACAATTATTTTTTGCAAGTTTTAATGAACAATTTGTAGCCTTTTTTCATGCGTTTTTTCTTTTTTTTAAGGTAAATTGTCTCATACCTTGATTCCCATGCATTGAAATAATTGGATATTTTTCTGTTGAGTATAAAGCGAATTGGAACTTGAGCTTGGGTGTTATGCGATTTTATAGATGATATATGTGTGCGACAAATACATATTACACTGTTATTTTGCTGACATAATTTATTATACGCAAACATCCATTGAGGTCGGCACAACAAATTTGTGGACCACTATATCAAACAATACACAAATGGTAGAAAAAACGTTAATAACGTTTTGTCCAAATACAAAAATTAATGTGTAATGTCGTGTCAATATCATTATCGGTATCGAAACTGAGTCAATAACATAAGTGCTCTTACTTCTTAAAAGCTATATTACTTAGAAAACAATTAGTCATTGATCAAAAATTGGAAATGTGATTCGTCAATAGGAAATTGGAGAAATAACCCTAATAAAATATGAGACACTGCAGTGCTTATTTCTGATACAGTAATAAACCATATTTCACTTAAAGAAGCTTTCCTTTCAAAGAAACAAAACAATTGTAGCACACTCAATAATTTATATAGCAGGATTAGCACGCAGAAAATTTCAAAGATTGAAAATCTTTGCTTTACTCAACCATGGCCACCTAAAGATACGGCCTGATATGTCACATTTTGCAGAAATTTCTAGGTTTTTCTAACTTTGGACGAACGTTTAAATAAATTTTTCTAAAAATTAGATTTTTACGCTTTCTTTATTCTTTTCCCCAGATGACACAATAAGTTTTAACATCCTCACATGTTGAAAAACAAAGACAATTTGATTTTGTAAATTTTAGTCAGACTGTTAATTTTCAATAACAGTCTGATTTTGCGTTTTTCAACTTATTTTTTCTCATTTTCTACTGCTTCCCCAAGGCAACAAAAAAGTGTTTTGTCATTAGAAAACCGCAAAAAGTAAAAACATCTCAAAAAATGTCAGTCAAGCACTAGCAGTAGCTGTAATCAAAATCTGCAAAATGTGACAAATCAGGCCGCATCTCCAGGTGGCCATGACTCAACGTCTCAGACAACCAGTTACCTGTTCCAAATCTTTACCAGGTCGGGCTTCTCCACACGGAATAAATCTTTCGCCTTTACCAGATTGGGTACGTATCTGAGTCTGAGCAGATTATTACCAGATCTGGAATAGAAAAGATGGTTGTTTGGGCTATATTTCCCAGTTTCAGAGCCCTCTGGTGGAAGGCTTACTAGACTGATTTGTTTATTCACCACTGATAAACTTTGTCCAACTGCGAGGGTAGAATTGTAACTTAAAGATGATATTTTTATTTGAAGATATTCTTCATACTTGAAGATGTTTGGTTTTGCTCCAGCATAGGAGACACAGTGGAATAGCTCTCCAGAGGGGATGCACATTGACCAAATTTTAATCCCGAATCTTGTTGGTTTGCCTTTTATAAATTGCTTGAAAGGGTGTGGACCAAATAACGGGTCATTGATTCGTCTGCAGCTACGTACTCAATTTTTTTCAACAAATTTGGCTGCTGCCTCAATCAAAGTCTCAAAAAGAAGGGCAACTTTCCAAAATGGGTCGCCTTTATGGTGGTTTGAGTTGGCGAAATGGGTATAGCCTATTGCCTCATCAAAAAGATTCCTTGACATGACTCTTCTTGCCATCACATTGCTTGTATCCTCTCTCCTCTTTCAATACATCCTGCGTATGGAAGAGGTGATGTATCTTGTCATAAAAATTTTTGCATAACTTGCTCTAATTAAAGAATTACACACCTTTCACTGGAATTCCAATTTGTTTTGTTGCGCTGCATACCTCTGGGTCTCTCTCACTAATTTGTTTACAAAATCATCAGAGATGAAGAGTTTCATAACATCATACGGCGTTTTTACATTATCAGGATCAATGGGTAAATTATCATGGCTGAATTTCTCAGCTTCAGGAAAAGGATAAAATTTTCTCCCAGTTGATTTTTGGCGTCAGACTGGATCCTATCTTTGTTTCTGACGTGTACAATAGGGTGGCTCGTTTTTGAACTTTTTTTTTAAATTCTCTCGGGGTAGTGGGGAAATGGTGCCAATGAGTGAGAAAACGCTCATGACAAAATTTGAGATTCGTAAAAAATTGTCTTCAGCCTCCTCATGGGGCCCAAAAATCAAAAAATGGTGTCAAAAACACAATTTTTTTCAAAAATATTTTTAGTTTGGGTAGATACAATATTGTTTAGATATATCTAAATAACCTAAAAAAACATTGGAGTCATTTGAACTATTCCTTCAGCTTCCTCACAGCTTCTGAAAATTTTCATTTTGCTGAAAATTTCGCATGTTCGTTTGTTGTTACGTAACTACAAACTTCGTCAGTGACGTAAATTCAAATAAAAGACGTCACTTTTTCCTACCAAATTAACCAATTTCATTAAAAAATGACGCAACAGCTCAGAGCAGGTCTATAAAGAGAAATACAATTACGTTTTATAGCTGGCAAAATGTCTAACGCAATTATGTATCATGTAACCACTTACAAAAATGCAAAATTTTCAGCAAAATAGAAATTTTCAGAAGCTGTGAGGAAGCTGAAGGAATAGTTCAAATGACTCCAGTCTTTATTTTTAGGCTAATTAGATATATCTAAACAATATTGTATCTACCCAACCTAAAAATATTTTTGAACAAAAATTACGTTTTTGACCCCATTTTTCGATTTTTGGGCCCCATGAGGAGGCTGAAGACAATTTTTTGCGAATCTCAAATTTTGTCATGAGCATTTTCTCACTCATTGGCACCATTTCCCTACTACCCCAAGAGAATTAAAAAAAAAAGTTCAAAAACGAGCCACCCTAGTGTACAACTGGTATCTTTTCTTCTGACAACTCTTCTTCACTTAATGATGAGCTAGGAAACACAATTTTTTATAGACTCCTTTCCTTTTTTTAGTTACAAGTGTGATACTTCCAGTTCGTTTGGGTGGTTCTGTAAACTTTCTCTTGACAGGCTTGTTGTACGATAATTCTTGTTCCAGGTCATTTAACGCAACCGGCGTTGACCTACTTTCTTGTGTTGTCAGTAATTTCTTTACGTTTCTTTTTGGTTTCAATGCAATGGGTTGGCTTTGGAAAGAATAGGCTGGACACACAATTATACTAACCTCAATCGTCGTGTTCTTTCGTTATCGTAAATGCTAGATTCAGCATCACTATCACCCACAATTTCTTCACTAACCTTCCCAAAACTTGTAGCCTAATGTAACTAATTTTCAATCTACAGCTTAGATCACTTTATTCAGTATTTGCAACTAAACCATGTAAAACATTAATTATAATATTAATCTGTCAACAAATGAACCATACATCAAAAGATCAAATTTTTTCTAACTGACTCTGTAACTTCGAGCCACCAACCAACAACAATGTAGACTAGAGATTTCTACCCACCTATCTCATTCGAACAGGCTTGGACAAACTACCACGATCAGCTAAAGTAAGAAGCTTGCGATACTCATTGCTTTCGTCGACCAGAGTATCATCTCGACCGGCTACAAGAAGTTCCATGCAGGCACTACATTTCCTACGACGAGAAATGCTTCTGCAAATATAGAATATGTTACAAGTGCTGCCGAATGATTGTGTCACGAAAAATGCCAATCTGTGAATCCTCTGATATTTTTCTTAAGAGACAATTTGTTTTGTAAAATTTCAGCAATAGAAAGTTTTGAACTTCTCCCTTATAGCAAGAAATACCACTGATTGACTGACTCTTAAAGCACCAGTACGATGGTGTGGAAAAAGGTGGACGTAAAAATGTGGAAAATGTGATGCGTAACAATGCGCAATGTGATGCAATAAAATTAACTTGAACAGTTGTGCACATCTACACTAGGAACTATAGAGTAATAGACAATAAAGCAAAGAATAAACGCCAATTTGTCGCAATTCTAAGTTCGCCATAAATTACGTAGGCGATATAGTTGATTATATATGTCATTTTGAAAAATATCACGCGGCCACTCAAAAGCTTCTCGCAGGCCACATATGGCCCGCAGGCCACTGGTTGGACATCCCCTGCTTTACACAAATCTTCTACCATTTTGACAAACTGAGCAGTTTCAAGAAAAAATAGGTGATTTTCAGCATAAAATTCCAATTCTCGACTAGTTGATTGATGAAAAATGCCTTAAAATGTGTCATATGTTCAAGAGTTAATCCATTGTAACTGTCAAGATATAAATGAAAACCATGTAAAACTGATATTAAACAAGCATACTTCTTTAATTGCAAACAAGCATATTGGATTACAATATAAAGTGCAAACAAAACTGGATAATTGCATGGTCAAATTGCCAAGTTTTTATGCATTTAACTGATAAGTTACAATCGGTTATCCATTATCCAATTATCTTATGGTTTGGTTTTCATGAATTTTATGCGATAAAAGAGTTGGTGCATTTATCTAGTTCAAAACCATGACTTATGGACACAGATAACGCATGTTGACGCGCAATCTGCTTCAAGCGAAGATAGCAACTGAATATACATTTCACCAGTATATAAATCAAACATAGTTATTATTCTCTAAAACCTTTACAACCTGTTTCACTCTAAAAGGGGGACTATCAGCAGGTCCTTATTCAAATATAATTTATTTTTTGTTTGATTAGGTTATTAGATTCTAATTGAATAAGGACCTTCTGATGATCTCCCTTTTAGGGTGAAACAGGCTGTAAAGGTTTTAGAGAATAATACCTATTTTTGGTTTAACTCGCTCTGCTTGGCTTTTTGCTTGGCATTGAGCACTTTTTGTAGTATTAATAGTATTTGGGGTGTAGGGGTGTAGGGGTTTTCATGAGAGGTAGCACCTCTGTCCTACCAGTCGCACATCCCTGATGTGGGTAGAGAATTTTGATCCTCCACTGAAATCCTAAGTCTCACTTATGGCTCCACGCAGTTGGTAATGCACACCAACGGCCACACCCTGGCAACGGCTCGACTGCCGGACTAAACTAAGTGAGGTGCATGTCTAAATGATTTGCGTTTGGCCTGTTTTATTGGGAAGTCAATCCCATGAAGTGCATGAAGACTGGATCGGCTGGAGAGGCAAATGAACTCATTAATCGGGTCAATGGCTCTAAGGGCGTAACAGCGAAGCGATGTGGCTCGCTAGGGCATACTCTTGACAAAGTGAGTAACGGCCAATCACCTCGAAAGAGATTGGAGCCTCATCGAGTATTTTTATCCGTAATCTACAATGAACGTCAGTAACAATGAAGTGAGATATAAGGATCGATCCGTGACCCCTGCAGAGACACCCTTCAATTGCTGCAGGGAAGGAGCATCTCCATCTACCAGTGTGGACAACTATGATGACGGCACATGCCCAAAGCCTTATGAACCGCATGAGCCTGACGGAAGCTGTCTGAAAACTAGAGGAAAGATGCTCAAACTAGCAACATGGAATGTACGATCATCGCATGCTATAGGGCGTTATGAAAATTTAAAACAGGAGATGAAAACAATGGTAATTGACATTATGGGAGTTAGTGAAACACGCTGGAAAGATAATGGCAAAATAGCAGATGATGGTTTCGTAAGGATCTATTCAGGCGGATGTGAACATATGCATGGAGTGGGAATTCTTATGAAGAAAAGCGTGGCATCTGCAATGATTGGATATTGGCCTATGTCCAACAGAATTATAATTATGAAACTGCAAGGAACCCCTTTCAACATGAATGTAATACAGGTGTATGCACCAAAACAAGATCACACAGATGAAGAAATAGAAAAATTCTATGACAATATAAACAATGTTTTATCATATACCAAAAGGAATGAAATTACGCTCATAATGGGAGACTGGAATGCGAAAGTTGGAAACCAATATAAATTTCCAGTAACAGTACATTATGGTTTGGGAGAAATGAACCAACGAGGAAGACGACTATTGGAATTTTGCAAACTCAATCAGCTGATAATAGCAAGCACTTTATTTCAACAACCACCTAGACGACTATACACATGGCATAGCCCTGGAGATCAATATCGTAACCAAATTCACTTCATTATGATAAATCAAAGATTCAAGAACTCAATAAAACAAGCCAAAACGTATCCAGGAGCTGACATAAACTCTGATCATAATCCAGTTGTTGCAAAGGTGCAAATAAAACTGAAAAAAAACGAAACGAAACCTCATTTTGGAACGGTTAGATATGAATCAACTTACAATTGAAGAAACAAAACGACAGTACAATCTTTTGGTGAACAACAAATTTGCCTTATTGAACAACGAATCTGGACCACAAGAAGGCGACACTGAGAACATGGTTGAAAACCAATGGCATGAAATACAGAAGAACTTGAATGATGCAAGCAAAAAGTTTTAAAACAAAAGAAAAAAGCCTCTAAACAACCATGGATGAATCAAGAGATTCTAGACTTGATGATAGAAAGAAAAAGAAATAAAGACAATAACATCCAGTATTTTAAGCTACATAAAGAAATAAATCATAAGTGCCAAACAGCAAAACAAAAGTGGTGGGATGAACAGTGTGAAACTATAGAACAATTAAAAGCTACGCACAAGTCACGAGATATGCATCAAAAAGTTAAAGAAATGACTGGTAATAGAAAGTCAAAAGCAAGACAAAACAATTGCATCAAGAATAAAGACGAAAAAATGATTTTCGGCCGAGATCTGGTGACGCGAAGATGTGAAGAGTATATTAGCGACCTGTAAGGAGATGAGAGAGGAAATATTCCTGCTATTAATAATGAAGAAGGTGAACCAATACTGGAATCTGAATTTGATGAAGCCATAAATGAATTGCAAAGCCATAAAGCTCCTGGTAAAGATCAAATAACAACAGAAATGATAAGAGCTCTAGATTGTGAAGGACTAAAACATATTTATAACTTAAAACAATGAAAACTATTAATACTACAAAAAGTGCTCAATGCTAAGCAAAAAGGCAAAGCAGAGCAAATTAAATCAAATATAGTTATTACTATCTGAAGCCTTTACAAATTGTTTCACCTAACGGATCATCAGAAGGTCTTATTCAAATGCATTCAAATACATATACTGAAATGATTTTTTAATCCAACCTACGGTATGCAGATGATACTGTTTTATTGCCGGAATCAGCAGAAGCTCTCCAAACAATAATAGAAAAGTGAACAATATTGGAAAGGAATATAACATGAAAATCAACACAAACAAGACGAAAACAATGATTATTACAAAAAAAGAAAATGTACCAAGTGTAAATATTGCTACTGATGGAATACTGGTCAATCAAGTCAAAAGCTTTACCTATCTGGGACACACAATAACTGAAAATGGCAGATGCGATACGGAAATATTGAGACGGATAGAAATAGCAAGAAACAACTTCATAAAAATGAAAAAGACATTAACAACACGCAAAATTAACATCAACACTCGAAAACGAATTATGAAATGTTATATCTGGACTACGTTACTTTACAATGCAGAAACATGGACACTGTCATCACAAATGGTTAAACGACTTGAGGCATTTGAAATGTGGATTTATAGAAGAATGCTTAAAATTTCATGGAAGGATAAAATCACAAACAAAGATGTACTATCCAGAATACAAACCAACATGGAAATTCTACAAACAATTAAATCAAGAAAATTGAAATATTTTGGCCACATGATTCGCAATAATTCTATTCAAAGATAACTACTAGAAGGAAAAATGAACGGCAAACGAAATAGGGGCAGACCACCAAGAATTTAGACTAATGATATTGAAGACTGGTCAGGACTTAATTATAAAACTGCAGTAAAAAAACTCACAACAGAGAAACTTGGCGTCTCATTGCCTCCAACCTTCGACGAGAGGAAGAAACTTAATGATGATGAATAGTATTTATTATTTAAGTAGTATATGTGATCACACAGTTTTACCTGTACAAGTAAAAAATTTAGTTCAAATTTACAAAAATTACTGCAAATATGCTTTTAACTTACTGAGCGCATGCTGAGGTGATGTTTTAGAGTTATTGGAAGAATCCAGTGAAGCTTCTTTTAGACCAAAAGCATCCTTAAGAGGCTTTTCTTCTTCATTAAAATACAACAGCTTGATGTCAGAGAAACACTGCTTACCTGAGTGTTCCAAAATGTGTTCAAAGCCAGAAGTTGGAATATCAAAGTTATCTTTCTTCATAAAATTATTGAAAAAGTTTTTGAAGTTGTGAGTGAAATCAAAAAGAAGAAATAATTTTTTGTCGGGTAGAGTCGGATGTTCAATGCTATGAGTGAGTTGACCACCACACGAATAAACGTGCATTTTCTAAAAAAAAACAAAAAACAGTATCTTTTATAACTTAAACAAGCAACACTTCATAATTAATAATAGCATAATTCACTGTAAAATAAACCACATACCTGTTGCACGCATGATGGTCCATAGAAATTGCAACAACTATCACAAGATCACGCAAGGCAGCGTTCACTTTTTGAACCATGTCTTCAGAGTGGCGGTATCTAGCTTATTGAATGGTACAAGATAAACAATATCTTTGTAGTTTCCACAAGTAGACTGAATCATGAAAGAAAAAACTGTTTTGCTGGTATTCCACTTTCAGTTACTCCGATGAATGTTCCATTATTGTATTCAATGCGTTGAGCTGTATACACTTCATCGATTAGTAAAGATACTACTCTTTCCCTTGGCTGTAAGCCAGAAATTGTTTGTTGTATATAACTTCAGCATATTGTTACAGGCAGAAAGTTGCTGCAATCTCCTAATTGAAGGTATAATAAAGAAGTCCCTTTTGTGCAGAGATGTACGTATACGCCGCAAATTCTACGCCGTAGACTTGCGGCGTAGACTTTTTGTTTACGCTAACGGCCACATTTTTTTGGATAGTTGTCGCTTGAGGCTACGCCGTAAAGTTTTTCGCAGTTTTTTAGCGCATAGCGTCAACGCATACTTTTTAATGTCTTTTTTTCGCTACAACACGCCAATACCTTCCAGCGCTGCAGTTGAAAAAATGTTTTCAATGGGCAAAGACATATTAAAACCTAAACGCAGCAAAATGCAGATGAACACTTTCAGATGCTTGTGTTTCTTCGTGAAAATTCAAAATAAAACTTGTTTGTTTCGAGTGGTTTACACCGTGTGAATGTTTGGCACCTAGCAAACAAAATGAGTTTACGCTAGTGTATGCGCTGACGCTGACGCCGCCAATTTTTTTTACAAGTTACGTTGACGCATAAGGCGTATGATTTTTCGAACGTTTGCGTTTACGCTGATGACGTCAATATTTTTGTATGCGCGTACATCACTGCTTTTGTGTATAGGTCTTGACTGGTTAATTGCCAATCAAAAGAAGTGGAATTAAAAGTTTACTGAATATCTTCAACTACTTTTACATGTTTCAAGTAAACTAAGCTGTTCCACTACAAATTTCAACAGCTTTAGCTGTGAATCATCAAATTGTGACTTGCTCGGATCATCTGACGAGAAACTCTCCAAGAGATACACAGCTAAATCCAAAGTCTGCATTTTGTTTTCAGAAGAAATTCATTTATTAGTCAATGCTTTGCACCAAGCAAGAATGTTCATTGGCTGACTAGTAGTTTGTAAATTACTGGTATTCAATAAGTAGCCTAGGAGCATTGCTTTGGGAAAATAAGACCGGACAAAACAAACACACCAATCTTCAAGTCTGCAGAAACCATTACAGATGTCAAAAGTTTTGGTGCAACGTTTCGTTTACAGCCATAATCAAAACAATGAAAATATACACAATTAGTTATATTCACATTCTTGGAAGAGCAGCATCTTTTAATGTTGCCAAAAGAGTTAAAAAAGTTAGTTATTGAGGCTTTGATGAAAAAAGCCTCAGCCAGATTGGTTATGGCAAGGTTTGTCAGGTCGTGATGAGGCACGAGCACTTGTATTTCGACGGCAGATATAACCAAACTAACCCTTTCTGTGTCCGGATGAGGAAAAAAGCTGATCAGGCTTCGTGTTCAGTAATATAAACTCCCTAATTTTATCTATACCGCTTCTTGGCGATGTAATATTATGCAGTCTGACGAAGGTTAACACTGGAGCTGGTTTAACTGCTGGTGTATCAACAAAAGCATTCTTATAAGTTTTAGTTTCTCAAGTAACAAGCACTCAAGACAAGTTGATACATCAACTTTTCTTGTCTTGCTAAATCAAAACACTATATTTTATGTGGTAGGCCTATTAGCATGATTACTTTGTCGATGATTGTGTTTACTGTATAGCTGTAAAATTACCAAGGAAAAACACTCGAACTTGACTTTTGTAAGGCTGGAGCGGACAACCAAACAAACTTTTTAAGAATGAAATTTGAGCCAGGTTTTGTTTGCTTATTAAAACATGGCGTATATTTGGTTTTGCCAGACAACTAGTTATAAAAAATGTATTAGGTTTGTATGCTAAAACCTAATATATACTCGCGATGTTATGTTATGTTTTTATATGATAAAGCCTCATTTCAGCTAAATGTTGGCTTTGACCACACTATGTTGGCTTTGCAAGCCTAAATCAAACCTAAAGTACCGGTAAGTCTCTGGATTTCTCCCAGAACTGTGTATCATTTCGACACTGTACTCTGTAGATAACTTTGCTGATATCACAGAAGCCTGCTAGGTTAAAAGTTATCGCTGGTTTAACCCCGCAGAACCCAGACCAACATAAACAAGCTGAAAAAAAATTATTTTCAGATATTTAGCTGATTACATCTTGTACATCAAACAATTAGTACAAAAAAACACATTTGATCATTTTTAGGGGGATTTTTACCTTGTGACACATATGTCACAACGGGTATTTACAGTACATTTTGACTTTGTGACCCCAACTAACAAATCAGCCATTTTTACATTGATTCACTGTCTGCAGACATGGAACCAATGTCAAAATGACAGATTTTGTTGTCTGAGAGATTTCCGTAATATTGGGCAATAAAATACAATTTAGCAAAGAAAGAAAAACGAATATACAGTTGGACACACAACTCAATTTTGAACAGTGAAACTGATCGAACAATCTTGTAAATTTAGCAATGCCTGCATACATTTCAGACATGAAAATCAACAAAACAATTTCTTCTACAAAACACAATCTTACATTACATTTAGAGCATAAAGTGTTTGTATTGTTTTTTTTCACATAATCTACACTGTCCTCTCTTATCAACTTTTGCGGGCCAGTGCAAAATGTTCTTTTTTTGACATTTGCGCATGGAAGGTTAGAAGTTATAAATTGCTGAAAATATACAAATGGAGATAAACAGTTCATCATCAGGAGTTTGGATTGTAGGGCTAGTAGAAGTAGTATTGGGTGGAATAAAATCTTTCTTTCTCCAATGATAGGATGCACTTGATCTGTAGGATGAGTTGCTGGCTGTTTGTGGAATCAAATGGGACAGAGGTTGATCATCAATCATCATCACTAGTGTCACTTTGATCTTTACCAACAGTCTGCAATAGTTTCAAAAATAACTTGTTATTTCAATAAGATATCTGTAAAATCTATCATTTTTGCATTGATGGAACGTCTGCAAACATTGAATCTATGTAAATATGATGGATTTTACTGTGTGAGCATGTACACAAAGCAATGAAACACAGGCCCACATACACAAGTGACAACACCTTGCATGGATTTTAATCAATAACGCTGCTATTTGATTATGTGAGGTGTTTGAGTATTTTTCACAGCAAAGGTAAATTACTAATTTTTAAAAATGAAATTCGTATTTTAGCACTAGCCCGGTTGATCAAAAAAGTTTGCAAGTTTTGTATTAATTTGGCATTAGTGATGCACGGCCCGATGGTTGCCGACCCCTAATCTAAGTCCAACTCCAGGTGTCCAATAATCTTGAAGTTTAAAAATAAGTACATTAAATTTTAAAGTGACTAAGTTACTCAATACCTGAGAATCTTGACAACAGTCGTCATCGGAGTCACTATCTTCTGCAAATTCTTCAACCTCACTGTCATCTCCATTTATCATATCCAATATAATACTCCATGCTCACATGATTCCGAGAAGACATACCGTAATGTTGGCTATTCGAAATTGCAAATGCTTTTAGGATGTCCCTGTAAGAAAAAATGTTTCTTTTCAACTCATTTAGCCAATTATTTTCCAATGTATCTTCTTTCATTGTCGCACTTGGTTCCAAGCATTGACTGCCTCTTGTATGAAAAGTTTCCAAGATTCTCTGTTGTTTGCTTTGTGTATTAGGTGTATGTTGGTGTTAGTTTTGTCGGTTTGTTGGTTTAAGTAGGTTAATCGTTGTCTGCCTTGGTCACGCTTCCCTTCAATTTTGCCTGTGAGAGAGAAATGTTCTAACTTTCCTCCTTTTCGCAGCACGTGTCCTAAAAATTGAAGTTGTTTTTCTTTGATATTTTTTAGTAGATTGTTTGTTTGTTTGACATGATTTAAAACAGTTTGATTGCTTTTTCTGGCAGTCCAGGAAATCCTCTGCATTTTTCGGAATGCCCACATTTTAAATCCATTTATTCTTTTATTAATTGATTTGGTAATTGTCCAGGTTTCTGAATTATATTTAAAAATTGGATAAATGTAACACTTCAATACTCTGAATCTGGTTGCAAAAGGTATGTTCTTGTTGCATAATATTGTTTTCATTTGCTGGAAAGAAGCTTTTGCTTGAGCAATACGTATATTGAACTCCTTATCATCTTTTGCGTCCCAGTTTATTGTTGTCCCAAGATATCGAAAACTTTTTACTTGTTTTATGGTTGTTCCATTCATTTTAATTTGACAGATTGGAATTTCACATTGATTTTTCTTTGTGATTACCATCGTTTCCGTTTTCTTTTCATTCATTTCCATTCCAAATTCTTTACTTCTTTCATTTACTGTGTTGAACAAATTTTGTAATTTTGCTTCCAAATCGGCCACCAAGACAGTGTCATCAGCATACCTCAGGTTGTTAAAGTTATTTCACCCAACATTTACGCCAGCTTCATCATCAAGACATCGGAAGATGATCTCACTGTATAGTAAAAAAAGGCTTGGAGAGAGCACGCATCCCTGTCTAACGCCTTTGATTGATCTTTATTGCTGCAATTTGAGTAAAGGTTTTGAATAATACGTAAATCCTTATCGTCAATTCCAATGTTATCTACCATCTCCAGTAATTTGGTATGTTTTACTCGGTCGAAAGCTTTCTTATAATCAATGAAAGCGATGTACAGATCTTTCTTCATTTCAATTGATCTTTGAGCGATATTGTTTTATACAAATACAGCATTTCTTGTGCCGCGGTCTGGCATGAATCCGTACTGTTCTTCAGCAATTTCATCGTTGATTTTGTTCTTGATTCGGTTCATGATAATGCGTAGCAAAATTTTTGTAATATGTGATGTCAAGCTGATTGTGCATGGTTTTCACAGTCCTTTGCTCCCGTTTTTTTAGGTAATGCTATAAAAATTGATTTGTTTATGTCGGTAGGCATCTCTCCTGAATCATATATGTTATTGAAGAGTTCATGCAATGCATCCACACCTACATGTTACAGTGTTTTTAGCATCTCAGTACTGATCTCATCTGGTCCCGCAGCCTTATTCAATTTAGTTTGTTTTATGGCATGTTCTATTTCACTTCTTAGAATATTTGGTCCTGACAATGGTTCACTGAATTTGAAAGGTTTTCCTGTTCGATCTGGATCGTCATATAAATCAGATAAATACTCTTGCCACCTTTTCTGTATTTCATTTTCTTCCATTAGTATTTCACCTGTTTCACTCTTCAATAATCCTGACTTTGACGTAGAATTGTGCTTTGCAGTTAACGTCTTGATTCTTTGATGTGTTTCTCTTGGACTGAGATTATACAGTTTTTCGATTGATGTGCACTTGTCATTCAAGTATTTTTCACAGGCTTTGTTACATGCTTTCTTTATTTGTTTGTTCAACTTTTGGTATTCACTTTTATTGTGTTTCTTTTGTCTTCTTTCTTCCATCATCTCTAAGAATTTCTTCTGTCATCCATTTTTTATGTCGTTGGTAATTCATTTTAGGAACTATTTCATTGGCTTTATTAATCGAATCTTTGATAATGCAAAAATGTTCTTCCGTGGTCGTCGTTTCGGTTTTGTTTTCGATATTATTACTTGTCATTTGCATTGCGAAAGCTTGTTGGAATTTCTCTTTAATTGTTTTGTCTACTCTACATGCGTTCCAGTTGAAGTGAATAGTTCTTTTCTTCCTTTTTTGTTTTTGTAGTCTTAATCATAATTTTGCAACAACAGGATTGTGATCACTATCACAGTCTGCCGATGGGAATGCGTTTATATCTAAAATCGATCTTCTAAATTTCTGTGGTACGATGACGTAGTCAATTTGATTACGTGCTTGGTCATTTGGGCTTTTCCACGTCCAAAGTTTCCTGTGATGTTTTTCGAAGCAAGTGTTTGTTATGCATAATTTATTTTCTTGGCACCATTCAATTAAGGTTGTTCCTCTCTCATTTTGTTGACCGAGTCCGAATTTTCATATACACTTTTGATCGGTATCGATTCTGCCGACTTTCGCATTAAAGTCTCCCATAATTATTTCCAACTCATTATGTTTACATTCTTTCAAGACTTCATTCATATCGTTGTAGAAACAAGTGATCTCCTCATCTGTAGAATCTGAAGCTGGCGCATAAACTTGTATTATACAGAGATTTTGGGGTACATTTTTTATTTTAACCATAAAAATTCTGTCAGAAACCGCACAGAATCCCATAATATTGTTTGCAAATTCAGGATTAATTATTACTCCTACTCCCCTTGAGTGCTTATTGTTTCCAGAATACATAATTGTGTAGCCATCTTTATTTATTCGTCCGCTGTTATTCCAACTCATCTCTGATATGCTTAAGATTTTGATATCCATTCTTTTCATTTCTTTTATGATGATGTTGTCTGATTTTCCTTTCTGATACAATGTTCGGACGTTCCATGTTGCAATCTTAAAAGCTTTCTTCTTCCATTGTTTTCGAATATTTTGCTTCTGTTGTTGGTTTGCAGTAGCTTTTTGACGGTCCGGCCTGACCTGTAAACCATCAGAATTCAGACCGAGCGAGGAACCTTTGAGCTTTGAGGGATAGGCGAGGAGCTTTGAGGGATAGCCCCCTTCACGCTGTTTAGCTTTATTTTTTCATGTAAACTTTTCATCGAGGTATATGTGGCCAAGAGTTTAGTGTAGTAGGTCGGCCAGTCCTGATCTACAGTGCCCCACCATCTTGGCTGCTTCGGGTTAATCCTCAGCATTACTAGTTCCGCCACGTAAAGGCGGCGTCGTTGGACTTCAGGAACCAATTCCAATGGAACCAATTCCAGGAACCAATTCCAATGTATAGCTTAAATAAACAACTCAAAACTAGCCCAACAATCCATTTTTTGAACAAGAACCTATTTTGACTACTTATGTTCTAATTTACAGCATGTTGGCCTATGTGATTTAAAAAAAAAAAGCTTTCTTATAGTCCACTTGTTAGCAATGTCATCATGCATAAATACCATATCTCATTTTCAGTACAAAATATACTATAAATACTAATTAATGTCATCATGCATGAATACCATATCTCATTTTCCGTACAAAATATACTATAAATACTAACTAAAATACTGTGTCTAAATTATCACATGCTTGTCTAGCCCACTAACATGGTAATGCAAGAAAGCCAGAGTGACACCGGTGTAACAGTAAAACATTTGTTGATGAAAAAATGCTAAGAGAATATATATTTCAACAAAAAATAGATCAAACAAAACACTAATAATTGTAGAACAGTTATATCAAACTAAGAACTGATAAACTTAGTTTTAGAGCAGTAGATGGATGTTTAACTTTCACTACCGTAGAGCTGCAACTGAAAGCCTGGAAGTAGCTCTCTTTGAAAAAGCACTAAAGTCACATGACTGCAACCAGCCAATCAAGATTGGCTAGAAAATGTTACACTGATGTCACATTGGACATTAATAGAAGAATTGAACAAAAAAAGGCAAAGCTCAGAAATAATAGCTTGTCAAAAGTTATGTTACATATAATTATATGTCACAGTGGGTTCTGCGGGGTTGCTGGCAGCCTACTTAATAACCATGCCTTCATTTAAGGCTATTGTACTAAATTGGCTCATTGGCTGCACAGCATCTGGTAGGGTTGATTAAAAATGACCAAACACATTGAGTAGCGTACTCCCGGGCCTCTGTTTTAAAATTTTAATGATCGTATGCAAGCTAAGTTATTTAGCCAACCGTAAAGTCAACTAAGCCATCAGTACACCAGTAGGCTGCGAAAAATCAAACTGATCGGCGAGACGTAAGTGATAAGGCATTTAATGAAAAGATAAGCTAGTGTGATCGGATGGACAATTTTAGGCTAGCCTACATAATTAAGCTTACTTAGTGCTTAACAACATTTTAGCCCAATCCACTTTATCAAACGCTTTTAATTCCGCTTCATGCAACACAAGAGATTTAAGATGTGGTGAAGTAGCCTGCTGCAACTGCTGCTGAAATTATGACTGTAACATGACGATATCCTGTTACGTGATTGGAGTGGATGAATATGTTAGGTTTCAGAAAATTATTCTTGCACAGATTAAAATATGTTAGGTTTTACACACCAATTATCTCGAAAACCATACTACACTGGGGCACAAATTTTTCTCAGGAGATGCATGAAGTCTTTAAACGTAGAAAAATGCAAAAAAGTCATTTATTAGGTTTAAAGTCATTTATTAAGCGTATATTAGGTTTACCAAAATCACAGCAGAGCTATTAAAGTACAAAGCCACGAGTTGCTCCATTTCGAAGCATCTGCTAAAACTTGATATAGCCAACTTTAAGTATTTAGAAAAAAAGTTTTCTTAATTGTCTATTTAATATGAAACAACAATGGAGATGTTTAATCACCTACTAACATATACTTTTTTAAGATTTTTTCTAAAAGTTTCCTTAACCCTTTGCTTTTCAACGTTTTTTTGGAAGTTAACTGCTCAAGGGGGGGCCATTTTTGGATCAAATTCAATCAGCTGTTACGTGTTATCCGCTGGTGCTATTTCAACAGAAGTTGGACTGGTGTGAAAGCAAATCATTTGTCTATAAGTTTGAAAAGTCATTATTTTGAAATTTTATATGTTAAACTTGATATTTCAATTTTTGCAAAGGTACCCAAAAACGACAATTTTGATTTAACTTGCCGCTATTTAATTACCGTGCTAATCCGATTTCATGCAAACTTCTGAATAACAAAGAGCTCGATCGAACGCACGAAGTGTGTGTGCGGTGTGCCGAATCATTGCATTGATTAGAATTTACGACTTGAGAGCAAATCTGATTGTAAGCTACTCACTGATTCTAAAATAGTTACAATCAGAGTAACATTGTTACACGAATTTGAAAAAAAACAAAACTTCGTTTGTTGTCTTACATTTTTATCCTAAACTAATGCATTCCGAAACTCATGGCTAGCTTCTAGTTTTATGGAACCAAATTTCTCATAAGTAACACCTTAGCCTGCTTGAATAGCTGTTTACATCTTCGTTTGTGTATTTTATGTCTACAATTGAGTTTGTAGTATGAATATTTTTAGTAGAGAGAAGACAATTGAACAAGTTGTTGAAATTATCTGAAATTTCTAAGTTCAAATTAGGTGCTTTTGAAATTGTGGATTTGTGTCAAGTCGCAACACAAATATCATGCAGCCCACATCATAAGTCATTTCGCTTACGGGTGTTTATAAACATGACTCATAAATTACATCCACAAAAAATACAGCATTTACATCAACAAAGCTAAGTTCGAAGCTCACTTTTTATTGAAGATTGTGTCAATCAATTTGAAATAACATTTTTAGTCCGCCAACGTCGAAACAATGCAACAGCGAATTGAGGAACATGCGTAAACAAAGGAAATGTGAAATAACCCACAGTCAGCAAATCTACATAAATTTACCGTTTACAAATGTTGAATCAATGTAAAAGGACTGGATTGCTGACTGGGTCCTTATTGTTTGAAGCACAAAAAATACGCGTAAAGGCAACAACATCAGCAAGGCAGCGATTATGTTTCTGGCCAAAAAAAAAAATTAACTTTTGACTTCAAAGATAAAAATGATTATAACGAAGCTTCAAAGTTTGTCGTAAAAAATATTGCAGAGATACAATAAACATAATCATTTTGTGCCAGATTGTGAGAAGACTTCCTAGATTCTTTCCAAACATTTGCATGATTGCAAATTATTTTCTATAACTTTATATTGCCAAAAAATGGCTTCTTTGTTGAAACAACGTGGCTACAATTCTATAAAAAATTCTTAGGCCTACTACATTGAAGTAATGAAATTTTTTTTGTGATTTTGCTGATGACGTTTTACAATATCCGAGAAGTAAAAAATAATAATGATGAATTATTTTACAAAACCGTGGTTTGCAAGCGCTTTACAAAAAATTGTTGGGGAAAAATTTACTATTAGACGTAAAATGTTTGTAAAAGAAAATTGTCGGTTTACGTATTTATAATGTTTATTGCGCTGTTATCGAATTATAAATTGCCTGTATTGTCTACCTTTGTGGTTGCCGGCCAGCTTAGACCAGCATGCAAACTACGCGTTTTTGGTATTTGCATCGTGTTATGATTCTCGAAAATTTCCCACAAGGTGTTTATTTTCATCGTGATATTTTTGTGCCTTTTCTGTCCTAAACTTGAAGTCATTGTGAAGCACAATCCACATCGGTTTTTAGACTCAGTCTTCATTGAAAATCTTTTGTGTGGTGCATCATTTCAAGTAGTGTCTTCCCCTAAGCTGTTACACAAACCGCCCAGAACCAGGTTGATTATTATGTATCTTACAGCCGTTGAGAGCCCGTTATTGTATGTGTGGAATTATTACTGTAGATGTCGGACTAATGTCATGCCAAAGTCGAGCAAATTCTGCTTTCGGGATCCTTGCCGTTATTTACTGTATTTTTTGTTGATAAGTTTAGGCAGCATTTTTCCAAGATAAATGAAGACATCGGTATTGTTCGTCACTTAGATTTAGTTTTCTCAGCATTGTTTATTCATTCGTTGATCCACTAGTTTGTCTCACTTTTGGTATAATCGGATCGTTTATAAATGGCGGGTCTTCACAATAGCCGGCCTCTTATACTGTACATTGGCGCAACGTATTCAGATGTTGAATCAGTGATCAAGAAAGCTGATTTGTTTTTTGTCTAATGTGACGCCTAACTTTAAGCCTTGTTTACATTGCAAAATATTGTGTAATGTACATGAGGCATTATCATCTTTATTTTGCGCTCTTTAGAACAACACACAGTGCACGGTGAAACAAAAATGCAGGACATAAGAACAAGTAGGCGACATAAAGCAGGGAAGGGACGCCATCAAGTTAGCTGCTACGTGTAAATGGAGCCTATCTCATAATTTTAAGTGTATCTCACAATTACTGTTTGCAAAAACGCTATTTCTCCGGCTTCTCCCAAAAGCATTTGCAGTCATACATTTCTGCAATTGCAATGCTTGTCAATGAGAGTATTTCCATAGAACGTTTATTTCGAAACCAGGTTTTCGTGCCTTTACCCAAGATTTCTTATTGTAACGTTTTTTATTCGTCAATGAATATTATCTGCTTGAAACAACTGTTTTGAATAGTTTGTGGCCTACATAGCCTACTATTTTGATCGTGGATTGCTATTCTTCTTTGTAGAGCTGATAACGCAAAAAACGTTTGCTATTATTTTTTCTAATTAACAGCTTTGTGATCACTGGCTTTTCTTTTGTAGCATAAGAAATAACGCGCTTTGTATTATTGAGGTCAAACCAAACAAAGGAAAACAAGAGGACGTTTCTCTCTGCTCGCGCATATCGATGCACGAAGCAATTATGAGCTTATGGCTTGTTATCGCAATGTAATCCATTTCACGCTTTGCTGGAAGTTAGCTAGAAATAGCAAAAATTCACCAAATCTTGAATTTACAAGAAAACTGCACAACTGTTAGCATCAAATTTAATATCATCAGATCCGCCTGGCAATTTTAGGAAAAGTCAAGAAAAACCAAGTGCATGGCGTTACTGTGCTTCAAATAATCAAAGGAAATATGAGGGGGGGCAAATCTGGCCTCCCTTTGAGGAGCAAAGTGTTAACATTAGTAATATATGTAATGTAGGAATGAAAACACAATGCGTCACGAGTGCTAAAGCTTAGCTTCGTCAGACCGCTATTAAAATTGTATAATTCTTTTATCACCTTATTTCACTTTAACCAACCCTTTGAAGGTTGGGGGGGGGGAGGCTGTCAATTCAATTTTTTTGTATCAACAGTTGTATCTCTAAAAACAATGAGGCTGCGACTACGAGATTTCTTGACTTTTCCTAACTTTTATTCACCTCTATTGAGCTGAAATTTTGAGCGAATGAAGGTTATAAATTAAGAGATATAAGGCACTTCTCAGCACATCCTCTGAAATATTGCATATTCTATTGTTCAAAATTTTCCCACCAGCTGGATGAAAGTAATTAATTTTGGCCCATGTTTCGTTAATCCTAACTGTTTCACAGCGTGAAGGGAATTGACTGTGTATGCGTGGACCTTTTGTTCTCACCATGGCCTATAACCCTTTGAGGACCATTAACTTTCCCGAATAATTTTGTAGGTAGACTTTGTTTGTTTACACTTCATATGTCATATAAAAAACATTTATAAAAAAAAATTAAAAAAATATTTCATATGCCGGAGATATCGCATGGGACATATATGTCCCATCGGTCCTCAACGGTAATTTTTTATCTGCAATACTTAAACATTGGTTTTTTAATTTTTGCTCTTTCAGTGACTAAAAAACATGGCTAAAAACACAATAGACAGAAGTTTTACAAAACAAATTCTTCTGTTTTATATGCAGGCTTTGTATTATATGGTAATGGTATTGCAGTGGATGCCTACCACTACCAACCTGAAGTAGCCTACCACCTAGAGCATTTACTGCAAAACAAGTAACTTTTAGGATGCGTACCGTACTACTATGTATGCAAATGTTTGTAATTTCACAAAACAACAAAACAGAACATTGTAATACACAATAAAGAACATTTAGGGTCTAACAGTGTATCATTGAAAGTTATTGTAACATACATTTACACTTGACGGTACATTCTGAAACAGTCCCTGCCATTCACATTGCAAAGGAAAATATTGCATTCTTCACATTATTGTTTGTCCTGTTTTCCAACTTTTTAGTTGTGCACAGTTGGCCTAGACCAGACAATTGACAGTCTAAGCCTACAGGTGTACCAGTAGGCATAGACTTCTTCCATGTCAACAAAGTGGGATCTTGAACATTCTCTTGTCAGTGGCTGGCTTTCATTGACATCATTGAAGAATGATCTACCACATGTGGTTCAGCTTGAGATGTGTAACCAGCTGAACTTTGTTCTAGAGGTTCAATCAATAACAACCTTAATTGGACAATCACCACCATTGTTGACAACATTTTTAAAATCATCTTCCAAGAAGGCAATATCTTCTTCATCAAGTACCAAAACATCTTCATCATCGCTATCATTGCAATACTGAAGTTGACTAATCGATTCTTCATCCAAATGAGACATTTTTGTACGAGCAATAGATAACATTTTAGCAGTTAGCTGTTGTGTATGTAATTGTATAATAAATTTCTGAAATAAATCGCAAAATATAGATACGGTACTGAATGAAGCTGAAATATACTTAAAATAGGCTAAATCATATGAAAGATAAGCACATTATTGGCCAACAGCATTAGAACAGCTTTGTAACTGCATAATAACAGACTACCCTGGAATATACAGATAACCTATTCTTGACACAACATCGTGTGTGCAAGGGCAGAACTTTTAGCATGTAACTGTACAAGCTTTAGTGGGCTATTTGAGAAAATGCACTGATAAAAGGTGTGCAGAGAATTTAACTTGTGGATGTATGAGATACTTTTTTGCATTGATAATGCTTGCTAGTTATTTGCAGTTTAGCAGCTTAAAATAGTGAATAAGCCTAATTTAGCTGTTAATGTTTTTTAATCAAAAAATTATCATCTTCAACAGTCTGCAGAACTTTCAGTTAGCCTAACAATTGTGTTTCTATCCTGGAATATAGCGAATACACAGTCTCTAAAGAAACATAAAAAATTACCTTTGAGGACCGATGGGACACATATGTCCCATGCAAACAAAATCTCCTTTTATGCCATAATATTCGCTCCTATCCTAATTCTAACTGGCATACAACAACAAAGAAATCTTACAGAACACATTGCAACCAAAATTTTTTTTTTAAATGACATGAAAATTTCAAAATTACGTCACTAAAAACATGAACTTGTAACCTCAACTTTTCACTGTTTTCAAACTAAAATAACACCAAGAAAAATGATTCAGAGTTTCCAATTTTTATATTTATTTTGAAGGATAAACATCTAATACTATGTTAGGGTATCAGCAGTGGCAATTTTTTCAAAGTTAACCGCAGGGTAATCGGTTAAGTGCATGGGACACATATGTCCCAGCGGTCCTCAAAGGGATAAGCGACGTCGATACAGTAAAAGCTTCAACTTACTAAAATATATAAGTCACCTCAACATTTCAACGTCTATGAGCAGTTCTAAAATATGCATAGTTTTAATTTTCGGATATGCTCAGCGTGAATAATTTTACAAAGTGAATCCTAAATTTTGAAACCGTGCCTTAAAAAATAACAGAGATATCACACCCAAAGCATAAGAAGAATCGACAGCCCCCCCCCTCCCCTAAACTGAGCAAGACTCCAGGAGCCCAACCTTCTAAGGGTTAAGCTATTCTCGGATACATGACGTCACAAAATTTTGATCTGTGTCGTTTCGTAATACAGTTCTGCATGTGGTTGTTGAACTCTATGATACCCGTCACAACTGAAACTATAACAAACAAGCAAATACTGTATTCATGAGCGTGCCTTTGAAGTTCCATGTTATAAATTACTAAATTATATTTCATGAGTCGCACAGCATATGAAAAGTGATGCAGATCTGGCAAAAGGCTCAGTTTGTTCTACGGCATAAGTAATAATTTAAAGCTCAAATTTTGTACTTATATGCATGTTGTTGCTTATTCTGTTTCTTGATGTAATATTATTCTTTTGAAAAGGTTTTCGTTGCGAAGATAAATATTTCTACAATCAATCCATCAATCAGATATTACATTTTAAAATTTAGCAAGTATATTGATTCTTCTTCTTTTATTGTCTCACTTGGTTCCAAGCATTGACTGCCTCTTGTATGAAAAGTTTCCAAGATTCTCTGTTGTTTGCTTTGTGTATTAGGTGTATATTGGTGTTAGTTTTGTCGATTTGTTGGTAGTAAGTTAATCGTTGTCTGCCTTGGTCACGCTTCCCTTCAATTTTGTCTGTGAGAGAGAGATGTTCTAATTTCCTTTTCGCAGCACGTGTCCTAAAAATTGAAGTTGTTTTTCTTTGATATTTTTAGTAGATTGTTTGTTTGTTTGACTTGATTTGATTAGTATGTTGGTTATCTCAGTAAAACCTTAAAGGAATAATCATTGTCTTAAAAAAGTTTAACGAACATCTAAACAATTAATTGACTTGTTTTAAATCACCTATCAATCACTTAATAACCAGAAATATCAGTAATTCAAGTAGATTAGAACCATTCAAGCAATCGATTAATCTATAATCCTATTGACGTATTATAACATCTAAAAATTCAGGTCTTTTTAGCGTTTGGGTTAAATAGTAGATAAAGTTGTCTCAAGAAGGTTTAAATGTTTGCACAAGAATTTGTATATTTAGCACGTTAATGCCACTCAACAAACTTATAGCTTACTTCTGCTGTTTTTTATTACTTCAACAGACATTCTATAACAAAGACAAACATGAAGATCAATGTTATATTTCTGTTTAATTTTAGCTGGAACGCCCTATGGGTTACGGAACTGCCTTCTCAATGGAACATGGGGTGAAATTACTTGGTTGTCATCTTGTACAGTAACTTTTGAGGTATTAGCAAACGTTTGTGGGACTGTCATGTAAACAATGTCTAATCAACTGTTGAAGAAATTAAGCTTGTAATCGGTTTATTTTTAGAAATTACTACATTGGTATTTGTTATCCTTCTTTATTGAATATGTCTGAATATTTAGCTGTTGGTTGGATCCGGTGGAGCAATAAACGTCAACACTTTGTGAACGTTTCAAAATAAAACGTATGTGAAATACACATGATAACTTCTAAAACTGACACTTTCTTTAATATTATAAAAGTCTTAGTTAGAAATGCAATCAATGCCTTGATTTTTAATATTACCAAGCTAAATAAGTCGTACAGAAAGTGGTTTAAAACAACTTCCCCGTACCTCCAAAAAACAGACAAACAACCAGATGGAGTTAGTACACACATGAAGGACTATTTTCTTAAATTAGAAAAACAAAAGAACACAATTAAACAAAAGTGGAAAAAAAAACGTTAGGATAAAGTTTTAAAGACGAGAAAAAAACGAAGACAAAAACATCGGCAGGCACTTTGTTGAGAATTTCTTACATCGATCATTTACTTAAATATGTAATAACACTTTAAATTGCTCCTGCTGAATTGGTGATGCCTATTTGTTTTGTTTTTTTGCAGTAAAACGTTTAATTGTTTAGAAAAATTATTAAATGTGCTAGTTACAATTTGTACTACATTTGGGAAACAGCTTAACGAGTTGTTGGAAGATTAAAAATTGAAAAATATATCAATTTTTGATCTGCGATTATATCAAAATCAGATATGCGTATTTTTTCGAAGCATGTTTGCAGATGTCACTATAAATTAAAACGATTGCCATATGAACATATTTTTATCAATTATTGAAGCATTCACACGTTAAAATTCTTTATTTCATTGTTCACCAACTATTGAATATATTCTAAACATTGAACATATCTGTCAACTGCGTATCGAAATCTTACTTTTTAAGACGTTTTGGCTTTGGTAAATCAGTCGCAAATACATTTTTGTTTTGTTATCACAGGTCTATGAGAACATTACCATAACAACTCCTGACCAGCGTATAGTTGTTGCAAACGATTTACAAGTTCTAACATCTGAACCCGAAACTTTAAATGCTGAAAACGTGTCTTCAGCTGTGGTTGCTTTGGAAAATGTAGTCAATACGTCGAATTTGTTATGTGTCAATACCACAAAATTGGATCAAGATGTAAGTTTTTTTTCTATTAAATAGATATTTGATGTTGAAGCATGGATTAAAAGGCAATATAAGTATTAAGCATACTAGCACTCAGAACACGAAACAAGTTTTCATGAGCACATAGATCAGATTGTAAGTTTACTGTTCATGTTTAAGAAAGAAGTTCAAACCTTGTGTTTATATTTGGAAGAACGCTTCTCACAAATGCCTTGCATATATGAACTGAAAATAACATAATCGTATATTTTGAATGCAAAACGATGTTTGTGATAGAACTATAAATTTATTTTGAATGTTTTGCTTATTGTTAGGTAGCGTCTGCTGTTGTGCAAACGGTTGGAAACTTGCTTAACGTGTCTGAAGAGGAATTGCAAAACAGTGGAGAAACTAGCAAGTAAATCTAAACTACTTTTAATATCTTGATTTAAATTTAATAAAAAAAAATCTTGATTTAAATCATAGCATGTAGTAATCTAATGCATCAATAACAATGGTAATGCCAAGTAGCGGTAAAAAAACAACATTCTTAGTTTTAATAAATATTGACTTATTTTGCCCAGGTAGAGCTGATGCAGTACCAAACACTTCAAACTTGCTGTCTCTGCTTAACCAACAGCTTTATCAATCTAGAATTATTTGACTTTTCCTAGTTATTATCGAGTTTTGTTGTGTAGGCTACTTATTTTGCTAATCAATGTTTTGGCAATGTTTTTCAAGCAAATATATTTTGAAATGCAGATAATGAAATTTTCTAGGTTGCTCTTTGGACTGTGGAGTCGAGAAAACACAGTGCGACTTCGACTCCGGTTTCAAACTTGATTATTTTTTTAATTTGTTGTATTTTTTAATTTGTTTAATATTTAAATTCACTTACGTTCTGCACGAAATTGAAACGGCAACTTTAAAAAATCACAATTTTCTGGAAAAGCTTTAGAGCGGAATAAAGAGAACAAGAAATAATATTTTGCAAAAAAGATTGCAAACAAAGTTTGATGGTTACCGTTTTGAATCAAGCCAGAGTCGGAATCGACGTTTTTTTCAACGACTGCGACTCCGCACAAGTCAAAATCTCTCTGACTCCACATCCCTGGTAGCAAACCTTCTTTTTCTGTTGTAAAAATTTGCTTTGTCACAAATGTTCCCATGTAATCCAGTATTCTTTACAAAGTGAAACAAAGAAATAATTCTGAATACTGATTAAGAATTTACCAATCAATGGCTGACTGCACATCAAACCAAACATTGCCGTCGTGAAAATGCTTGAAAAATTTTTTTTCTCTTTCTTGTCAATTGAACAAACGACAAGAGAAACGTTTTGATAAAAACGTGTTCTGACCTTTTTAAGATGTTTTTCAATCTCACATGCGATAGAAAGTTTGCGTAGCAGACAAAACAGTTTCAATTATTACATCTGTTCATTGACTCCTTAAAAATCCACAAATAAAATTTCATTATTTAAACTCGGATTACCGTCTTTGGATGTTGAAACTTCGCAAACTCAACAGTATTTTCTGACTGGGTAGGCTACAGATAAGCAAGTAAATTAGGGACACTGAAATCTTAGAATCATTTACCAGCTTTCATTCTCCCAATAATATAGAAAACAGCATACACTGATATCGTAACAGAAAAAGATACAGCAAACATAGCAATGTTTTTTTGTTTTAAATGTTAAACAAATAATATTTGTGTATTGCTTTAATGCAAGAGTTCGTTTAGTAATTTAATGACAATTGTACACTTATCATAACCAGACAGATTCCCTTAGATAAAATCTTTATATGTGATAAGATGACAATGATACGCGTTATAATAAAAGTGTTACAAGGGCTTAAACTTGATGCTGAATCAGCACCGCGTGAGAATTCACTTGACATAAAGACTTGAGATATTAGAGTTAAAGTAGAGCAGACATGGTGTGCAGCTGTGTTGTGGTTAATCTTGGGGTAACCAAGCAATCTATTGTTTAGTATATTAGACATACTTGATGCCGTTAGTGAAAACGTGGAATTAGAGGAAGGAGAAAGCTATGAACAAGTTGCATCTACAGTTGCATTTGCCGTTGTAAAAATAAGACCAGCAGGTAAGATCTCACAATTATTTCTTTAACCATTTTGTGTTTGATCCATGCAAAAGCAGACATAAAGTTCAAAGAATAATAAAATATTATTAAAAATAATCTAGCTTGGAAAATAGTTTCGTAAATTTCCACCGTAAACTAAACTCTAAAATAGAAGAAAGAGATCCCAACAGTAGCGTGAAAAAGTCTGGAAGTTGCAGATGAGGACAATCTTGAAGATACCTCAATTTAAAAAAAATATTAAATGTCTGTTGAAATACCAAGGTAGTTTTTTGAATTGAGTTCATGATTTTGCAAATTCTAAACAGTTTATTTATATTTGAATTCTATGCTATGAATATTTTTTGTCAAATAGAGGTATATAACTCTCTGCCTAATTAATTATTTTCTCACGTTGTAGATTTTCCAAAGTTTTGCTACCATTTTCTGTTCATGGTAGTGCTAATTTTTTAGTTAATACTACAGCTCAAATAGAAAAAAAAGTTTTTGTTAAGACGTCAATGTCGAAATATAAAATGTTAGGATATAAACCAACTTAATTTGAAAAATTAAAAGTTGGCCATAGTATCTGAGGAATTTACAGTGTAAACTTATATTTGTTGCGAAATGAATGAATAAATAATTTTGTTACCTAGGCTACATATCAGATAATGCAACCCTGCGCACGTTAGATTTTTGAACCCATTTCAAGTTTTAATATCCTTCAACTTTGTTAAAATTCTAATATTTTCGGAAGTTACACTAATACAAGTCATTCTCATAAAACAGAAGAATTACTACAAGATTGAGCTCACACAAGCAGGCTACAGCAAACAATAAATGCAAAAGTGATGAGGCTCACTAAAAAAAACTTATGTATTACCAATCAAGCAGCTTCTAATTTGCATAAGCCTATTATATTCAACACAAAAAAACGCAAGAGATTCTCGACTCATTGTGACGCACAGCTTACAGTACATACACTTGTTGTTTTTTATGTTGCAGACATACATCTTGGAATAAGCTACTTATTCAATGCTCTACCGACACCAAGTGACCTTGGCTTCCGTGAAGATCAATTTCATATCTCTAAAAGTAGACCCACAAAAGGAAACTATACATCGTCTGTATATGTACCAGTAGAAGCTTTTAACAAAAGTTCAGGTATTGAGCCCAGCTACCGTAAACTAAAAATTAATTTTGGTATACAAATTGACTTTGTTATCTTATTTATTTTTATATTTGTTTACTGAACAGATATTTTAGCTCTAGATTTTCTAATCTTTTTAACAAAGTTTTTTCATAATGTTATATTGCGTCTAAGAGAAAAGAACAGTTGTACCTTTACGGCCATAATGTAAAACGAAAGTCAAAATGATCCTGGTCTTGTTGTTTGGGCATTTTAAAAGAATTCCTTTGTCTTTATTGTTATATTCTGCGGTCTTTTATCTTGTGAAACTAAAATATTACTTTGAGTGGTAACTCCTATGCTGATTTTAAAGTTTGAATTTACAGCTAGGCTTTAATTAAGGCATTTAAATAAACCATTAAGTCAGTGGTTTGCAACGTTTTTTATGGACCCTTTTAGTCGATATTCATAATTACTAATTATAAATCTTAAATTATTAAATCTTATAAATCTATTAGTCGATATTCTAAATTCCCCTTATAAATTTAGTTTGTTCAAATCTCGTTTTACATTAATATTTTAAACTAAATCTTGGACAATAAACTAAACTTTCGCTAGTAATAAGCTTTTTAGCCTGTACGCCTAATATTCCTTTTCATAATAAAATAATTTAATTAATGAAGAACGGTGCTAAAACGTATTTTATTCAAAGAATGCACTCAAAATATAAGAGTCAATGCATTTAACAGTCTGTGTGAAGCTTGTGATTTCTTTGTTTCGACAACTCATCAATATGGTGGACGAGTATTGGAAAGAGCACAACAAATATCATTCTCCACGTCTAATCTGTTACTCTGTTTTGTTTTCATTTCCAAGAGTTGAAAAACCTGATTCGCATAGATAAATGAAACGCAGGAGGATACTTTGAATAGCTTTTATTGCCACTTTGGGATAGAAATTACGCATCAATGGCCAAAATCCAGAGATTGATTTTTCTCTAAATAAGTCTCTAGCGCAAGAATCCGTTTTGAGTTCTAAAAATTTATCCTGCAATTTATCGGGAAGGTTTTCCATCAACAATGTGAATGAATTTCGTATTAAATCAAGCTCATCGTCATAAACTTAAGGAAAATATCGAATAAATTCTAGTTTTAATGCTGTGAGATGTTGCAAAATCAATTTTTTTCCAACTCTGGGAGAACTTGTTCTTTGCCGTCAGCAACTAGCACCGATGATAATTCTTCATACATGGTAACATGTTCATTTGTTCATTCTAACTTTTCTCTTTCAATTATCAAGCTTGCTGGTGAAAGCTTCTAAAGCATCTTTAAATGCTGAGCAGTACTGGCATCTGCTTTTTGAAGGGCCATCTAAGCCAGGCTGGTCGAAAGGTACAGGCAGTGCCGGATTAAGGGGGGGGCGGACTGGGCTGAAGCCCAGGGCCCCCACTTTTGGGGGCCTCCACCTCAAAGAAAAAAATCTACTAATTTTTTTAGTTGCACAGCTGGAGATTACTGCTTTAATTCGTATCTCAAACAAGCAAGGGCGGCTCACGCATATGTGCTGCGGTGCTGCAGCACCTCTGCCCAGCCCCAGTTATTCAATTTTTCTTTCTTTTTTTAACAAAAAACATATTTATTTGATACTTTCATATCTGAAAATGGTACGGATTACGGGTCAAAGTTGTGATAATGCTGCCAATATGAGTGGCAAGTATAACGGTCTTCAAGCTTTTCTGCGCGAGAAATGTAGTGTAGCTCATTATGTCCCTTGCACAGCACATTCACTTAATTTAATCGGTAAATGTCCTGTAGAAACATGCCGTTCTGCCGCTGAGCTTTTTGAATTGTTGCAAAGCCTTTATTCATGGCTCGTCTCGTCTACTCATCGTTGGCAAGTCCATCGAAAATTCCTAGATGGTTTGCCTGTTTTGAAGACATTATCTGATACAAGATGGTCAGTTAGATATGATGAAGTTCTTCTTCTTCTATCGCGTCTTCTAAAGTTCGTTGATAGGCCTACACCACAGATCGACACATTCTTCCGCAACGGAGTTATAGGCCTACACTGACAGGTCCCACCTACTGCACCGGGTGGCAAGCCGAGGGCAAACAAGAAGGTGATCCGCTGCATAGGCGTAGCCAGGGGGGCGAAAGGGGCCATGCCCCCCCAAATTTTCAAGTTTGGATTCCGAAGTTGAGCCCTTTGTTGAAAATATAATAAAGTTTGTAGAAATTTATATCGTTTTCCAAGACATCTGGCTAACACCTCCAAGGACTTGTTTTAGACACACAGAAAGACACCAATAAATTTTGCATATCTTAAATCGCGCAAAGTTTACGCGATTTACGTTTCTTTGAACTAATTTGTGGAAGCAATTTCAGAATGGCTTACTCTGTTAGGTTTTTGTGTAGTTATTGAGTTTTTGTGTAGCTGAGTTATTAGTGTTCTCTAATTTTAGCCGCAGTTTTTGCCCGTTCGTGTGTAAGAGCTATCTTTAATAAGTTAATAGCTGTTTATCTGCTAATAAATTTCATACAAATATTACCCTAAAAATGTTTTCAAAAAGCGCTATAATCCATTATTTGAGTGTAATTTTTCAAAAATTTTCCGGGGGAGCATGCCCCCGGACCCCCCTAGAATACGCGTGCCTTTGGCACGCTCTAACCCCCTACCACTTTTATTGCTTCAACCCACCAGGATACGCCACTGCACATCAAGTGGCGATAGCTTTAGATCAAACACTTTGTTGTTCTCTTCAATTCATCAAATATTTGGCCCTCCAAAATTTATTTCTGGCTACGCCACTGGTCCGCTGTTTGGGGCTCGGTGCCACAGATACATGCAACTGGGCCCGTGTCGTAGCCCCACTCCACCATTAATTTTTAGCAAAAAATGTCACTTGATAAGGGCCCCCACTTTTAGCTCAGCCCAGGGCCCCATGAACCCTTAATCCGGCCCTGGGTACAGGCCAGACAAAACGTAGTCCCCCTCGCCCAGGACAGAAGAAAAACAATCTCCTGTAATTATAGTGACATAAATCAATCACTCTCCTCCAACCTGCCTTGAGCCAGCATGGAAGCAGTACAGCTTGTAAATTCACATGGTATCAATATGTCAATGGCTTATAGATGCAGATAACCCATGCTGATGCGCAATCTGCTTTGAACGGAGATGGCGATTGGAAATATGCAGTATATTAGTGTTTTTCCCTTGCATTTTCAGATGTAGTTTATTCAAGGGACCAAGCAAATCAAAGAAATAAGCAAGGAATCTAATCCATCTGTCATCATTCAGCAATGCAACAAATTCCAATTTTATTTAAAGGTTAAACAATAATTTAAGCTCGTCTCTGAGCTCAAGCACTTGCTTGGTTACGTTTCGTCTTGAAAGCCATCGAGTATTTGAATGAAAAAGAAGTAGGCCTACGTGATGGTCTGCATCCGTGTCAGTGCACAGTTTCTTAAATAATCAGGAGTTAATCAAACAATAATTTCTTCTTTAACGCTCTAGTGTAGGCCAACTTATTAGGCTTAAAAAGGTTTATAATCCTAAAACCAAATTCTCCCCTGAAAATTGCAAAATTCTCCCCTAGTGAGGAATTCCCCCTTGGTTAGGAACCACTGCATTAAGTAAAATCTTTACCAACATTAGATGTGAATTATCGAATACTAATTAGCATAATAACGGCATTTAATTTATAATCAATAAAAATATATACAATGTGCAATAAATATATTTATAATATATCGCATATCAATTACTAACATTAACATTAGCGAATACTGTGGTAAAATACCATGTAACTTAACTTTTATGTAATCAACAGATAGTCGGGTTAGTTTTTATGGGTTCCTTGATGATTCTCTTTTCAATTCGAGCATCCAACAATCTGAAAATAAAACTGTCAATTCAGAAGTTATTCTGGCAGCTACGGTTGTTGGCAATGATGACGTGAAAAATCTTGAAAATCCAATAGAGCTTTATTTCTCATTTAAACAAAAGGTAAAAAACACGATTTAAAGAGAAAGGATTCATTCTTAGTCTGAGAGTTTTTAAAACAGCTACCCACAACAAAACATTTGTCTTTGCCTACCTTTATGAAAATCAAGAGTACAAAACCATATATTCAGTTAAATAAACTGTAAAAAGCCATTTACTCAATAGGTATGAAGCTGCGAAAGACCATATTATATTTTTGGTTCAGCGTGACTTCGTGAACGAAAAACCTTCAAGATTTCAGATCAAGCGACGCTAGTTTAATTCTCGGTGTGTGCGTTTGAACAACGCATTCTAAGGACTGTTCTCCAGTCAGCGGCACGTATTGGATGCAATAATTCCCCGGCAACAACACTTCAACAATTGGAAACTCTAGTCTGTCAATCCAAGTGATCGGGCTTGTGTCAGTGGTTCAAAGTTTCTACAAGTATGCGAAACTGCCAGGATGAAGCTCTCAATGAAGCTTTCCCAGTACGATAATAACGATTCAATCAATCAGATGTTCCAATTTAAATCTTCAATCAAAATTTTGTTTAAATTCACAAGGAAAAAAAGATTTTATTTTTCTCAGTTTTACATCATCTTGTACAATTGTTGACCTGCTATTATGCTGTACAAGTTATGACTTCACAGATGAATATGCAATATTTGAAAATTATACCTATATAATGAAGTAATTTTAGGATGACGCTGAGATAGAAGCTCCCAAAACAAACTGTGTATTTTGGGATGAAGTAACTCAGTTGTGGACAACTGAAGGAGGAAAAACAAACGCTTCCGACTCAATAGTATATTGTATCTTTAATCATCTCACAAACTTTGCAACATTATTTGTAAGTTTAATTTATATTACATTAAACAATATACAACAATAAAGCCACTCTTCATATAATGGTTTAGGAATAAGGAGAGGCCTGATTCCTTCGGGTGATTTATCTACTTGTTTAAGCTAAGGTATTAGGCTTTGTGGCCAGCCTGACTATATTTATAGGTACACGTACCTTTGATAAATCTTTGCATTCAACTATTTTAAATCTTTTAAACCAGCGTGGTCCAACTACTTTTGACTTACGGGCCACTTTAGAAAAACGTGACAACTTGCGGGCCATTTCCAATAAAATGTTAGTGAGTGCGTAATCAAAATTATTAAACAAAAGCAAATAGAAATTTATTGCAAATCTCTGTCAGTGCGATGCCTATGGTCGAGGTTTCTCTGATACTATCGTTTCTACATCAATTTCAATGTTAGTGGTAGCAAGTCGGAGACTATCTTCCAGTGTTTCGTCTATCATTCGATTTCTGTTTTTAGACTTGACTTGCTTCATTCTAGAAAATTTACTCTCACACATGTAGGTTGGCCTATGTGCTTTCAAATATTGAGTGCATTTTTAATGCAAAAAATTTCAGTTTGGGAAATCTATCCTTGCTGACTAATTTCCAGAAGCACTCCGAGGTTTCATCTTTCCTTGACAGCAAGAATTGGTTGCACTGACGCTTGCAGAGTTCGAGCTGAAGTTCTGGTAGCTGTGTTTCCACATTAACATCCATAGGATTGTTATACAAATGAAGGTTAGGTTGCGACAGCATCATTGCGATGCAATGATGCTGTCGCAATTATTGGATTATGCCAAATTTCTGACTGTTGCGCAATAGCCAGTATTAGGGTTCCAATTTAAAAGATACATAACATGAAAACTGTGGAATATTTAAAGGAAACAAAAACGTCTGATGGGTTGGTTGAAAACAGGTTGAAACAGTATAGGCCCTGATAGGTTGAAACAGTATAGGCCCTGCTGTCTACAACTTTGAACTAAATTTTTGACACTTTTTTATCCAAACGCCATACTTGTTCTAATTGAAATTACTTTCTGTAACATAAATACAAATTAAATCAATACTGTGAAAGCTCGCGGGCCGCAAAAATTCGATCCGCGGGCCGCATGCGGCCCGCGGGCCTGTAGTTGGACCACGCTGTTTTAAACCATAATGTTTTACCACGTTTTCTATTTGTTGATTTTGTTGCTGTACTTCCATACAATCATACCATTTTTTTTTACTTTTCAACAAACAAATTTTTTTTTTTTAAATAGATCACAAAAACTGCCGCTGTGGAGTGGAATGGAGATTAACATTGATGAATTTATTTCAAAATTACGTTTTATGATCAATATTCATTAACCTAAAACCTCCAAAATGTTAAGCAAGTTTAGATTAGAATTTAAATTTCATTGGGTGTGTGCAACACCTTAACATCGATGCTAAATATTTTTGGACAACAAGTTGGCTAAATTATCGCGAATAAGTTAAATGCATGTAAAGTATAAGTTAAGTAAGGTATAAGTAAAGTTAATCAACATGTATATTCTCCAGACTCCTTGTGATGATGTTAACATTGTTCCACTGAATTGGATAACTTTGATTGGTTCTTCGATATCAAGTGCTTGTTTAATCTTTACTTTAATTATAATCACATTTTTGAGGTAAGAAATCGTCTGATAGGCCGACATAACGTATTATTCTATTGTTGTCTTAAAATAATCTGGTTTAACTCCGTCAATCTGCTGTATGAGTTTAAAAGATGCTTTGTATTAGTTTATTAAAAAACTGTTTATGAAAATGTTAGTTCATTATCATCATCATCGGCCATGCCTAAATAAGGCGTCGGCTATAATGATTTTCCACAACGATTGATCGTCCATTGTTTTTATTAAATTTACGAAATCCTGGTTTGTCCATGTTAAAAGATTCTTAAACATTTCCAAAAGTGGACGCCCCCGGTATCTCTGACCGGGAAGCCACCCCATCATTACCGGATGATCTATTCCGCGCTTACGGTAGACGTTCCCGATGAATGCCATTTGCTTTTTTATAACAGTTCTAATGAGGACGCCAGGAGTAGACCCAGACAGTCTCTAAAAATTGTTACATAGAATATTATTTTAAGGAGTACACATATTCATCATCATCCGCCAGTCATGCGTGATGCGAACATTTTTTTCAATGTCGTTACGCCATGTTCTTTATGGTCTTACTCTAGTTCTTTTTGCGTATCTTGGTCTTCATTCTGTGGTTATTTTTGGCTTATCTGTTGTCTGTCATTCTGACTACATGTCCCACCCATTACCACGTCAGATTTGTTGCTGTTTCAATCACATTTTTGTTTCTGATAACTTCATTTCTAATGTTGTCTTTTCTATATACGGTTAATATTATTTTTCCATCCTCCTTTGTGCTGCTGCCTGTCTTCTGGTTTGCTGTTTTGTCAGTGACTACGTTAATGCTCCATTTTATTTTCCTGCCTTCAACAGCACTGCAATACATAACTTCTTAAATTTTTATTTTTTTATGAAATTCACTCTGATGATGCGCATTGGTATGGTCAAGTCAGTGAAGCAATAAATCAAGTCGTTTGTCTTTGCTTTCACTTTCATCAGATTAACGTTGCAACTAGTGCTAGAAATGATGATTATCCTGATGAACACTCAAACTTTTCAGTATTCGTATGATAATTTTAGCAATATTATTCTGTCCGTGATGTTTCGTTTTAAGCTAATTGGAATGTTCTTACTCTTTAAAAAGTGCAGTATTAACCAAATCTTCTTCAACCTAATGTTATCCTTTGGGTGATCTCAGTTTCGATATCGTCTCCTGGTGTTACCATTTTCCCTAGATATTTGTATTGATCAACCTCTTCTATGTTTTCTTCATCAATCAAAATACTCGTTCTTGGTTGTTTCCTTGCTGTCTCGTTATATATTATTTTTACCTTTTCTTGTTCATTTTCATTCCATCTGGTTTCCCTTCCTGATTCAATGCCTCAACCAATTGTTGCAGAGTGCATTCTAACTGTGATAAAAGGATGATGTCATCTGCCAATCTGAGATTGCTTGGCAGTTGTCCATTAATTTCAAATGCAGTCTCAGATTTAAGCCTCTTAAATATCTCTTCAACTGCAGCGGTGAGCATAACGTCCTACATATTAATATTATATCAATGTGAGGAATTGTACTAAAAAGATCAGCTCTTTCACAACCAGTTTCATAATCAAGTGGCCTGTTTATCAGATAGGTTAAAATTAAATATACATTCTATTGGGAGAATCACTTGGTTATTACATTATAAGACGAATTGAGCTGTTAAGGTTTGTTTGGCAGTGTTGATAAAAATTTGTAACAAGATTTTATTAACCCACTTCATCCGCACAAAACGCCCAAAATAAAATTTATGTTGTGATTACCTTCTGCGTTCATCAGCTGTTTGTTTTTTATGACTTCAGAACTTGCAATGATTATATTCTCGTCATTAGTTTTTATAAAATTCTGGCCGCAATATATTTCCATCCCTTCTCTTTTCCATCACATACAAAAAAGTTGAATTGATAGTCCCCCCCAACCTTCAAAGGGTTAACTCTTTGAAGGTTGGGCGGGGGGCTGTCAATTCAACTTTTTTGTATCAACAGTTGAATCTCTAAAAACACTGAGGCTGCGAATACGAGATTTCTTGACTTTTCCTAACTTTTATTCACCTCTATTGAGCTGAAAATTTGAGCGAATAAAGGTTATAAATTGAGAGATATAAGGCATTTCTCAGCACATCCTCTGAAATATTTCATATTCTATTGTTGAAAATTTTCCCACCAGCTGGATGAGCTGACGTAGAGCATCATCGACTTTATCGGGTAATCTTACTCCTAGTAATAGCCTTATATTTAGCCGAGTTCACATTGAACTTACATTGAGAGACGCTGTTGCAACTACAATACATTGGATTTAAACCGCGTTTTTTGTCGCATGATCTTTCATTCGTTTTGTGGATTGCATAATAGTATTTGATAAACGCCACCCTGCTTCTTCAGCTGGTCTACATTTGTTAATAAAGCGTAGGAGTTGCTGTTCTCGGAACCGAGGTCACAAGATCGTAATCCAAACTGGTGTGACGCGCGCTCAGAAATCTCATTACTGCATGTAATTAATGAAGTATTATTCTTTTAGTCAAGCAGCGAGCTTATGTTTGAGCATGGGAAAAGTTGAGCAAGACTCCAGGAGCCCAACTTTCAAATGGCTAAAGTTTACTAGCATGCACTGTACATTTCTGTCTTTTGGTTTAGCCTTCTTGTGAACCCCATATTGTTAATGTTTCAGGTCAACATCCACTGGAACAAAATTCCGATCCTCTTTCTTGCTGGCCAATCTATGCTTGGCGTTGCTTTGCCTCAACCTTCTTCTCATTTTTAGTCAGCAGGAATATGTTACATCCTCTGATGAAGGCTGCATTGCAGTCGCTATGCTTTTGCATTTCTTTTTACTCAGCGCAATGGCCTGGATGACAAATGAAGCTTTCTTTATTCACATGACAATGGTTCATGTGAGTTTGCTGGACTTCTAAAAATAGATCTGAGGAAACATTTATATTTTTACTCAAAAAATGAATAAAAGTAAATGATCATGCCGATTCTTGTATAACAGTAGGATGAGGCAGTTACACTGTCCAAATATAGAGGGTAAGTGAAATGCGATGACATTAGGAAAGAAAAAAAAACGTATTTGTTATGCTAGTAAAAATCAAGCATTAAATTTTTAAAGTGACTCAGTTGCCTGTCTCAAAATTTTGTTTATCATAGTTTAGATAATATGATTGCAAGTAACTTGCAACAAAAACTATTTCCAGGTGATTTATACCAAAGCTCACGTGACCACTCGAATGGTGGTAACCATCTCAAGTCTGTGGGGTTGGTTAATGCCAGCTGTGTTTGTTTCCATAGTGGTTGGACTCGATGTTGATAATTACGTTGAAACAGGCGACCAGTACGTATCTGATTTTGATTTAAATTCTAGTGAAAGCAGTAACAAGATCAGACAGTTAAATGATAAAGGATCAAGCAAATAAACATCTACTACATTTTGTAAATTGACAAAAAAATGTTTTTGAAATATTGCGTTGAAGTTTGACATAAAGTGCTGCCTGTGAGTGCAGTGTGGTGCGGACTACATGCTATGAAACAACGAAATTCACGTTGTACAGATCAGAGGTGTACGGAGTCAGGTTTTCTGGACTCCTGCTCCACTCCGACTGTAAATTCTCTGACTCCAAATCCACTCCTGCTTTAATTCATGTAATTTATGTGAAGTAATTTATGGGAAGTACATTACTGCATTCATTGTTGTAAATGTCAACTAAATCCATGTTTAGTTAAAAATTACATTTGTACATGTTTTGTGAATATGTTGAGTGACGTGAAATAATATTCTAGTTCTGAAGCAAAAATCAGGGAAGAAATGGTGTTCTATTGGACACCGCGTTAAAAATCGAATGTGAAAAAAACTGGTAATCCTAGTGTTGAGTCACATTTCAATAAAATATATTCAGACCACTTCAAGCATCTGTACCATAAACACTGAACGCATTGCCGAGATATCTGTACCAAAAATTGGTACCAAAATCTCCAAAAGCATTTTTTTCTGGAGTGGATATCTTGCCAGGTCATTTAAGTTTTATGGCATAATTGTTGACAGAGCTTTGAATATATTTTTTAAATGTGACTTAATTACTTTTCGTTCTTAATTGAGACAAAGAGTACAAAGCGTTGCTTTAGTTGGAACGCCATACGTGTAATCAAATCAGGCGTTTGTACCATGTAGACGAAAATGTTACGTTTAACTAACGAAAGACCACAACAATCGTGGTTACAAGCATAATCAAATAAATTAACATACTTTCGTTGTTAAAAGAAGATGTATTTTTGCAATTTACCTAAACTCCTTGAAAGCAATGCAGTTACAAACGAGCTCATATACTAACTGAATTAAAAGTACAAATTGCACATAAAACTTAAACTAAGCTTTACATTTTTACTCGAAATATGCGTGGAACGTTTCCACGTAAGCATACTGGTAGAAGGGTAGAAAAAAGCAACAATGCGATAATTCAAACACAAATATAAACTAAAACCGGGAAAAGTAGTATGTTATTTATAGGCCAATTAAGTTTATTATTTGATTAGAAATTATACATCCCTGCTGCTATATGGCCCATACTATATATTGCAAAATATCATCGTTGACGCTTATAATATTACTGTTATTTTTAAGATGTTGGATATCTCTGGATTTGATTGAATATTTAATAATTATACCTTGCGCCATCATGTTGGCTTTCAACCTCATTGTCTATGTCATAACAACATATAAAGTGATTTGTGGTAGAAAACCTATCAACAAGGTAAGATTAATCCTTGGGGCAAATATTTTCGGAAGTTGCACACAGTAGTCTATATTATAAAGTATAAATACATAACAACAAATCCTAAAGTTAAACATCCCGATATGCTTCCTCTGATTTTACGTAACATAGTGAAATAGTTTACATCAGTGGTTCGACTCTGGGGGTGTGCGCTTGAGCAACGTATTTCAGGACTGCTCTCCATTTAGCAGCACCTGGTGAATGGAATATTTCCACGGAAACAACACTTCAACAATCACACAACTTCACTCTGCAAATCTCGGTAACCGGCCCTGTGTCAAGAGCCTCTACATGTATGCAAAACTACCAGGAATAACCTACCAAGGCTTTGTCAGTCCGAGGATAAAGATTCAAAACCAAGCAACCAACATCGATATCTGTTGATACATCACACCACCACCATAGCAAGAATAGTGTTATGAAAAACAGTAGGCCACGCTAAAGTAGACAATTGGTCAACTATACAATAAAGAATTACATGCCGACAGACAGAAGACCATTTAAAGCAATCAGAACCTCCAGAATCCACTAAAGATCAACGACCTAGCTGTTGAACGCCATTTTCTGGAAGCCAGCAATGGCAACTAATCCAAGGACATATAGTTCTAACAAGGGGGTGTGAGGGTTTGTAAAGCCATAAGACTCCGGTTGAACGAAAATGGAAGACGCAATACTCGAGTTTCACCCACAACAGCTTTACCAGACCTGAAAGCAATGTCATGATATCCACACTGATCCATGTTCGGCGATTGTACAAAATAATATTTGGTTATCTGTAAATCGTACTAGAAAGTGGCAATTGCTCTTTTAGAATATGGCATGAGTTAACTGTTTCTTCAATAGTATTTTAAATTGGCTGACAACACATTGCAACACAGTTGACGTAACAATGACATATGTTTAGAGCTCTACGCGTATATCGGGCGTCAAACGCAACTTTTTAATATCTTGGACACTTTTTTTGACTTTTGGAGGAACGTGGATATTTGGATTTGCAGTGTTTGCTTCAGACTCTAATGAAAGCGTACAAGTAACATTTGCCTACATTTTTGCTATCCTGAATTCACTACAAGGTAAAGTGTGAAACAAAATTTTTAAAAGTCATAATGACTTGAGAGTTTTTAGTTTTGTCTCAGTCTTAGTTAAAAAAATATATCCTTCTCCTAACTGAAATGAGCAAGCTGAAAGTTTTTGGCTCTTTTTATGTGAAATGCTAAACCGACAAAATAATATCGTTCAAACTCCTGGTTCAGTAGTTAAGCGTAGTATGTTTTTATTCAAACCATACGGACCAGTAAAGTTAATAGCTAAGCAACAGTAAAAACTAGAAAAACTGAAAATACGTATAATAATGATTGCTATAATTTTGACTGCATAACTTTAAACTATTTTTTACAGATTTTGTTTAGTTGCAGATCAAGAAATAAAACTAAATAATGTTTGGCAGGTCTCAAACCAACAATAATGCTTAACAAATTGACAGACTTTTTTTCACACAAGTTAGTCCAATCATTAAAAGCTGAAAATTGATTTTTTTTAGTTCTTTTTCAACACTACTTAGTTCTACATAACAAAGGTTGTGTTCTAATAGTTTATAAATAATGTTTTCATTAATTGAAAGATTAGAAAGTTTGTTACAGCGTTAAAAAAAGTGTTCCGGATGTTATAATCTACTGATTTAAATTGAACGTTGGCGAAGGTTTGCAATAAGCAACACACAAAACAGTTACAGTTACAAACATTTGAAATACAAACATTTTATTCGCATGGATTATCCATTGGAGACTATAGAATCTGGCAGTCAAGAGAAAAATCATATTTATCAGTGTTTATCTGGAACGAAAAAAACTTCATCTTTGTTTCTGTGAAGATTGTGACACAACCCATAAACATTCTAGATCTCATTTCTCGCAAAACTGTTATAAATTAGATCAATTGTCACAACATTGTTGCCTAAGGATTGTTATCTTTACCATAAAACCAGTCGTCCCTCTTGTGCGACACCCTATTCCAATCTGTTCTGAATGGTTGGTAGCCTATAGCAATTAATGTTGTGGGTTTTGCTGTTTAGTACAAACAAAATTTACAAAGAATTGTTAATACCAACTCTGTTCAGTTCATGTTCTAGTCTGATCATCAACATAACAAATAATACGATAAAATAACTAGGATGTAAAGATAGATAGAAGCGATAAAACGCGATCGTTAAAGTAGTTTGAAACCAAATTTATATTTTTGATAAAAAAGATTAAGCAACAACTCCAGCTTCAATACTTTCAATGCTTTTTCTGAATATATCCATAAATGAATAAGCTATAAATATTATGGTCGCTGCATGGCCGAGTGGTAAGAGCCCTGGTTAGCTGATAGAAAGGTCGCTGGTGCAATACCGCTCAAGAGAAGAAGGAAGGATCCCTGCAAGTGAACAAGAAGATTGGTATGTTTGCCTTCAAGTCCACTTAATCAAAATCTTCAACTACCGGCCGGAAGCGTGGATACGACAACAAATAGTCATATTCTTTTTCAATGAAGCAGGTTTATGCTGCAGCATTTAAATATTATTATATGCAGGTTTCTTTTTGTTTGTGATGTACATTGTACGACAAGGATTACTGTGTACATTTGCAGAAAAGTCAAAAGCAATGCTGTCAAAAAACAAAGAGTAAGTTTTTGTTTTAAAGTTTACTTTTGTTGCTTTTGGCGAATATTTTGTGGCTTCCCTTTGTGATTTGACCAATCCGTATGCTGTGTTGTTAACTTTAATACTATTCTAGTGGTGGTTGGTGTTTTGAAATAAATAGATGAGACTGAAAAACATCTCAATTTCGATGGCCACTTTGCAACAAGTTAGCAACCATTGATTTGCTATGACAAATCACGTCTGAGTTCCTGATTAATTTAATATCAATCAATGTTAACCTTTTCCTGCCATTGTTCCACAAAAGGAACAAATTTTTCGATGCTTTTTAAACACCTTTAAATTTTAGTATGGAAATTGTTATTCATTTTGTGAGATGTTAAGGAGTCGTTATGCCCTTTTGGCGAACTAAATAAAAAATATCTTATTTATACGAAAATTTCTAGGCACGCCAATGTCATGAAAATTGGAGTTTCGAGGTTAGGTGAACTTCTGAATCAATAAAAAACTTCTCATTTTAAAACCTTTCTAAATTTACCATAATTTTTAGCAGACATATATGGTAACATCTCCACATAAAAAAAATCTGTTGTTTAGGGCTGTTGGGAGTGGTAAAATTTAGCTACAAGGTTTTTGTTCCTTTTGTGGAACAATGTCAGTTTACTGTGCACACTTTACTGATGTTCAATAGCAAGGTCTGACTATAAATACAAAGGCCTTTGTCAATCTCTAGAATGAAAAAAATAGGTGTAACAATTTTCACACAAAATGATACAGCTGTGTTTTTATGTTGGGGAAGTCTTCCTACATGTTAGCTATTGTCGGATTGTTTTAATGTTACGTAAATTTCTTTAATTTGTTGTAAAAATTTCGAAGCTCTTAGTTCTTTCTCAACTCTAATCTAGCAAAGAAGCCGTTTAATTGAACAGTTTGATTTAAGCACAAAGCAGCAAAGTTTAAACAAAGCTTAAAATGTCGATAGGAGTACTTTCCATGGTGAAAAACGGCAAACCCGTGTAGCGTTGACACGGAGCTTCAAAGAGTACTTTTGAACCAGGGCCTGGCTTAATTTAGGGTTTTCAATGTTTTCCAAGGCACCCGGGTGATTGAAAAACCACCGCGTCTTCTTTGAACATGGTGCGTTTTTCTAATAGGTGTCTTGCTTTGGATTCCATGAAACGTATGGAGGATTCACAACAAGATTGAAGAGCAAAAAAATCCATCTTGATTTTAGACAGTAACTCTGTGCTAGCTGAGCGTTGAAGATCACCGTGCAATAATAAGCAGTGTTTCTTCTAAACTACCCCAATCACCGGTTCTAATCGAAGTGCCTAAGCAGCTAATTTTGTTGATTTTTCCCTCATTTTTATGAAGATGCCTCAACGTGGTGTAGAGGTGAACTCAGGCTGAAAGTTAGGATCATTTTTAGCAATTCCTAGAGCTAATAGCCACAAGTAAACGTCACTAACACCAATCTCTTTTTGACGGAAAAGGGCAGTGTCTGACGAGCAGGCATCCTGTAAGGCGGGCATCGATGAACAGAGCACCCGGCAGCCCGTTGCAACCAATTCCCTTGAAGCTGCAAGTTTTGACCTTGTTAGAACGCAGTGGACATGGCAATGACTAAGAGTAACCCTCGCGGAGCCACGATCGCTCTAAACAACCATACAAGCGAATGGCTGTTGTCTCAATTTGGACCTGGACCATTATTTTTACTTTGTAAAATTATGTACATTTTGAAATAATTGTTAATCAATGTAAAAATAATGGATTTTGATGTCTGAGACGGGTAATGGGGGCAGGCTTGGTAAAATTGGAAGCCTCCAGCACGATTTTATACATTGGCGGTGTATATATGATGATCGTCTCTCGACAACTTGGCCTACCTTACTATTACCTACCCTACACCACTTCCTAGGGCTAGCAATAACCCAAAGCAGGTGCAGGAGGTGCGGGAAAAATACAAGAAGCATGTGAACAAAGTGCAATATTTTTCTATATGAAAAGCGTGGCTACTTGTGTAAAAGATTATCACACTCTTCAGTACTTAATCACAAATAAATTAATGTTTTTTCACCAATTTGTTACCCTTTCCAGACAAACGTAGTTCTTAGTCGCTAAAGTAAAAAGTTTAAAATCTTGTTCGGGAAACTGTCAGTGTTCCACAAAAGGAACATGATGTAAATTTCGTTAAAGACATGTTAGAATCTTAAACTTCACAAAACATATTTTTATAACAACAAAATATCTAAAATTTACTAAATTCCGGTAAGTGCAACTATGCTCGGTAAAATAAAGGTTAATCTGGTATCTTAACACAATGGTAACTTTAGAAAGGTTCCATGACATTATGCAATTTTACAACTAAATCATCACAATTTTGAGATCAGAAATTAAAAATCTTGATTGAAAATTTTAATTTGTTTTTAACTTATGATTTGATCCATGCCTTTGATGTTATATGGAAAATTGTGTGTGTCTAGTGGAATTCCTTCAGTTGATAAGGCAACCGGTTTTCCCCTTGCTAACATACCATCAAACACACGCACCAGAAAAAAATCATCTACGTCGGATATAGATGATGCAAAGAGTGAAATCAAAAATGTCGGCATGAAGCAAGAACATTTGTGAAAGTAGATAAAGCCGTGAATAGATTTTCAGCTGTAACCAGTGTACAATGTTACAATTGCTATATTATTCAATCATTGTAGACATATTGTTACATAGCAGTAGGTGATTTTAGATGTTTTCATACTACCGTTACATATCTTATCAACAGCTTTCAAAAAACATAACTTACTGAATCAAATTTGTTTTTGTGTATAGGAATTTTTTTTTCTCATTTATAAAGATAAACAGACAAAATCTAAAACAAAGTTTGTATCAGAATGCTAGATTTTTGGTTTTAGTATAAAGACTTTGTCCGAAATTGTCAATCACATCTAAACAATCTAAACACATCTTGTCAATCACATCTAAACATTTTGCGTCCGAATCAAACTTCCAACTTGATGGTAATTGTGGACGTATCCATCTAGTTGTTGACAAAATTAGAAATCCAAATATCCTCTCATTTATTGAACTCATTAACCCTTTGAGGACCATAAACATTTGAGACATGTTTTATTGAAATATTGATGATTTTTACTTCAAGTTTATCACTTTAAAGAGGTATTTGAAAAAAAATTAATTTTTTTTTATTTCAAATAGAAGTTACGCTGTGGTACATATGTGTACCATTGGTCCTTAAGGGTAATGTGTTCAGCATCATTGCTGGTATGGTTTTACACAGTGGCGGCTGGTGCTGTTTGTGAGCAGTGGGGTTGCAATGAATAGTGGAGGGGGGGCGAAGCCCGCCACTGAGTTCGCCGAAGGCGAACGACTTTACGGAGGGTCTGGGGGGTCTCCTCCCAGAAAAATTTGAAAAATCGCATTAAAGTTGGTGCGTTCTGAGCATGTTTTTACCCCAAATTTTGAAAAAATGCTTTCAAACTTTGTTGAAATGTTGATATTCCTAAGCTGTATTTTAAAAACACCCAACAGTACTGTTTTGGAGACAAACTTTACTAGTATTGAGCTTAGTCTTGACTAGCCTAGCCGTTGCATACAAGGTTCAAGTGATTTTGAGATGTCCTAGGCTAGACTAGCACTTCCTATACCCTGTTGAATACCCTAACTCTACAGCTAACACTTCTACATTCATGGCTCATCGCTACTCTGCGAAATAAAAACTAACTTCAAAAAGTCTGTAAAGTTATTTGGTTAGGTGGGACTGTTTTCAGAGGCTCACACGGCGACGACGACGAAAATCAATATTGCTTGTATATACAGTATTTGCTTAATTCGCGCCAAATTATTGAAAATTTTTCAACCGGAAGTAATGCTATCAGTTAAATTTACCTTTGCATGTAGGTCTAAAATACATTCCTAAAATATTACGTGTTATTTACATTAAAATTTCACAACAACAGTCTTAATTTTTATGTTTTTCCCACATCACTATATCCCTCCATTAGACTAATAGAATTTACCCTTCAGGACCTTTGGTACATAGGTGTACCACAAAAGTTTAGCATTGTCTAGCAACATTTTTTTCAATTTTTTTTATGGTTTTACTGATGGGATAAGTCAGATTAATCACTAAAGATTGATGTTGAATAAAAATTATATTTGTTTTACATTTTTTTCTTGTCTTGTTGATCTTTCAAAATTTACCGCTTCAAACCCTGACGAATTCACCAAACAAAACCAATTAAAACAAAGCTTAAACAAAATACAATTTCCAAATTTCATTTATTTATAAATAAACTATCTATTTAAGAAACGTTTAGAGACAAATACTTTTTGATAACTACAAGAAAATGATTAGACATCGTGGAAAAAGTTCATGGTACACATATGTACCAACGGTCCTCAAAGGGTTAAAGACTGAAGTAATCAACAGCTTCATAGTCTCGAGGCGTGATCGAGTGGTTAACAACGGTAAACTGGACACCACAATGCAATCCTAACGGAGGATCGATTCCAACTCGTCAAGGACGCTCTTATACACTCTTGTGTAGACATAAAGCTACCCTGATCTTATATACTGTAGAATATACTTTATATTGGCAAGATACCAAAAAAATATGCAGAAAATTGGGAGTATCTAACTTTCCCATCTGGCAATTGTTTGTTATGTTTTACGTTTATTTATCATTGTAATTCCTCTACATGTTATCACAATGGGTACAAAATGAAATGATTGTTAACATTACTGTTATAATAATAGTGATGTTAACTATCATTAAATAGTAGAAATTAGAAAAGAATGTTCAAAGTATGTTGCTTGTAATTCATAGACAATGGGTAACTTAATGTGTATTCTAAGCACATTTGCATGGAAAATGTGCTTAGAATTTTTTGATGTTAAGAACACAAGCACAAAAGAAACAAGTAAAAAAAAATTTATAATACTGAATATATAGCACCAATAAAAGCGCATCATTTCATTTGTTGAAAATTTAGATGATTTGAAAACATTTAAACAACAGCTTTTTTATTTTTAAAACCAATTCATCAGGTTTCTTTGAAAAATTCACAAGTGAATCAGTCAGTTCTGTCAAAGAAGAATACCCAGTCAATGAAGAGCTGACAAGTTCATATGGAGAAGACATATCTTAATTTGAAACGTGTTCATTGTACTCATTATTTCTGATTATGTAATCATTTTTTTGCGAATAAGATCTTATTTTACTTTGCGTGTGATTAAGCTACTTACGTTCAATTAATGTAATGTCCGTTTTGACAACATTTTTAAATCAGAAGATATAAGTTTGATGCATTTTTTAAAAGTTTGCATGTAAACTTGGTTGCTTTTCTGTATTGCTGTCGTTTAGCTGTTTGGTGTGGTGTGTGCTAATCTTTTTGCGCATAGTCTTAAGTTCCTTAATTTTGGTGTTTTGCTTATATGTTTGGGTGTCAGATGACTTTGGTGATCTATTGGCGTTTTTTCTACCATCCTTGCTACATTCCTACCAATTATTTTTGTTTATTACGATATGTATATTTTGTTTATTTGCCAGCAAAAAAATAAAGTAAACGTGTTTACGATAAAACAACAAATCTTTATCATAAAATTCCAACAAAATCAACGTAGAGTGAGAACCAATAGACTGGCAGCTAAAAAATACAAGTTTAACAAATACTGAAATGTTGTTAACTGTTGCAGAGATGAAAACAAGCGTTCTTGACTAACTTTAACACCCCCATCTGAGAGATGTCAGCGCCTGAGTTGATCCATTTCTACTGTAGATGTTGTCGTACTTCAAATTTGCTAAACAGCATACAACGACTTCTGGACAGCAAACCTTTTTATATTTTTTGCAGAAATTGACGTTTTGCTGTCATGCGCAGATTCTCTGCGTTAAGTTATTATGTTGCAGGCTTCAGAGTCATTGTATCACAATAAAATAAGTACTTTGAATATTATTTTATCACCTGACTAACAACATTGATTAGATAAAAATAATCATGTGAACATTGAAATACTTGCGATTCTATGGCAATTTTTATATCTTACATGTTTTTGATAAGATCTAATTGAATTATTTCTTAAATGTTTGCATTAACCTATACTGATATAAGCAATGTAAAATAAGTAAGAATGTGTGATAGCTCAATGTTTTTATTTACACTTCATTTTGTACAAGCAATTGATTAAAAATGCAATTATTTTCTGACATTTTGTTAAACATGTTGTCATTCCCAACCAAGGTGGTAGAGAACCAAATGATGTTGCTTGCAATGCTCTGAGGATATTCTGACCATTTTATCAATTATTTGGTGTTTGCTGTTTTCGAAACTTTTATCCACTGATTGAAGTGTTAGGTTTCGTTTACTATAGCACTTTTCAATTTTTAAGGTTTAAAAAGTTTAAAATGTGAAAGATCACCAACTAGATACCACTTGACAAAAAGTAACAATATTTCAAAAATTTCTATATTATACACAAGCACAAAATTAATCAGCAATTGTAATTCCAGGTTTTGAGGCCACGATACTTCAGTTGTGAAAGAATACCTCAGTTGTGAAAGGATACTTTAGTTGTGAAAAGATACTTCAGTTGTGAAAAGATACTTCAGTTGTGAAAGGATAGCCTACTTTATTTGTGAACAAATACTTTAGTTGTGAAAAGACACTTCAGTTGTGAAAAGATACTTCAGTCGTGAAAGGATGCTTCAGTTGTGAAAGAATACTTTGTAGTAAAACCATCCACATGTCCTCTATTAGAGAAGTTTATTCCGCTAAAATGTTTTGTTGCAAACTGAAAATAAACACCAGTATAAAAGCGACAAAGCAACTCGAGACAAACTTAAAGCAATGTAGCAACAAAACAATCAGCAACAACGTAAATTATAACGCCACTTAAAGCAATAACACGACATTCACCCCTTCCAAACATTGTAAGTAAAGGTCAACATAAAATTAATGAGATTTTAAGTAGGCCTATACAATAGGGCAGACTATGCTAGCAATGCATCGAAATAAATATATAACACAACGTTATCAACTGCTCCCAAATCTGTTTCGAAGTCGCCTTAAGGGTGATGAGCGCCGGGGTATGGGGAGCTCGCTGGAATTGGTCGGTACAGGAATTTCTCATATCAGGGCAAGTGCATCCTCATTGATATGGTTTATCGTCAGATGTAACTTGTTTGGAAAATTCAACAGATGGCTTATTTATATCTTCGTGTCCAGGCAGATTATTTGAGTTTGAAGAGCTCTTGGGATCTGGTAGCCTAAGCTAAGATTTGATTCGTTTAGATTATCACGATCAGTAGGAGTGATGTCACGAATTGACACGGTGGTTTCGCGTCCGTTTGCGAAACGAACGTGAGCGTAGTTGGAAGTCACATGAATCATTTCCACTTTTTCGACAAGCGGTTCATACTTGCTAGCACGAATGTGTCGTCTCAATACAACATTTTGAAGACATTTAACCCAAGTAGGTATGGAAAGACCTAGACTTGAACAACGCTGAAAATTAAAATTCGCTCATTTGGCATCATGTTTGTTGCAGTACATTATAAAGAGCGCATGGAATGTAAAACATCATGTAGAACACACTCCCATTTAGAAATAGGGAGATCTCGAGTTTTCAAAGCAAAGTTTACAGAAGTCCAATTTACGTCGTTATATCTTTCGCACTGGCCATTAGCCCGTGGATTGTATATAGAGGTTCTGCTGGTACTGAGGTAATGTTGACACGTGTTGCAGCTAATCACTAGACAATCTCATCCCAACTTGATTTAAATGCAAAATTTTGATTACAGTATTGAGAAGGTAAACCCATGGGATCATAATAACTCTATTGCATCAGATCAAACTTGGACAACTAGAAATTTTTGAGCTTTTTAAAATTAGATGAAGCTGGTAAACTGTTTGTTCAGTGATTAACAAGGCTTATCTTATAAAGTAAACATATTATTACCTAATTAGATAAAAATTAACGACATTTTGCTTTAATTCATCAAGTTAGACAACTAAATTTATTTAATTGTCCAAGTCTGTATCAAATGTACTCAGAGGGAGGTAGCTTTGAATGTTCAAATCTTTGCAACACTACAATCTAAAATTCTTTGTTTCCGACCGATATAATGTATTGTTTCATTGTTAAAGGAACGGTAATATCTACAATATCCATAGAATTAGAAACATTAAATTTGAGTAAATATCTGTTCTAACATCCTATTGAAGCTTATATTACTTGCCCTACAGTAATTGAAAGGTACAAAATATATTTTAAACACATATTGTGGAAGTATCATTCACCTTTCGACTGGAAACATATTTCATGACATGCAGGAAGATGATGAGAGAAAGTCTTTGTGAGCTTTTTTCAATGTAAAGACATAACATTTTGATGTGATGTCAAAATTTGCATTGAATTGTACGATACATTTATCGAGATATTTGTATTTTAATAAAAGTATTGTATTTTAATTTTAATAAAGGTGAAAAGGGATCAGCTCTAAAACAAATAGACAACACGGTGGCATGAGAAGTTGAGAACATGACACTTGCCATGATGTCAATAACATGTGCTGAAACAACATTGCGTTCTGAAGCAAGCTTCTGATAGCTCAGTTGGTTAAGCGCCTGAAAACATGAACAAATAAACTTCAAAATCAAGCGGCATTGGTTTGATTTTTGGGGTGGGCGCTTAAGAAACGTATTCTAAGGACTGCTCTTCATTCGACGGCACCAAGTGGATAGACTAGTTCACGGACAAAACTTCAATAACCATCTGAGACTTCACTCCGTCAACCTCGGTGGCTGGGCCTGCGTCATTGGTTCAAACTTTTTACAAGCATCGAAAATGGTCAGTATTAAGCTCCCAAAGAAGCTTTCCCAGTTCGATGACAAAGATTTAATCAAACAATCAAGCTCATTCAGGCAAGTCTTGTTTTTGAAAAGAATAATTGGGTAACAAACTTATAACTTTATTCAAGTACGAAGGTCGCAAATATTATATTCAATGGTATGTATTAACAATGCCTCACAAAGAACAACCCTAGGAAAATCAATTACAGACCACACTTTCAAAATTAAAATAATACTTCAAAATATAATTACAAATTTCAAAGTGCAGTTAAAGTAAAGTAAGTGAGAATCGAATGCAAGGACATTTATGAATAATGCTTGATGATCATTGCATTGATTAGACGACAGAATTGCTTTGAATTATGTTTGTGCAACTGTGAAAAGTTTAAGCGATTGTAGTTTCAACAGGAAAGCGTTGCTTTAACAGTGCAGCATCGCAGCCAATGCTTTTGTTAACTGTTGAATGCAAGTGCCATGATAAAGAGTTTAGATCCGTCTTTGATGAGATTAAAACATTGCGAATGAAGTTTTCTGAGTGAAACACAAGCAACAGATTGATAACTCTAGAAGACCCTATTATAGTGATAGGCTTGGTTTCTGTAAGCTGCATGTTCAGGTTGTCCAGTCGTGTTCACATAAACCACTTCAAGTTCTTCATAAGTGTTGTGAGCTTTGTTGATTACATCAAGAACAATTTGGTGAAGAAGAATGTATTGAGACTGGAATAAAAAAAATCAAATAAAGCACGTGTAAGATATTGCTTGCATAGAGCATGGAATGTTATTGTCTTCCATACTCACTTGATTGGCGACCATGTTAATTCTATTCATTCTCAGCTCATAAACAATTCCAAATATATCAACAAATGAATGATTTTCAATGTGTTGAAGCAAACGATCCATTGCAATGAAGGTTCCACTCCGACTTGAGCCGTCACTAAAAACAAGATATTTTATTTGTTAAGATCTACAAATAACCTTCATGTGGTGCCCAAGTTTTAGCGGATTTTAAAGTGACACTCTGCAGCATAATGGTCAGATCCTTTAATAACCTTTTTCTTTCATCCTTTGTCATAAACCTTGTGTTCTCTGTAAATGGCGCTACTAGTGCATGAGGTCTATCACACTGTCGTTTGAAACTTATCTTCTGTTATCACTACGGCATAACGTAAAGTCTTCTTCTGGTTTTATTCCAACTTTGTCGCTTTATCCTGCATTAATACAGCGTATTATCTGTGGCGCCAACTCAACTTTTGGTTTTGTTATGACAAGATACGTCGGAGTAGTGCATTGAAACGTTCGGATGAATAAAAACCGTACAAACAATATGTCAACACAGAGTGAAAAATTGCTTCACTGGAATGGCATACACACGACAACACCCTACTTGTTGTATTTTCAATTTTTGAAACTTTTCTTTGTTTAATTTTTTCTGCAATAAAACGTGTAATTCTCCCTACCTGCAGTGCACGAGTGTTGGTCCAGCGTCTGATTCTTTTTCAATCACTCGACGAACATTCCAAATGAATCGACCCAAATACTTAGTCGATTGAGGCGATCCGATCTCGGGCCAATTCGACATCTGAAACTGACTAATGTTTCGTGTCTCTGATCCCTGACGAACAAAACAAGCTTTTATTATGCAGTCATAATCTCATTGTGATAACAACCCAAACTCATAAATGATTATCCGATTCAACAAAAGTTTGACTTCTATTTTCAACAATGAAAACATACTTCAAGATTTCTATAATATGTATTTGTCTTGGCTTTTATTTCAAAAATTATTTTACAATATGTCATAATATTTTACAAATCGCTTCAGGCAAGGATTGCATTGTTTGATTTCACAAACACGTTTGTAGTAATACTAAATTCATTTTGTGAAGCATTCTAACAAATCACCAGTAAAGTAAATAACAGTTTTTAAACGGTTTGACAGTTTTAATGAAACATAAAATCCACTTTGTTTTGTAGACTATTAAACCAACTACAGAAAAACAAATTGTTTTTCACCCAAACTTGTGAAATCGTGATAAAAATGGTAGAAAACGATTGTTTTGTCAACATTAGTGGAACAGTTTCATCAGGTTGCTAAAAAATGCAAAAAGCTATAAGGAAAACAATATTTTCTAAAAACCTATTTTCCACACTTGAAACAGCGTTGTAGAAAAAACGTTGAATTTGTTTTCTCTTCGTCGTTTTTCACAATATTCCAAAGAACAGTTTTTTAAATGTTGGCTGATGATTTCAGCAAAAGCTTTGTCTTACAGTTCTACAATAGATTTAAAAATGATTGTTTAATTTATTCCCAAGTTTGAAAGTTGACTCAATGTTTGTATAGTTCGTTTAACCGTTTAAGAAACTGTGGCACACACATGTACCAGCAGTCAGACCTGATCAAATTTACAAAGGGCTTATAAAATTCGTTTAAATAGTAAAACTAACTTCAAAATAATTAAGAGGAGAATCGAAATCAACAGCACAAAATAAACAAATAAAAAGTGCGTAGTACATAACTATAGAGCTATTAGTTTTCAAAGCTACAGTATCTCCAATAGTAACCCCAAACATGTACACAATATGTATGACTTGATTTATTAGAGGTAATTGTATACTTTACAAAGCTTCAATTCCCGCACAGTCCAATCGCCTTTTTCAAACTTTGACGCTATTGATAAACCCATTTCAGCGACTTTGATTGACTTATCATCAAATGGCCAGTAATGGTCGCAAATTCGTTCATCTAAACAGCAACAATTTAAAAATATGCAGCTTAAGCAATGAATCGAGAATTGAAACAGAGATAAAGGTCAACATCTTCAATCTTGTTGCCCCATTGTCGTCTCTGCAAGCAAAACCTAACAAAGCAAAAATGTTACAAGAAATAACACTATATAATAAACGGGAAAACGTCACACGAAGGTATAATTATATTTCCGTGGCAATACCCAGTGTACCTAATGCACTGAGGAGGCCAGAAGTGCAGTGGTCTGCAGAAGTGCAGATGTGCAGTGGTCTGCAGTTAATATTTTTATTATGTGTGGTTAAAGTGCATTATATAAGTTCATAAACTTGACATATAAATTTAAAGGATCCTCAGCAAATTCTAGTCCAAGCTGCATATACTGCAGTTTTGGCATTGACTTTAATTTTAGATAACTACTATACAAGAACTTAAACTATTGACTATTACTGGAACTAAGACTTGAAAGCAGAAACTCGGTCAATTCACCACGTCCGAATGTAAAAACTTTGGTTTTCTACATCCATTCCATATCGTTCAAAAATAACCAAGGCTTTGTTGTTAAAGCAGTTTTTACAAGACAGCTTTCGGAATGCGTATTTGTAATCTACAGTTTGCTGGAGTTGTTGTGGTATTGTGACGAAACGGAAGGCAGCATTTAACGCTGCTGAAAGAAATTTTTCGGCGAAATATTTCATAGAACCTATTTTAACAACTTGCAACATTTCCAATGATGCCAAAATTTCTAGAACCATGCTATCAACAGCTTTTATAAATCTGACAAGTAGCCTACCTGAAAAGTTAGCATTCGAAATTCGTAAGCAAACCTTATTTACTAAACTATTGCTGAAATTCTTTTCAAAACTCGCCTTTTGATCCTTCCCGAGTTCACTTTTGACAAATAATGTTGCGAATTGTGGGTAACCTGATCTCCTAAACTTTTTTTCAGCAAAAGTTTTTTCTGCTGGGTTCTTGCCCTCTTATCGGTCCATATACTTAATTTGCTACAGGGGCCTGCCGACCGATTACAATACGCTTGAGGATGCATATTGCAGGAGCAATGAGTGAAGTTAGCGTGACATGGCATTCCACAACGCATCCTACGATGACAATTGATCTTATATAAAATAATAAAAGGAGCAACCATGAAATCTGCCAAACATAAAAAAAAACGTTTAGAAGTTAGTCTGACTTGTAAAACTAAGCAGCAAAATTGTTACAGACTATAATGACTAAAATACAAAGCTGACATTTGATATGTTAAAGTATTTACCAGCATGTTCAAGCATAACAATCACTCTGCTGTTTTGCTCCCACACAAGTTTCCAGAAGTCATCGCGAGTACCAGCTAATGGTTCTTGAGTGGCTATGTATTCTTTCCTATGTTTATTTCCCTAAATACAATAGATCGGGTTGTTTTGTAATTGTAAAGTAGCTAATTCGTGATGGCAAAACTCCAAGGTCACAGTTCTTGCTTCTTTTTTGATACTCACTGGAATGAAGCTGGCATTGATGTAATCACCACAAGGTTTGCTTGTTGGATTTGAAAGTTTCACTCTTGCAAAGTCATCTAAAACAAGGAGATAATCAAATCTTTTTAGTTTGAGTTCAATAATTCGGTAACGATTAAACGTTAGAAAAAAAATTGAAGTTCATTGATTAAGGAAACTTTTCTCCTCGATCTAAGAAAGCTTCTCTGAAAGCTTAGTCCGGATAGTTTAGCATACTTGTTGAATCTTTGAACAACTGTCACAAGCCGGTCATTGCGTTTGACAGCGAAATTTTCGATTGTTGAAATGTTGTTTTATGCCATGCACTAGTAACCATTGTCCTTGAAACGTGTAGCTCAAACACACACCCTGAGTATCCAACTAACGCTGTTTGAAACTTGAGGTTTCTTTGTGCACAGTCAAGTGCTTAATCGATTGTGTCATCAGGGCAGATGTAGGATTCAGACGAATTGTAGAAAAACGAACTCTTATCATATCGAGAGAGGCAAAGAAGACGCAAACTTAATGTTTAAAAATTAATACTTCAACATTCATGCAACAAACCTTATGAGGTGTTGTAAATGCGATATTAGAAATACTGGAAAATGCTAAACGTGAAAACATTTGTTAAATGTAAACTTCATGAGGCGACATGGGCTTAAACCTATGTTGCAAATTTTTAAAATAGACACGTTTTGTATTGTCTGAAAAAAGTATTTAAAATGACTACACTATACACGTTTAAACAAGATAAACACCAATAAACACCACACCGATTGACTCATTGTTTGAAGAAGGTGACTGTTTGTAGTGATTTGAGGATTTCAATCTCTTTTTGGATAAAATGTTAATTACTTTTGTTAGAGAGATAGCTTTTTTTTCTGATTTGGAAAGCAAGCTGATGCTCTAGTCTTGGAATACCGATTAGTGGATCCTATTCGAGATTTTTAAATGTTCGATTGACTATATAGAGTTGGGTGCACTCATTTCTTGCATATTTTCATACAGTATTTTGATTTTCTTTAAACTTCAAAACTGAAAAATTTCCTATACAAGTACAATTGTACAGTAAATAAGAGTTAGATAATTCAAAATCCAGCAAGGCCGCAGGCCCAGATGAAATTGTGGTGGAAATGTTGATTGCCTTAAAAGAAGATGGAATAAACTTGTTGTGGAATTTCATTAATACCATTTATGAAAGTGCTGAATTACCTAAGGATATGCTGAAATATCTTTTTATTGCCCTTCCGAAAAAACCAAACACACTTGAGTGTGGAAATCACAGAACGATAAGTCTAATGTCACATACATTAAAACTGCCCTTGAAAATTGTCCTCCAAAGAATACGAAGAAAGATTTTACCGGAAAGATCTGCTTGCCAATACGGATTCATGCCTGACAGAGGAACGAGAAATGCAACTTTTGTAGTTCGCATGCTGTGTGAACGTTCAATTCAACACCAACAAGATGTATTTCTGTGTTTCATAGATTATCAGAAAGCTTTAGATAAAGTAGGCCATTTCCAGCTTCTTTCATCACTAAAACGAATTGGGATTGATGATAAAGATTTCCGTATGATACACAATCTATACTACAAGCAGCAAGCCGCTGTCATGCTTCCCGATGGAATCACTGAATGGATGGAAATATCAAGAGGTGTTCGACAGGGCTGAGTCATGAGTCCAGATCTCTTCAATTTGTACAGTGAACTCATCCTTAGAGAACTGGAAGATATTGATGAGGGAATTAATATAAACGGAAAACTTATAAATAACATTCGATATGCAGATGACACAGTCTTGCTTGCAACGTCACAATGTGGTTTGCAAATTTTACTAGATGCAGTTCAAAAATCTAGTGAAAAATATGGACTAAAAATAAACATTAACAAAACTAAAACTCTGGCAGTCTCGAAACGTGTTCCTGAACCAACAATTTGCGTGTACTGCAATGATAACAAAACTGAACAGGTTCAAAAATTCAATTATTTGGGCTCAATACTGAATTCAAGCACCCGATGTGAAGAAGAAATTAGACGACGCATTGCATTATCAAAGTCGAGTTTCAACAACTTGATAAAAATCTTTAAAGATCGAAAGCTCTCCAAAACTTTAAAAATTCGTTTGTTAAAATGCTTTGTTTGGTCAATTTTGATGTACGGATGTGAAACCTGGACGCTAACGACAAAAAACCGAAAAAAGCTTGAAGCTGCAGAAATGTGGTTTCACCGAAGAATTCTTAAAATTCCATGGACAGCTTTTCGAACCAACAGAGCAGTTCTCCAACAGATGGGCCAGGAGCAGCCGATAATTAGATCTATAAAATGCGGCAACTGAATTTCTTGGGTCACAGCATAAGGAAAGGCAAACTTGAAGATTTATCTTTAAGTGGGAAAATACTAGGAAAACGGTCAAGAGGAGCTCAAAGATTCACATTTTTGCACAATTTTCAAACACAAATCAAAAACACTACTAAAATTTGGCAAGACACACGAGATGCTGCATCACCCATGATACCTACAGAGAGAGATTAAATGTTACAGTAACTGTTATTTCAATTGTTTCAGTGTCTTTTTTTAACTTCACCTTCAGTTCTTTAAATCTATCCAACTCACATGGCAATATATTGGTATATCTGTTCTTTAGAGAGTTAACTTCAAGTTTGGCAGGGTTTGTAGATTGTTCCGTTCCCACAGAAGAAAGTATCTGAATATAATGCGAACAGTTATGGTGTAACTAAACATGAGTTCAAACAGAAAAATGGAAATAAGGGTCTAAATAAAAGTAGTAAGACAAAAAAGCATAAACAAAAATTTTGATAAGAAAAGTTTACACCGATTTATTGCGACGGAATTTTAATTGAAAATATTTCGTGTGACTCAACAGGCAGATCTGGAATTCGAGAACGATCAAATATATGTGGATTGTTATCCATAGAAAATCATTTGTAACAACCATTAGCATGCTAATATTTATTAATAAATGAAAGTTGCCCAGTGACCTCAATAGATAAGATTGTTATTTCTACCATGTATTTACATTTAAAATCTACAAGTAGAACAGTTTCAATATTTGCAAAACATAATGTTAAGTAATTGTTTGTTTTTCCAAATTGTTAAAATAAAACATTCAGTTAGTTTTGCATCAAACTGTACACTGTCATCATATTGCATCACAATGGGTTACCTAAAACCGTTTATTCATGCAATGAAAACTTATTTTACCATATACAAACCACACCTCACCTGATGTTCAGCTGCAAGCTTTAGTGTCGTTATTGTCTTCATGTAGTCATTGAAATCTTCCAGATACACCTTCCTGATTTAAAGCGTGGTTAATTATCAACGTGCATATTATTGAATAAAAGCAAATTAGTGCATTTTAATATTTTAGAAATGTTTCTAAATAATTAATGATATTATAATTTTATTATGTAATTGTAATGTGTAGCCTAATATTAATTTATTATGTAATTGTAATATGTAATATTAATTTATTATGTACTTTAATGTGTATGTAAAGTATAAACATTCTACTAAATCAATAACAACCACGTAGCATCATTGAGATATCATCTAACTGTTATTTTCTCACAACAACCTGCTAGTGTGGTCTTCTCTTTTCGAGCTCATTATAGAAGCCTCTATCGTGTTGCTTGTGGAAACATCAGATAAGTTGATTAAATTTTTTCTGAAAAGAAGCGAAATTGTAAATCTATTTCTTTTTCTAAATCTGCCACCCATTTTCATCCATTGTTTTAAATCTGTCATCCAATTTTGCCAAGAATATTTGCAACAATTTGTATTTGATTGTTTTTCTTTTACCATAGCATTATTCAAACTATTCATTTCAAATTTTTTTTAAATATTTCTGACGTGCATCGATCCGAAGATCACTTTTCACATTTATTTTTCTAGGTAATAAGTTCATTTGAGGTTTAGTGGCCATAAACTACGCTTAGTCAAAATAAATCAACCAGAGGAATAAAGCACGATGTACGTCTGGTCAAAGCAGGTGGCCAAATGCTGTGTTAAATATTTAGTACTTTTATTGCGTTTATTTTCCTACGTTTTCGTTTCTTCTTGATCATTGTTCTGGCGCGACTGCTTCTTCCCAAGGATGTTTACCAACCTTTTGTCCTTAATCGTCAATTTCTTACTTTGGTAACAAATGATTCCTACCATGAAGATTGCCACAGCAAGTAAAGTAACAACCCCAACAGTGAGTCCAACAATCACTGGTAGATATAAAGTAATTAAATTTTGTAGAATAAGATAAAAATAAATTTTGTCAGGAATAAACCCGAGCAATTTGTACAACCTAATAGTTATTAGTTACTTTAGGTATTTGCAACAAAATTAGTTATTTGCAACCACTTATTATGTTAGCGATTATTTGTCCAAGTCTAAATAGTATTTTCAAAACCACAATTCGTTCCTTTAACAGTATCAGTTCCACCCTTCATTTTCGTGGAGAACTGACATTACGATACACCTTCTCTTATGTGCAAAATTTTTGCGCTGAAGTGTGCTTCAAATCGTAACTATCCTTTGGCGATATGTCGTGAGGCACATGCAGCGTATGAAAAAGGTCGATATTTTTTATGCATTGAAATTGGATAAATGTTAAATCTTTAAACGAGCGAGAGTTTTTTAGATGAAATTTTTATGAACATCTTTTCATCAGCATGTAGCCTATGTCAAAATTACTTCAGTAGCTTATAATTAATTTCTTTTTGGTTTCACTCATTGGTTAATTGCCTAAGACCCAATAACAACACGCTTCTTGGTTGTGAAGATGTTTATCTTTTTTTTCTGCAAAAACATTATATGAGATTTCCAGATATTACAACGAGAAAACACGGCATAAGTATTTGGAGACTTTGAGTTTTCTTTCACTGATGCATTAACTTCTTGTTTATGTAAAATTCAGGCGTTAACATCTGCTAACAAGATCCACAGGCTTAAGGATAGTTTTATTATTTTTAAACTTCTCTGTAAATACGCATCCAAAATTCTCTCTGTACCAGTGGTCTATACCCATCCACTAGAAGTGTCCAATCATTGTGTGTTCACAAGAAATGATTCTTGTTAATTCACCAGTGTGATATTAACGTTTTACCAATATAGTGATTGGCCTGCTTAGTTTAAAAAAGCGCACGAGGCCTCTGGCTCGGCAACCAACTTTTCTTATCAACTGTTTGCCAGAGAGTCCCAGTCTTATATTTACAATTGTGTTTAAAATTTGTGCTGCAGTTCGATCAATCTCTTTCTAGTTGGCTTATTCAATCCGTTCTAATCCGACGTTTTGTCCAAAATAAAAGCAATTGTGTTTGACGATTGTGTTGTGGGCCTACTTTGTTACCTATTGTCATTAGTGTATCGTTATTTTGTTTTGTTTTGTGTTTTTGTATTTCAGTAAAAAAAGCTTTAATTTGCAGTTTAAAATTTTATCACAACTAGTCATTGTCTGGACTTTCAACACTTTGAAAATCTTTGAAGGTTTTCCTAATCTTTAATGAATTTGACGATAATGTGTATTAATTGTGTATAAAGATGAAGGGCACTGTGTCTTCTGAAACACCTGGCTGCAGATTTATTTTCGTCTTATTAAAATAAAGTTGTACGAGATGTTATGCGACCAGGACGTCAACAAAAAAGATAATTTCTTTGCTATTTTAGAGAATTAAAATCCAACTGGAAAACACGGCAACAGAAGAAGCTTTGCGCACACGGCTGTGTGTAGGTATACGCCAGATTGATCTGGATGGTTTCCGATAGTTTCGTTAAGCAGAATATTGACTGGAATCGTGTTAGTTCAAATACATCTTTTGCCAGCTTCAGCAGGGCACTCCATGTTTTAAAATGTGGTGTCGGAAATGGTCATTGTAGAAAGAATTGCAGCAGTGAGTTTTGGTTTGCTTTTGGGTCATGCAACGCATGATTTCATGTTACTTAATACTGCTATAATTTACATAACATACATATCCCCATGTCTATGCACTTAAAATAGTTTAAAAATCTTACACGTTTGAGTGCTTGAAGCTGATGCCTTTTCTGTTGCTGACGATATTAAAACTCTTTCGCTTTCTTCTATTGCTCCGCAGATGTTTGTTGTGATTTTATAGATATTGACGTCATACTCAGTATCGGAGTCAAGATTAGATATGACGTAAGTAGTTTCTGTAGACGCCAAATAAACTTTCTGCGACACAAAATATTCAATTTTGAAGTAGTACTTTAGCTTTTAGATTTTGCTAAATTTGGTGTGAATGTTATTGAAAAAAGTAACCGTTGCAAATAATACAATTCATGAAGAAAACATAAATAAACATTCGAGGTTTTTGAGCAAGTATCAAACAAGACACAAATTTTAATGCGCGAAAAGAATACCGACAATAAAGCAACACAACAGCAACTTTTCATTTACAATAATGGAAAGTGTTGGGCCCAGGAACACTTCCTTCCTAATTTTGTTGAAAATTCTACTTACCAACAAAGCTTTATCGATGTCGTATTCAACGACAATCCCTTGTGAGAAGCCTGATGACAAGTTCCATGCTAAAGTGATGTCACTGGAAGATGACGTCACATTGACATCACAAATTTTGGAAGGTGCTATTAAACAAAATGAAGGAAAATAAACTTTATCTAGCTGTAAAAAATTATTCATTTCTGGTGAAATAAAAAGAAATTAGCACCTAGCTAAATATTAATTAATTAATAGTTAAAAATAGTAAAACATCTGAGAGAAGCAAATTAAACTTCACAGATTTTTATATGTTATTGCTTAATGCCTATAGACAATACGAATCTAAATATGGCTGGCATATTTTATCAAGGCTTTGTCAGTCCCAGAATAAAGATTCTGAACCAACCAAGTATGCAAAGCAAAATAACAATTGATAAACATGCAAATTATGGTAGTGGCTTCGCTTCAACATTCAGCTATTTTGAGTTATTTTGGCACAGAAATGATCGTCATCTCAAATTGCATCATAATTTGGTTTGTGATAATGTATTGTCACTTATAACAAAACTTGTCTTGTAAAAATAAATGATAATACCAATGAAAAAATTGTTTATTAAATATTTTAACATCACTTTTAAAAATAAAACTATTTCATAACAAACTTGTTCTGTGCTTTTCCAAGCTCTTCATTCCTATTCCAGCATAATTGAAAGCTGTGACAGTGACGTCATAAATCTCTCCCGGAATTAAATCCTGAAACGTAATATTGTAGGAAAAACGTCCTGAGATGTGGCTAATATTACAAGTACTCCTTTTTGTACCGGTTGCGGCCACCCATTCAACTAAATAGCCATAAATATCATCCCCTCCATCAGGTTTCCTCCATTCTATGTTCATTATAGTTGTAGAGTCGTCAAGAGAAGATGAAACACGAAGATTTCCCACTGAGTTGCAAACTGTGGAAATGCATAAATATCAGAGCTGTGTTAAACTATCTGCAATGGACCAAGTTTTGTGATAAATTTGAGTTTCACAATGAAAATTTACCTACTCTATAGCTGGCATCATAAAACGATAAGCAAAAAAACGAATGAAGTCTTATACTGCTTTTATGATTTCGTTAAAAACATCAACTGTCACAAACCTGCATGGTATGGATAATTGGGTCTACAACAGGGATTAGTATAATAACGTTTGTCTCTTCACAACTCTAATACAAACAAACAAATCAATCCAATACAAACGGATATCACAGCAATTGTTATTATATAGCCCAGCACGGGTATATTTTGCATATGTGCACTAATGTTTGAAAATCTTTGATTAGAGTCTTACATTAATAAAAAGAAAATAACATGTTTGTCTCACTTGTTGCCCCAATTATCGCTGAGCTTTGATCACTTGTTTTCTTCGTATTGTTTGTGATAGAAACAACACTGATCGTATAGTTAGTGTTGGGTTGGAGTCCTTTAATTGTTATACTTGTAGTGAGGTCAGTTGTTGTGATTCTATGTTCACTAAGACTACCAGTGGTTGGTTTATAATATACGGTGTAGTGTATGACAGGATGATCATCAGCTCCATCATTATCATCCCATTTAACAAATATTTCATTTGTCGTTGAGCTTGATACTTTCAAGTTTGTTGGTGGTAAAGGTCCTGATAATCAATTATAAATGGTTTATTTATTATGCTGGTTGCAATAAAACTAAGTGAATTAAAAAAAATTGCCCAACGCTCAAGATCGATATCCTGGAGGTTGCACCTTATAAGTTTGGTATTCTTTGAAGTTATATATGTTAATTTGTTTCAATTTTCGAGAATATTTTGAAGGGAAAATCATGGTTTCGAGTAAATACAAATAATGTTGGACATTCAGAATTGCTGTAATTTACTATCAGACAAAGCATAATTTTTCCACCAAACAAAAACAACAGAAATTGAACATATGATCAAATCACAATACATTTATCTTTATATCTGAGCAACTAGATCCGGGGATCCCAAGCTTTTTTGCTGCTCGTACTCCTTTGTCAGGTCAGATCATTCTTCGTACCCCCAAAAAATTCTGATTAAATTTTTCAGATATACATTGCTAAATTAAATTGCTTTTTTAGCTCAATTAAACGTTAAATTGGTATTTCACGTAAAAATTACAAAAAAAATTAAAAGGTAGTTAGTTTGTTTGTTACTTCTCAGTGAGATATTTGTTGCTGCTTCATTGATAAAACTCGCTCAAATGATGGTTCGATTTTACTGAAGGTAACACGTAGATCATCTTCCAGTTGCAAACAATTTCTGTACTTATTCTTGATATACATCATGGTCGAAAAGCCACTTTCACAGTAATAAGTTGTTGAGAAGAGAATTAACACTGTCATGGCTTCCACAGCAAGACTTGGGAAGGCTTTCGTAGCAACACAACAAAAATCTTCTTTGATTTGTCAAATAGCAGTTTCAATTTTTGGCAGCTTTTCATTTCGATGATGTTCTTCTTCAAATTATCATCATCCGACATTTTTGTTAAATCAAAAAGAAGTGGATTTATAATCCAATGCTAGAAATAATTCAATTCAACAGCACAAAAGTAACCATCGAAAGAATCAACCAGCATCATTAAATGGGAAATAACTTCATTTTTGACATTTTGCACCAAAGAGTAATTTGAAAGTTTATCAAGAAAATGAAAATTAGCAAGGTTTACATTTTCAATTCATCGAGACCACAGGGATAGTTTTAGCTTGAAAGCTTGAATTTTTTCACAAGCTGTAACCACATTTATCTATTGACCTTGAAGCAACAGGTTTAGCTTGTTTAGGCGATGCATGATATCAGAAATATAAGCCACGCTTTGAACGAATTCATCACATTCAAGTGAGGCAGCTAGATTAGAATTTCGACGTTGTAAGTACAACTTGACTGTTTCTTGAAGTTTAAAAAATCGTGACATCACTCGACCTCGAGATAGCCACGTTACTTCAGTGTGGTACAGCAGAATGTCGTGTTGATTTCCGATTTCGGCACAAAAAGATTAAAAAATTATGTGACTCGTGTCACTGTAAAATCTGTTTGAAAAGCTCCTCTGTGGCCCAAGGATCTTCGTACCCCTTGATGTTCAATCTCGTACCCCCATGGGGTACGAGTACCCCCGGTTGGGAACCCCTGAACTAGATGATGGAAGCAACTAACAACTGAAAATCAACTAGAAAATAGAAAAAAAGATTCCAAAAACGATGACGCGTTTCGATCAATGCATGGTGTCTTACCAGTCCCAACACCAAGTAAAACACTTGAATTACTGCTTCCACCTCCAGTATTGACAGCACACACAGCAAGATTATATTGCGTTCTGGCTGTTAGGGTAGTTCCATCACTTGTTCTGGTTAATGCAAACTGGAATGAACAATGCACATGTTTGCATTAATACATGGTTATATTTGGACACACAAGCTTAACTATCACAAACTATTACAATCACCATTTTCAAAGCTACTAATATTGCACAAAATGCCAGCAGAAAAATAAAATGTAAAAATACTGTTGGCCTACAGTACTACAAATTCTGCAATATGGCATTTAATCAATAAACTCTCTCTCTCGTCCTGTCGCTCAACACAACAAACAGTGTACCAGCCTCATTTTTGTAATCAAATATCGATTTCGCTTTTAAAGCATCTTCAGTTTGATATTGTCAAGAGCAAAAAAATAATGATAAAAATCAGTTTAAAATTTTATTTTTATTTTTTTTTGCTCTTGACAATATCAAACTGAAGATGCTTTAAAAGTGAAATCGATATTTGGTTACAAAAATGAGGCTGGTACACTGTTTGTTGTGTTGAGCGACAGGACGAGACTAATGATAAGAGACAGTCAACCGCTTCAAGTAGACAGTTTGCTGGGTGATTCACTAAAAACAGAAAAGTTTTATTAGTCAATTTAATCAATAAACTCCTGATTAAAATAATTAAATATTTTAAATTTATTTTTTTTCATTTGAAGCTTTTGTCATTTTTGCTTGTCAGAGCTCAAAAATGCAGTCAAGAAATTGACAATCAAAAGAAAAATGCGTCATTCAAATGGTTTCGATTCAGAGCCGATTTTAGTTCGAAACTAAACAGTATTATAGAAAATTTTGAGAAAGTTTAGATTTTTTGATGAACATTTTTTTATTCATACTATTAAACATTTTTTTAATGCAAAATAAATTTTTAATCAGTTTGAAAAATTTATGTCCATATTTTTATTTAGTCAGACACTTGAAGGTGGTGTTTCAACTTGATTACAAAGTGTGAGGAAAATCTTATATGTGATTTGACAGAATAGGTCAACATCGATGTTTATCTCATTTTTTTGCGTGACAATATCAATCACGACTAAACACATTGAAAATAGTCGTGATCTACCTGTATTGCTTTTTTGTGTCTTATACTGTTTGCAGCTTTGCGAAAAATTGGCATGTGCATCAAACACTAATATGCGATTTCGTTAAGAAATTGTTTCGTAGTAGGAATTCCAAGAAACAAAATTTCGTCACAGCATGTATGTTGTGTTCATGGTTCAACTGTATGTTCATGGTTCAATTCGAAAGCATGCTAGTTGCTAAACATCCAATGCATGACTCGCAACGGTAACTTGTTATGCCACAGACCACTGTCGATAATTCTGACGGGTTTGTACATTCTGTAAAAATTCTGGTGATTTTTGCTTTTTGATGCATTTTTTTGTTTGCCTTTTAAAAGGACACCGGCCACTTGGTCAAATATAAATCTCGCCATACCTTAACGGAAGCAGGTGTTCGTTTCGGTAGAAATTTGTCAGATCTTTCTAGAAGGACGTTTCAAAATTATTGTACAAACATTTTATATTCACGGTAACCATCGACGTAGCTAGTGGGAGGGCGTACCCCAAGTAGGCAGTTCCCCTCCCCCCGGTCGGCAGCTTGTGGGCGGCAGGATTTTTAATTGTAAACGAAAAATCATAGTAAAATTCCGTTTTGAAACGGATTTGGCTCGAATTCTATTTGCTGGATCTTACTTAACGCGATCAGAGGTAGAAAAGTCATAGTCCGCCCCGGCGGCACAAACCCTAGCTATAGGCTACGCCACTGACACTCGTTGTTGTCGGCTCCAGCTCGTGTCCGAGCATTGGTTTCGTCTTCAAATCAAATTTGGCTTTGGATGGTGATTTTGTTGTATGACTTTGGAGGCTCAGTCAATGATGGAAAAGACGTGGGCAAAAGTCACATTGTATTGAGGGTGGGGGACGTGGTAGTTTTAGCTTTTCTAGTGTTTCGTTTTTCTTGGGCTTTTTGTATCCTTTTTTTTTTTCGAAAATTTTCGTGCCTTTCCTAAATCTTCTTATCCAGAGTGATTTGTCACTAGCAAGTTGTTCCCATGAATCCAGATCAATGTTTCCATGGTTGAGAGAGACTTTCAGCTAATCTTTGTATCTCATTTTTGGTCTTCCGAGGGTCTTTTTCATGTCGCTAGTTCACCATAAAGCATTATTCGTGGAAGCGTCGTTGGGTCCATTCGCATGACATGTCTTGTCTAGCGAAGACGGTGTTGCAATATGTTGGCTTCTGAACTGGGTAACCTAGCGCGATCAAGAATTGCATCGTTGGTGAGACAATCTTCCCAACGAGTGCCTAGCATTTGCCTCAGTTTCCTCTGCTGCAAATTTTTAAGACGTTTGATGGCACAGCGGTATAGGCTAATGTCTAGATTTCACAAGCATAGAAAAGGGTGGATAGAACGACTGCTCAGAGGACCATAATCTTTGTGCGGATAGATATAGCATGGTTGTTGAAAACACGATGGTTAAGTCTTCCATATGCACAATGTGCTGCTTTTATACGATGTTCAATATCTTTTAACAGTGTAACAAGCAGCCAAAAAAATTTGGCTATGTGGCCAGTGTCCTTTTAAAAGGCAACCATAAATATAAAGCAAAATAAACAAACAAAATAAGCAAAACCTTACACAAATTAGAGTGTAGTAGGAAGCACAATATTATAGAGTGTTAAACTATGAAGAGACATAATTCATATCTATTACTAATAGGCAATAAAACTTGTAGGTTCCTCCTCACTTCACCTTTTTCGGCTCTTCATTTTTCAACAATCTTTAAACTTTTACAAATCCAGAAAAAGGTACGCTGTTCTCAAATATTTATCAGCACCTTCCAAAACAGACCTTAAACAACTACTAGCACGTCCAAAATGTATCAATCAAAATAGGATGATGCAATACTGAGTCATTCAAAACGATGTCCTTTTAAAAGGACACCGGACGTGAATGGGCTAATATCGTGTGTGTTCAGTGAGTGGCACACTTCAAATAATTTTTTTACCAGTATTACTGAAGTGCTACCTGAGAGCACAAATGCTTTGGTGGTCTTTGAGAACCAACGTAAAAATCATCTGGTATCACAAACAGTGCACTGGTTATCTAGCTACTAAATTGCTTACAACTGGTCAGTGATGACAAAATAACTATGCAACATCTCAACCTTGTTTGAAAATAAAACAATTTTAAATCACGGCACATAACATTGTCAGCTATTTCACATATAAGTTTTAATTTTATTGCAATCAAGTACTTTTTAACTTACTGGTGATGTTGCAACAACACCTCCGTTGCAGTTATTTATGACGACACTTGATGCTGATACTTTGTATGTTAAATCATCATCTTCTGTCCAGGAAGTTACAATCGAGCTGGAATAAATTGAACCAGTTTGAAAGTGGGAGGGTGGTAGAGGACCTGCAGCAATGCATTGTCAGAACAATGAATTAGCAAAAATGCGTTTACTGATCCATTTCATATCTAGAGCTATATTTACTTTGACTTTTAGCATATATTTTCCTCTTATTTTCATTGAATTTGACTTTTGTAGTATTGTCTTTAAAGATTTGTAAGAACAAAGACCATTTACAAACGTTTAGAGAGGTTCATATTTGCATGATTCTTCAGTGGTTAAAGGCAAATTTCAAATAATTGTGTAAATCTAATATATTATACAAGTTGGTTGACTATTATTTTCATCACTAATTTTGTTTCTTCGATTGCCATCCTGTGTTGCAACTGGCAAAAGCAATTGTGCAAGTTTTACTACTTTTCTTGTGCTTTAGTACAAAGCGAATACCTTTCATATTTTTCGTATTTTAATGCAAGTTTTATCATTTTAAATTTTTGCTGAAGAAAACACAGTGCTACACCAAAAATGTTTCAATTTGCTTGTAATTTAAGCAGTTTTCAGAAGAATACTTAACATATTTAATGTATCGTCGATTATGTGTTGAGGTCTGCCTGCTACAAAAATAATTTATTTCTTTTCCAATTCTTATAGAAAAAAGTATGCAGAGTGATTTAAAGTTTTGAATATTTAAACTTATTCAATGTATTTAAAAATATAAAAGCTGCAATTCCGTATACTTAGTTACATCATGCGTTGAGGGTTTTTCAATAATTGTTCTACACATTTCAAAGTATTTTGTGAAAAAACAAGCGAAGTTAATTATTTGGAAACTAGCAAGCAAAAAAACAGAGCCGAAAATAATATGTAAATCGAATGAGAAATTCTTTGGTATCTGGAGTAACTTACAGAAATCAAATGAAAATCACTAAAAGCAGTGTGCAAATCACTAAAATTAAAGCTATTCAATTGTAGCAAACCCACATCAGATTCATTATGAAACATATCATCAGTTTAGCAAAGAGACCTCGTAAAATACTGTGAAATTTAATAAAAAATCAAACAAAATGCTTAAGAATATCAGTGCCATACTTATTAGTTTGCAAGAGGCTTAATAAAACAAATATTGTGTTGTAAAAGGTTTATATTATAGCAAAGGTAAAGTTATGACTTACGTCGTGTTGTTCCTGCTATTTGTGAACTTCGATCACTCACTTTCTTCCTATTCGAATTGCTTGTAATTGAAACAACACTGATCGTATAGTCAGTGTTGGATTGGAGTCCAGTGATTGTTTTATTGCGGTTGGGTGTTGTAGCATTTCTCTCATGAGTGTTTCCACTGATTTGTTCATAATATACGGTGTATTGTACGACAGGTTGACAATGAAGTGCACCATCATCATCATCATCCCATTCAACAAGTATTTCATTTGTTGTTGTGCTTGATGCTCTCAAGTTTGTTGGTGGTGGAGGTCCTACCAAAACGCAGAATGTTAAGATCAACATTTATATACAGGATCATGTTTACTTCCCCTCGCTGGTCACCAGCCTGTGAGCTCACCGCTGTTTAGAAGCCCAAATATTTTTGTCTGTTTAATGGTTTTATTTACAGTTTAATAGAAAAAAAAGCTGCTACATAGACTCGATACTGATCCATAACTAAAATCATGCAAAGCCTATTTACTGTTTCCCAAACCCCCGGTTGGGGCCCATCTCCATTTAGTGACCTAGGCATGTTTGTAGCGTTTTACGGATTGTAATTTTACATGCAACATTGGATATGTATTTTTAACCATTTTGCAAAAAATTTTCACTTGCTTTCTCGGTCAACCACGTTTATTCACCTAACCAGCAACCAAAGAAATTATAAAATCAGTAAAACATTGAATTGAAATTGATTGAGTTAATTTCAAGATATTGAAATAATTCACCTTCTAGATGTAGGCCTAATTGCTAATCGCTCGGTCGAATGACTGTTAGTTTGTTAAATGAAAACGTAAAATTGAGTTTAAAAAATTACTGATTAACTTCCTAATTGATTAGTCATTTTAGTTTGGTTTGAAATATATTTTGATGAGTCACCTGTCTCGACGGCGTTGAAGGTTTTCGGATCACTCATGGAAGTTTGTGAGTCAGGATCAGACGGGACAGGGTTGGGAATCGAACCAGTGCATATACCGATGTCGTACTTGGTTCTAGGCTGTAATGGTGACCCATCTTCAACATTCATCAATGTGAACTAAAAATTGTGTTGACATTTTTGAGCTAAAATGAATAAATTAAATTACATACTTTTTTAAATCCTTAAACGCTGGCAATTAAATCTAATTGCTTGTGTAAATACAATAAAAAGACTTCAGCAAGCTTTGGTCATTTTAGAGCGTTACTGAAGTAGAAATAATCAGGAAAGAATGCACTTTGTTTTGTGGATTCAATGCCTCCAGTGTACCGTCCTTGAATAGATCATTGTAAACATTGGCTCATGGCAATACGTACAGATGAACAGAAATGTTGTTTTAAATTGAAAAAATTAATTTAATGAGATTAAGCGGAAGATTAGAATTGTGTGGATAAAAGAGGTTAACTTCCCACCTTGATCTCGATAGTGTCAATGGCTTCGTGTGATGAGAACCTTATTTTCTCATGCCCTAATGCTCAATAAGTGAGTGTAAGGCGTGTGCCTACTGCCTACTCAATTTAAACGCAAAAATCTAAATATGATTTTTAAGCTGTACTTCTGAAATATCTCTGACATAGTTCAGTAGTTTTGTATAAGTTGAAGGGCTATGGCGTACTGGCTAGAGGCATGTCTCTCTAGAGCACGATACTGTTTATAATCGTGAGAGCAATCTAGGGCTATAGTAGAATTAGCACCACTCCGCAACCAATGGCTCGCCTTTAAGTGTCTTGCGAAAGACACAGCTAAAAGCTCTTGAGCGGTGTCAAACCGGCGCGCTTTCGACCCATGGCTCTCACCACTCGGCTATACAGCCGACAATAAAATGAACCAAAGATACTGATGTGTGACATACTGATGACATGTGATGATATGACATAGTAATGTTGATTATTCTTTTACTTTTTTGCTTTCTGCTCTGCCTACTCACCGAAGAGACTGCGTCTTCTTCTCCTCCATAACAATCTGCCACAACCTCATTAATGTTTTGTATTGCTTTGACAATGTATGTTTCACCATCTACTGCGTTCCATGTTAAACGAATAGTTGTCGAATATATTTCGATTATTTGAGCATTAGTTAATGGATTTGGTTTCTCAGAGTTCTGAAACATAATACAAAAATGCATAAAGAACATTTCATGATTTTATTTCATTATCAAAAGAGGTGCTTCACCTAACTTCATCATAGAACTTAGCTAATGATGAAATGAATGCTCACAGACTCAATTTATCTAAATCTACCTGTAAAACAACAGGAGTGTCTTCGTTTTTTCAAGTAGCTTGAGACAAATCAATTTGTTTTTTCTTACATACCTGAGGTCAACCAATAACAAAGATGTTACAAAATTTTCCTAATCAAATGGAATACAACTTATTTTAACACTAGCCAGTTTATTGATTTTTTTAAATAAAAATTTGATATCGATTGATTAGAACATGAATGCCTAAGTTTTGTTAACCCAAACACAAATTCTTAAATGAACAACCTCTTGAGGTCTACAAGACCGGCATCAATTTTGCAAACACAACTTTGTCGCTGTAAGTAACCGAAGCCAGTTACAAATGTTCAGCTTGAAACTAATATTAACATGTCAACTTTTAAACTGTACAAATTCACCAATGAAATTAAAAATGCAGCATATGATTCAAAATGACTTCTTATTTTGCAGCAAATCTTCTGCGTCATGGCAAAGATAAAAACAAAATAAAAGGTATGTTCCTGAATCATTGTTTTTATTGTTTTATTTTAAATACTACTCACTTTGAAATCAGCTTTAACCCTATTCGGACTAAGCTATTTTTGTGAGGTAATGGCCTGACGTGTGGACTTATTCCATCCACACTTTCATTTGCTAATAACTTTTGATATAAAAACGTTACGAGGTTGCTTTTTTCGCAAAGATAAAGCAAAATCATTGACAAACTGGTTAAAATTTTAAGTGGACGCACATACTTTATCAGTTTTTTGCTATTGTTTTTTTGCTAAAAGTAGTCATTTTTTTTTAATTTTTCTGATGTCTCCGTCATAATCTCCTGAAAACGCTAATATCTTCGTTAAAGGCACACGGTCCAGTCATGCATGTAATCCGAAATGGTCAGTAGTCATGTAGGTCACGCAGTAAATCTTAGAAGGCACAAAACAATACAAATGTTTGCTAACTTGCTTGTACAAGATGATAAAGTTTTTCAGATGACCTGGCAATTTTAGGAGTAGGGTGTCAAAAACTGCTGATAACTAAACAACTATACCACATAAAAATGTCATTTTACTACTAAAACAAAGATGAATAATTTTTAGGAAAAGTCATAAAACTTCAGCTAATTTGAGCCAGTAACTTTTATGCAATCGATGAAAGTTTTAGGTATGGACGGAACCCGTCCACCCGTTAGTCCGAATAGGGTTAAGGGTATATCCAAAATATCCATGTAAGATGCTTGCCGCTGTTTGAATACAAGTAAGTACTGCACTGTGGTACAACTTATGTTATCTGATATTGGACACTGCAAGCACTTTATCGATTTTAAAAAATGGGATCTTAAAAAAAAGAAAACTTTGCAAAAATTAGAAGTTATGCTGTGCCCACAGAAATCTTTCACAGTTTGTATACTTGTCAAAAAGCAACTTTAAAATAACTAGCGCGATACCTTGCAGAAAATCGACGGTTTTTTATACATTTTTGTGCTTTACACACAATGTAAAGTACATTACTTGCTACAAATTATTCGTCTGTTGAAGTTTTATTATTAACATTTAAATTTGAGAAAATTTAGATTAAATCTACGATCTAATTTCATGTTTAACTATATGCAAATTCCGCTTAATTGTAAGTGTATTTCAATAACATTGAAATACACTTCCAACCAATTTTTTTGGAAATTTCAATCAATAAAATATTGGCTACAAAAAGTAATGTTCATTTACTCACCGTGGAACTTAGAACGAAGACAAAAGAATGACCGAAGACAAACTTTCTTTTCTTGATTTCATTGTGACTTTCCCTATTATCAACCTAAGCATCCAACATCCAATACTTCAAGATATGTGCAAAACTTTGAAATATTGCTTTTTATAAATGGATAACAATTAAATTGAAACAACTTCTTACAAAGTCAAATTCCCTTAACACAAAACAACAATAAGTTGAGACAAAGACAAAATAAATTATCTTATTAACCTTCATTTTTTCCGTTTGCGTCACGGACACCTGCGACAATCAACTGCAGTCAGTAGCCTACCTCGCTACCTTTTGTGTCGTTACAAGGTTTAATTCCTTTACGACTGAATTGTTACATAATTTTACTTCCACAGTCTTTTTTGCCAAGTGTTTATAAATACAAGAATATTTAGAAAACAATTAATGCCGACAGTTAAAAAATAAATTGAAAACAATTTATTTTATTGGAAAAGCTATTGAACCATTGTGACATGTGCTCTATTAATTTCAAATACAATTACAAATCGGAAGATTGGAAAGTATTGTCAAAACGAAAGGTAAATACACTCTTTTAACCCTTGAATGCACTGACGGGTCAACAGCTAATTACCACAATTTTTCTTCAGATAGTCCCGTATTTTTCTGAAACCAGTCACGTATTCTCGTGATGCTTGTCAAAGACAAGATTGGCATTATGGTTTTTCCCAACATATGGTGAAGTTAATAGCACACAGCATTCAAAATTTTATTAAAATTTAGCAGGTTTTTATGGCTAGTGTGGATGTTGGATCAATAGAGGTCGAAAACAATCAATATGGCAATAGCCTGTTTATTGGTAAGTAAACATAACAGTACAGTATCCAACGATATGCTAGCTGGAGCTACAGTATGTTCCTTGCTTGACAAGCAAAGAGTTGCTCATCAATTGTGTCATTTAACCTGTTAACCTTTTACCTACCATTGTTCTACAAGAGAACAAAATTTTGGTGCTGTTTAAACATCTTTATTGTTCAGTATAAAATTTTGAATTCATTTTATTCGATTTTTATGCGAATATATTTTAAGAAGTCATTATGTCCTTCTGACCAAATTAATAAAAATAATTTGTTGATACGAAACTTTCTACGAACGCAAATGCCATAAAAATTGCAGTTTCGCGATTAAGTAAACTTTTGAGTCCAACCAAATTTTTTTTGATTTTGAAATCGCTCCAAGTCTTCTATAATTTTTAGCGGACACACATAGAAACTTCTCCAAATAGGTCGAAACGAAACTGCACGGAACTATCTAAGGCAGTTTAGGACCTTAAGAACCGGGGTGTTGATCCTAAAATAATATGGTCCACTTATACCTGTGCTCGGCCTTACAGTGGAGGTGGCCGGAATAATTGTGGCCTCTGTCTCGCTGAAAAACTGGCCATTCTAAAGGCCGATTGTAACCACCTTCCTAACAAACGTTCTGAACTGGTGGGTAAATGTCGTCATCGGAACAAATTTAAACTCAAATAATTCAAAATAAAATAAAATTAAAAATAAATTTGATTTGATTTCTACAGATTACAACAGGTTATGTCATCTTAATTGCATTTTGCTTCTTTGTGACGTCACAGGTGTTGGAATCAATCTTCTTGATTTTCAGTTTGAACGTCTTAACCCTTAGAAGGTTGGGCTCCTGGGGTCTTGCTCAGTTTGGGGGGGCTGTCGATTATTCCTATGCTTTAGGAGTGATATCTCTGTTATTTTTTAAGGCACGGTTTCAAAATTTGGGATTCAATTTGTAAAATTATTCACGCTAAGCATATCCGAAAATTAAAACTATGTGAATTTTAAAACTGCTCATATACGTTGAAATGTTGAGGTGACTTATGACTGTAATTGTAGCGTGAGTTTATACATTATTTTTTGGTAGAGTAATGAAGAACATGCATTGCAATGTCGTGACTAAAATTTTTTAACATAATCTCAATTTGAATCTATATTTTTCATGCAAAATAACATAATAATGCAAAATAACATATAATAATGCAAAATAACATATAAATAGAATATGAAATATTTTAGAGGATGTGCTGAGAAATACCTTATATCTCTCAATTTATAACCTTTATTCGCTCAAAATTTCAGCTCAACAGAGGTGAATAAAAGTTAGGAAAAGTCAAGAAATCTCGTAGTCGCAACTTCAGTGGTTTTAGAGGTACAACTGTTGATACAAAAAAGTTGAATTGACAGCTTCTCCCCACCTTCAAAGGGTTAATTGAGTCTTTTGTGATAATGGATGGAGGTAGCCCTATGTAATTTTGATGTTTTTTTGTAGATTAAATTAAGATTATAATATTTAATATTCTTCACTTATTAGCGATTTATTGGTTATGCATGTTTTTCAGGATCTTCTGATGATCCTCCTTTCAGGTGAAACAGGCTGTCAAGGGTTTAAATAGTCTTCTTCTTCTTTCGTGTGAGAGGTTGTTTTTTTGGACTACATTTCATTGGGGTCAAATGTCCGGGCATTCTTCGAGCAGCCACTTGATTATAGAGTCCTTCAGCGTTGACAGGCCAATTTCCCCTGCAGGAGTAAATGTCGGGCAGTGGTAGAAGATGTGATCTGCTGTCTGTTCCTCTGCATCACAGTTGCATGCCGCAGATGTTGATAGGCCCCATTTGTGCATAAAGGAAGCGAAGCACCCAACACCTGTGCGGAGGCGGTTCAGCCGTACCCAGGCAGGTCGTCTGAGCTCCTTTCCTGGTGGCATGGGTCCAGCATTGGGGACAAAGGTGTGGAGTCTGGAGGTGCTGTCTGTCCATTCTTCTTGCCAGGTATTGGTGATCCAAGATGAGGCACTGGTGTTGTGCTCCAGCAAGGATTGTGCTTGAGGGACAAAGGGGCTTTTCGATTTGAGGCGTTTCTTTATTACCGATCTGGTGATGTATCTGTAGAGCGCGTGGTGTGGCTCCAGTGACCGGCGAGTCAGGAAGAGTGTGGCAGCTTCGCGGCGAAGCTCAGCAGGGGCGATGCCTGAAAGAACTGGTAAAAACTCAGTAGTGTAGGTTTCAGGCATCCCGATACAATACACAAGGCGTCGTTGATGGGTTTGTCAAGCAAGTGAGTATGAGCACTACGACACCATACCGGGGCGCAGTACTCCCCGGTGGAATGGACAAGAGCCAGGGTAGTGGTGCGCAGAGTTGTTGCTGTCACGCCCCAGCTCGTACCAGCCAGTCGACAAATAAGGGCAACGCGTGATGTTACTTTCTTGCAAAGTGATTCCAAGTGGTGTCGGTACGTGAGAGTCCTGTCCAAACTAACACCAAGATAGACTGGTGTGGGGTTAAAGGGCAGAATGTTTCCATCGATGCTGATGGTCAGCTCACGCTTTGCTTCCTTGTTGTTTAGATGGAAAGCGGTCGACACCGTTTTAGATTTACTGAGCTTGAGTCTCCACTTGTGGAGGTAGTCTGACATCTTAGCCATATCTTGAGTTATGGTCCTTTTCAGTGGAGACCATTCCGAAGCATTATGCACCATAGCCAGGTCGTCGGCATAGGCATACAGCTTAGATCTTGTTGGTGGAAGTTCATGGATGTAAACATTAAAAAGGAGTGGGGCCAGGACAGATCCCTGGGGAACACCGTTCTTAAGGCGTCTTGGCCTGCTTCTTTGTCCGCGTCCGATGGTGAGGGTGAAACTACGGTTGTAGACAAGCTCCATAATCATCCCGACCATGTGCCGGTCGGGAAGAAGGTGAAGAAGTTTGCAGGCGAGGGCACGGTGCACACTGTGTCATATGCTGCAGTGAGATCAATGAATACGGCACCAGTCTTTTTCTTTTCCTCAAAACAATCCTCTATGTCTTAGCTCATGCGAGTGACCTGTTCTACAGTTGATCGGCCACGGCGAAAACCTGCTTGCTCTGGTGGTAAGAGCGGGTCGATGATTGGATCGACTCGGGTGTGGATGAGCCGTTCGAGGATTTTATAGGGCATGCATAGGAGTGAGATAGGACAGTAGCTCCTAGCGTCATCCAGGGGCTTGTTTTGGGCTTTGGTATGGCTATGACGTCAGCTCGTCTACAAGTTTTGGGTATTTTTAGGTGGTGCAGGCAGGAAGAGAGCAAAGCGTGCAGCCAATATTTTAGTGCTTTGCCGGAGTGGAGGATGAACTCTGGGCATATATGGTTTGGGCCCGTTGCTTTACCTGGGGCTTTAGGAGGCTTAGAGCAAGCTGGAATTCTTCGAGGGTGAAGTCTCGGGATATATTTTGCTCAGGTGGTGTTGGAATTTTCCACAGTTAAGACACTTCCTTAGCCACTTGGCGAGCCGTGCTTTTATCCCCTAAGAGGTATACCCCATTATTCACAAGTTGTGATGAAATAGATTTGGCTGTAATGGGGAGTTCTCTAAGCGGTTGTCTGGACCTGCTAGATAGCCTGTTTATCGTGGACCATGCTTTACGGCTTGAGTGGGTGAAGTCTATGTTTTGGTCCGTCTCTTTCCATCGTTCTCGTCTGTTGTTATCAAGCGTTGTGATCAGTTTGCTGGCCGCTAAGTCTGATGCGTTGCCAGTGGAGGCTTGTGTGGTAATAATAGATAGTAATAAGTATATTTGATTTAATTCGTTCTGCTTTGCTTTTTGCTTGGCATTGAGCACTTTTTGTAGTATTAATAGTTTTCATTGTTTAGTAACTTCTCTATATATCAAGAAATCTGCTATAAGGCTCAGCTCACTTACAAAGTTTAGCTCAAACATTTTTGTTCTCTTTGTAGAATAATGCGCTTAACCCTATCTTAATACGAGCTGTTTTCGTACGGGGAAAGCACGTCACAGACTATCTTAACCCCGTGCTAATTAAGCGCTAATAATGGGAGCTATGAAAATCACAGAGTCAAAATCTTTTACAAGATGATATTCATGTGTATTGTGCGTATAGAAATTAAATTTTTACCCAACAAACTCATTGAAATAAAGTGTTGGAGATGAAAAGACGTCAGAAAGTCGTTTTTTATTCTACTTTCCAAAAAATAGCTTCAAATTTGAAATTTTTGAATTATAACATAAAGTAATGCTAAACTAAACAAAAAATTACTTTTTCTCATGAATGTAAGGGATTTTTGGGCGTTTTTAAATTTCAAAGTAATTGCACTAATATTTATATTGAACTTACATTAAATTATATATATCTAGCATTGCACGAAAATGTCTAGCCACCTGAAACGAAATGCTTATTGTGAAGGGCAGGAAGGTAGAAGAATTACCAGTGTAGGTTTAAAAAATTCGCAAACAATAAAAACTAAAAGTCAAGAAATTTCACATTTTCAGTAAATTTTCTTCTGAGAAATATTTCACTACTAGAGTAGGGCGTCCTAATAAAGCCCCGTGTCGCTACAGATAGGGTTAAAAAAAGAAATATGTGTATAAAGTGTAACATCCGTCTCCATAGGAAGAGTATCTACATTTTAGGCTCTTCATTTTTTGATTAGACTAACCAAGCATACCAATCATTTTCATCAAGCTTTATTCAATAACTTTTAACCTATGCACCTAACACAATATTAATGTTTAAAGCCAAGTAGAATTATTTGATTTAACTTATTTATGTTTAAACAACTACAAAGACTTGCGTCAAAACTTTCTTCACGTAGTAATGCCATTGTAGCCTTATCAAGACTAAAAATGATTAAATTAAGTTAGATCTAAAAAAAAAAAAATCCAACATTTAAATTTAAATTATACTGCCACGCTTTTTTGATGCCTTTTGCAGCATTTAGCTTGAGCAAGGCTTTGATTTTGAACTGCTGTAGTTTGAGAACAATGACTGCCAAAAAAAATCAATACATGAAAGTTGTTGCATTTTCAATAGTCTTTAGAAATAGGTTTACAAATTTTGTGTGTTTTTTTAAATACATTTCATGACTAAAGTTTCTGACAAAATACAAAAATTTTGCATTTTTTTTTTTCTGTCCGTTAAGATATCTAAAAAAATCTTTAAACTGCGGTAAGTTTCACCGTAGATATCAGGCATGTGTTACGCTTTCCACACAAATGTTGTCACGGTGATGTTAATGCGTTATGCGAAGAAAGAATCGCATAAACTTCACGTTGCATAAAAAATAAAAATTGTGTGTAAGTCATTGAAAATTGCAGAAAAAAATCAAATACAAACCTAGCAATTTTTTTAAGGTGAAGAAAATACAAGTCGTCCTCTTTCTAAAAAAGTAACACCCATGCAGTTTGGCAAACAAAGACCAGAGTTATGATGATTGCAAACAGTGTGTATTTTTTTAGGGCTCGAAATCTTTAAAGAGCCCGTGGCAGTTAAAGGGTTAAACGAGTACAATACACGTCTGACCAGTTCCACTTAAACATCAGCACAATTCATACTTGAAAGCAGAAAACTATATAAATGGCACGGAACAGATTACATGAGGTGTTGCAGATAAGTCAACTACAATCAATTAATGCATCAGAAGACGTAAAGAAAGACGAGCACCAGGCATACAGCTGTCAATTTAACATGGCTTATTTTTCTATGCAGAGCTGCTAATATGTTTATCTGGTAACATATTCACCTCTTGATGTAATTTTTTTAAATGGTGTTTCGAAACTTTGTTGTGACACGTTGTACATCAAGAAAAGTGACATTTTTCTTTTGTGTGCTTAAAAATACATATGTAGAATCACATAGAATAACATAATAGAATGCAATCCACATCTTGATGATTATCTACAGCAAATCTCAATGATATTAATTGAAGCACTTTTGTGTAAAGCAATGGCACAACCAGTTGATGAAGTTGAGCATATCATAAACATGTAAATGTATTCATTTAGTTAAATTAGTTTTAGTTTAATTTTTCTGGTATGCACTACATGCCCACTTTTTGAAGAGCTGAGCCACGATTATGATTTTGCCACCACTCCCCCGGGATAACTTTTATAGTTTTGGTTACTCAACAAATTATACTACTGTAGCAGTAAACCTTTAGCTACTAACAGTTTTTTGCATTTTTACGACGTTTCATTGTCTCCAATCTTTTACGAGTATAACTTTGGAATGTTTTCCAATTGTGAACGTTTCCTTTTTGGGTGTTTACCCGGTTTGTTTACTGTTGAGAAATAAACGTAAACGTTCACTTTTGTTTAGTCTTTTACTTTTGGGATGAGTTTGTTATTTTATAAAACTGCTGCTGTTTCTCGCTGCCTTTTTGCTCATCAATGATGACGGATTAAGAAGATTAAAACATTAACATTCATTATTGTTTCTAAGTAGTAAACTCTCATGACGTCAGGCGTATTTAAATTCAAAATGAAAGGAACCATAGCAGATAATTCTAGAATTTACGTTACAATACCGTCTGTGATAGTTACATCAGTTAGGCGTCCAATCGCATAAATATAAGTAATCAGGGGTGCAGCTTGTATATTTTACTGCTGCTTTTAATCAGATTTATTACACCTCTTGTATGGTTTTGTATATATCATTGATTTTATTCCAGAGATAAATTGCAGCAATCGCAAACAAAGTGCTCAATGCAACTAGCAGAGCTAATACAATTATGCAAAATCTAAATTGGCTAATTCATCTGGTACTTAAGGTTTCATGCTCAGTGGCCTAGCAATATTCAAGACCAGCAATCGATTACAAAGAATTTCTGTGATACGTTCATACAATGTTTATTACACATCCAAAAAGCGTCACTAGTTACGAATCATACACACTGCACGTTACAAGTTGCATAAGCAAAATATTTTAATTATTTTTTCAATTATCCAAACAATTGCTATACAAACACCGATAATTATGTCTATCTGATATCAAGGGGTTCTCAGTTGTTTTATTTGTGATGTTACTATGGAAAATATTTAAAATATTTCTGCACTCGTATTAAACCAAGACCAACTTTGTTTAAAATAATTTAATTTAAAAACAATAAGCAAACAAAAACACGATATACGTCGAATAGGGTTTGTTTATAAACTTCTAGATATTTGTGATTAATTGTAGAATATCTTAGCAAAAGGTTACAATATTTTATGACATCTTCAAAGTGGTGCAAGCAGGGATTGCTGTTAATGCCATTTTTTTCAATAACCAAGCGGTTACATATTATGATTAAAATTTAATTTTCTTCATCAAAATAAAATATTATAATTATTACTTTGGTAGTAAATAACACTACAATATGTTTACAATATTAAAATTTTAAAAAAATGAGTCATGCTTGTAAATTTCCTTTTGTTGCTGATCTCGCAGCACCAAATTACCATCTTACCCAGACTGTGAACATCAACTTTGTAATCATCAGTGAATAACCAACAACAAAAATGAATATTGTAATAATTGAAAACATTGCGCTAACATACATTTGATAATACAACTAGAGGTGAATACACGAACATTCAACATTAAAAACAGAGTTATTACATTAAAAATTCACAGAATATGTGCGTTAAGTATTATGCTCCGCAGGTGATAACAAAGTGCACATAATCATTTTTATCTATTTGCTGAAGAATTTTGTTAGTTTCCAGACCTCCAGTTAAATTTCTCACTCCATTTCAGTTTTGTTGTAATTTTACATTTTTCTAAACTACTTTTATCTCAAATAGTCACTCGACGATAATATAGAAGAGAAATGAAATCCAACGTTAAGTCAACTTCTCCAACAAGAAGAGCAAATTAGAAATTAAGGTTAATATAGATTTCCAAAAAAGAATCTAACCTGAATATACTGATTCAAAGATTTCGCCAAAACGTACTCTCTACTAATTAAACGTAAGTAGCCTACATCAAACAAAAAGAAAGATAAAATATTATACACAAAGACAGATTTCACAATCAGAATTGATGGTTACAATGAAAACATGCATTAGTTTCAAATTCAGATATTAATTCTCCATAATAGCTTTATTCACTCTTTTTTGATTGAACAATCTTCTAGAGCATAATTGAATGAATTACTTTTGAACTTCTGGAATGAACCCGATGGATTCCTTTTGAAAGTAAAAAAGTCAATGTTGAAAATTTTTTTTCAATTCTATCTGAGTGTTCAACAAACAGAATAATAATTTTTTAATGTCGCTATAATTTTAACAATATTTATACTATTGTATAGAATTCAGTTCAGTAAGTCATCGCCATAAAAAGGGTCGTAGACATTTCTCTCTAGAGCAGCGTACTGTTCAGTGTTCATAGTCATGAGAGAAACGAAGGGCTATAGTCGAAGAAACCACCACTTCGCAATTGATGGCATGCCAAAGCCGCAGCCACAAGCTATTGAGCAGTGTCGAACTGACGCCCTTTCGAACTAGGGCTCTCAGCACAGTTACGCAGGCTAATTATTTTGGCAAAGGATTTATATGATCAGTATGATAAATGACAATAATAAGAAGTTCATTTTGCACTCTTCTATTGCACAATTTCAATACAGGAAAGTCGCCTTCTCCCAATTTTCGGCATTCTCTAAGTCTAAGGTGTCTTCCCAATATACAGCAAATACAGTGTCAGGCCCGCTTTGTGTCATAATAAATACAACTAGAATTTCCCTCAGCAATAAAGCACATGTCGTTTAGTTGACATGACACTTTTTGAAATATTCAATGTCAAAACTAGCCCAAATTTTTGGAACACCCTTTTTGATAATGTCATAATTCAAATTACTTTTCAACTAATTGAGGTCTTAATGGAAAAATACTAAGTATGATAACTTCAATATATTTGCACATACAAAATACTAATTTTAGTATTGTGCACTAATAACACAGGTCAACAATTTGAAACCAACTTTCTGGTGCATGAACAAAATTATTGCTTTCAGGGTAAATTTAGGTTGCTGAGCTTGAAAATAAAATCGTTGTTTGCCTATCAAGTTTGTTTTTTCACTGCAACCATCATACTTTAAACGTGATGACTGCACTAAAGAAAAACAGATTTAATCCGTGAAAACGGACTTCATTTTTGGATTCTCCACCCTCGAAACCACCAAAACCCTTCTTATCTTTGTTACACCAAATATTGTGTTGACCTTTGTAATGGCTGAATTCATATTAGCTATGGGTTCACATACTTGTCTAAATTTTCTGATTTTGATAATTGAATCTTAAATGTCACTTTTTATATCGTCTTCATATGATGTGGATGATTGTTTTCTGGTGCTTGTGTTTGTTGGTATGTTACCAAGTGGAAGATCCTTTGCTTTGCCAACTGAAGGAATTTCACTAAACACACAACATTTTCCACATAATATAAAAGACGTGGATCAAGACATAAACTAGAAACAAATTAAAAACTTTTGTCAACAAAACTCCTGATCATTTAGTTGTAAAGTTGTATAGATTCAATTCAACTTTCTAAGGTTACCACCGTGTTAAGATGCAAAATAACGTCGACTGATGCACTGTTTAAGGAAAACTTTTAAAAATGACGTGCTGTGTGTTGGCAAGTCAATAACCACCAACTTGTTTCAAAGCGGCCATTAAAATTGAGATCTTTGTCTTTCTCACCAATGGAATTCAAAACTTTAACCACTCAATACAAGCAATTGCACAAAAACAATTTATTCAATTAAATCACAGCATAAATGACTGGAGAAATCTCCTAGACTAAAAACAAAGCATCGGCCCAAAAACAAAATACTCTAAAACAGAAACTTACTCTTTGCTTTTTGACACTATTGCTTTTGACTTTTCTACAAACGTGCTCAATAATCCTTGTCGTACAATGTACATCAAAAATAAAAATAAACCTGCATATAATTGTATTTGACTACTGCAGCATAAACCTGCTTCATTATAAAAGGTAGCCTATATAATTATAGGTAGTCAACATTTTCCAAATGTAACAAATTAAGCCGCACTTTCTGGAAGCCAGGATTAAACATTCCAGCACTATTTCTCTAATTTTCATTCAAATTTTATTTTATTTTCCAATTATTATGTTGAAAGCAAAAAATGCATATTTTTAATTCAATATTCTTCCTTCTCATTCATGATGTAATTTCATGATGTAAATTGGATAAAGTCAAAGAAACTTAGTCAAATATGTTGATTTTTTGTTTTTTTTTTATTTTGAAGAATTTCTCAAGTTTAACCAAGCAAAAACTCTTAGGGGTTTTATTGCACCCTCAATCTCTGTATCTATGTAGCTCAGTAATGGAAAACGCAAATAAGAAAGTAATGCAAATCGGTTTGATAACATGCGGCAAGGTGACCGTACCGTTCTTATACACTAGGTACTTTTATGGATTCGAGCATTGAATTGTTAGTCTAATTTTAGTTGAACTAATCTCGTTAGGTTGACTAATGACTATATTGCTTAGAATAAAAATACGATGCTCACAATGAGTTTGAAGCACATATTTTTGTCTGTTTAGCAAGCTACATTTACATGAAATGGCGAACATGCTGCACCTTTTTAATTCCAGTGCCTAGAATGGTCTATTGAAATTTCAACTACAACACAATTGTACAAAATAAACCTCAATAGCGCTAATTACAGTAGGCTACTCTCGATTTTAAGTATGTTTTAAAATTTTACCTTGTAGTGAATTCAGGATAGCAAAAACGTACGAAAATCCTACTTGTACGTTTTCACTAGAGTCTGAAGCAAACACAAAGAATCCAAATATCCACGTTCCTCCATCAGTCAAAAAAAGTGTCCAAGAAAATAGCAAGTTGCGTGTAATATCAGATGTTTTCATAGAACTCTAAACAAATGTTATTGAAAACAAATCGATTTCGCTAATATAGCATCCTCAGTATGACTAGACATGATCATACTGAGGATGCTATATTAGCGAAACCGATTTATGATTACAAAAATGAAGCTGGTAAACTGTTTGTTGAGTTGAGTAACAGGACTGATTCCTCTCTTTGAAATATGACTTACTGTATACACGGTACTACGATTTGCAGATAACTAAAAGCTATTTTACACTATCGTCAAACACAGAACAATATCGGTGTAATGCAAGTGCTTTCTAATGTGATAAAATTGTAGTGGGAAGCTTTTTTCATTCATATCCAGAACTCTATTTTCTTGACCGTGTTGCAATCGCTGGCTTGCAGAAAACGGCTTCAACTTGCAAGGCGTTGAATCTTCATTGGATTTTGGAGATAATTCTGGAGCTAACGATGATTAACAAACGTTTTTCTGTGGGTATATAGTTGTTTATTGTAAAGTTGATACTTCAATCGCTTCTTAATCTTCATATATCCGTTTTTACTGCACTGTAGTTGTGTTATGATAGAACATCAGGTATCAATGCAAATTCTTTTACTGTATAACATGAAATCGGACGTCTCAATTCTCGGCATGGAATTGAAAATTCCGATTTGTCGCTAGTCAGTCTGGAAGTCTCGTTAGAAAGTCTCAATTCATCTAAACATCAATTATCTGGCTATGGAATTTCAATAATAATCTCTATACTAAACCTATGTGATGTAAAAGAAAAGGTGACTCCTATACTTGATGCGAGCATCAGGGTATGAGAAGATAAGGTTCTCATTATACTAAGCCTTCGGCACTAACGAGAGTAGGGTAGCCAGTTCCTTTCTTTCGGCCGCCTTTCCTTCAGCAGCTATGCCCACCCAATTTATTACACCCTGGGTAAAGGTGAGCGGTGTTTTTCAAAAACCAGCTTAAGCTGGGAGTCGAACCAGAATTGCATGATTGGAAAGCGAGCGCCTTATCCTCTGCACCATCCCACCGTCATATGATGTATTTAAATTTAAAAATATACCTTACTGTGTGTAGCTTCCGAAAATATTTATCCAAGCATTAATCTCACCTTGCTGATGGTTTTGCGTCCACAAGTCACTTTATATGTTGTTGCCACATAGACAATGAAGTTAAAACCCAACATGATGGCGCATGGTATAATTATTAAATATTTGATCAAATCCAGAGATATCCAACATCTTAAAAGTCACAATACTATTGTCAGTATAATGTGCTAATAGTGACTTTTTAACACATACAGCATAGGCTGTTTTGCATCAGAAATGCATAATTTTGATAATACAAATTCGCACGGAAGCAATTTCCCACCTTTCTGGTATTATTTGAAGTGTTGTACCCTTACAGTAAGTTTTATGTGAAATAATCATAATGGGGAAAAAGAGAAAACTATCATGATTATACTTCCGAAATACAGTATTTCAATGATATGCAAATTTACATCTTATTTGAACAAAATGGTATGGTGATTGAAATTGAATTTTTTTGTCTTTCTGGTCGATTGCGATGGTTGTCGAAAAGCATGCAACGTTATAAACATTTGAAGCAATTTAGTACAATAGCCACTCAGTCAAACGATCTACTGTCATGTGGATCTCACAATCGACGCAAATCAGTGAAGTCATCTCTGTCCCAGCCAGCACGCATTATGATTGCAAGACCTGCTTCAACTTCTTCAATTGTGAAGTTTTTGTAGACAGAATTAGGCAACAGTTTTCATTCCTAGGTCTGAGATCGATTCCGTGTGGGATCATACCGCAAACTTTAAAAACCATACAGATTGTGTATTTCTTGCATAATAGAGTGAGGATAATTCGGGTAATAATGTGATGACATTGTAAATCTACAGTAATAATAATTAAAAATTAGCCCTGTCGCTAAAAGACCGGCCTAGCTGTTGTAGAGCGACAATAAATAAAACCTATACATTATTATTCTGACAATAGCATGCAGCTTTGACTTATGGGCAACTTTCTACTAGCAATTTCAAAGTAATAGCCATACAAAACCTTATGTGCCGATATGCTTTGGTACAACACTCCCAGCTTCACAAAATTAAGAAAATGTTTGTAAGTCTTTGTTTAGACAAGCGATTCAGAACGGTTCCTAAACTAAGAAAAAAGTGCTCTAAAACCTCGTTTTGTAACACTAAAAACAAGTAAAATTTATCTCAGTGATATATTTGTTTTGTCTGATCCTGTTATTGCCAACAATAGAAATTAAATGTAACATCCAGATACGTACTGGTCATTTACTTTCATGTAATTGTCAACATCCAGTCCAACCACTATGGAAACAAACACAGCTGGCATTAACCAACCCCACAGGCTTGAAGTGGTTACCACCATCCGATCGGTCACGTGAGCTTTGGTGTACATCACCTGGAAATAGTGTCAACAAATGGTTGGTTATTTGTGACTAGTTGACATGTTAAATAGTGTCAAGACATGCTTTTTGTTGGAAGCTAATTCACAGTTGAAATATTTAAATCTATGACAAACAGTAGAATGAAATTAATAATTTAGTCACGAGGAAAACTTCAGTTTTAGTTTCATTATAACCGCTATATTTTTCAATATCATGGTGTTTCACTAGCTCTGTTCTTTGAACACTGTTGTCAACGTGGCCTGATAGTATTCTGCAAGAATGGTCATGATCATTTGGAATTAACTATTACTCGAGTAAAATGAACATGATTTTTGTAACATTGTTTCAGAAATAAGATTTAAAAAGTATGACAAACTTACATGAACCAACGTCATATAAATAAAGAAAGCTTCAATTGTCATCCAAGCAATTGTGCTGAGAAAAAATAAATGCAAAAGCACAGCTACTGCAATGCAGCCTTCATCAGAGGATGTAACATATTTCTGCTGACTAAAAATGAGAAGAAGGTTGAGGCAAAGCAACGCCAAGCAAAGATTTGCCAGCAAGAAAGAGGATCGGAATTTTGTTCCAGTGGATGTTGATCTGAAACCAAGGATTTATAGAAATACGGGATGCAAAGGCACTTGCTTAGAGTGGGGTGCGTTATGAAATAGTGTTGCCAGATTTTTTTTCAGCAAAAGGTCTATTCTTGGTCAACTTAGAAGTAAACCGTTGCTTTCCAGTTAAATATATTCCAAAATTTGTAATATCCAACAAATTTAATTCGATGTGTTTACAAATTAATTCTGTTAAAAGCAATTAGGCAGCAGCCGATAATTACTAGATGAGCTACTGTTACATAAAATAATCAATTTATCAATAATTAGCTGTCAAATTGTGATTGAATTTGTTAGTTTATTTCAAGTTGTAATTTTTACCGACCAAAGTGAGGCCTAATTGTTGTGGCTTATCCATTCTTAAAAGTAACTAGTTGACTAGTTGATGAGAATGAAAGATGGCATTGGATAAATTTTTTAAAGCTTTTAAAAGTCTTGGGCTAAGTTTAATTCAAAAGCTTTGTTTATTGCTTAACTGACCAAAAACAACAATTTAACTAAAAATATCTGGCAACATTTTTGCATAACGCACCTTACTTTGAGCAGACGCCTTCGCATCTTCAACTTTTAGAAATCCTTACCTAAAACATGACCTCATTAGAGAAATTATTGACATGATTCCTTTGGCAATCACATACTGAAAACAACAGCCATGGTAACCTTCAAGCTGTAACATGAAACTTACGAATAGAAACTAGCAAAGTTGAAGCATTAAATAGAAATGAATCAACAAGTGAATAAAAAAAATAACAGTTAACCTCTCAAGTACAAGTAGCTCCACACAGAGTGAAATTTACATGCCTTTTGACTCTTTTTTATTTCTTTAAAAGTAATGTCTAAAAAGACATTATTGACCCAAAAAGAATGTCTAAAAAGACATTATGAAAAGTAACTACGGACAAAGGCCAGTGTTTCAATCTTCCGATCTCTTCAGCGTAGTAAAGTGAAGGTGGAAAGTTGTCTTGAAGTGTTGAAGTGTTGGTTGAGGTGATGATTTGAAACTTGAGTGATTGTTGATTAGTGATTTGAAACGTGACTTCAAGACAACTTTCCACCTTCACTTTACTACGCTGAAGAGATCGGAAGATTGAAACACTGGCCTTTGTCCGTAGTTACTTTTCATAATGTCTTTTTAGACATTCTTTTTGGGTCAATAATGTCTTTTTAGACATTACTTTTAAAGAAATAAAAAAGAGTCAAAAGGCATGTAAATTTCACTCTATGTGGAGCTACATGTACTTGAGAGGTTAACTGTTATTTTTTTATTCACTTGTTGATTCATTCATATCAGTTTGTATCCTCTGTGGATCCTTCTCTAGTATCATGGGCCAATCCTATAGATGTTTGCTAGTACACCCCTTCATTTTCTTTGAATTAAATAGAAAATTTGTTATTTTTATCAATCTTGTCAAAGTGTTGAAAATGAAAACAGTGAGCTATGCGCAATACAACAGAAAGGTGTCTCCAAAACAAAATCACAATTGGCTCAAACCAAGAGCGATATGTATCTGCCGACACAGGTACAAAGTTATGACATAAAATATTATTTTTTATGTTTAGTTCAGTTGTTTTTATTTCTGATCAACAAAGCAAAGGTCGAGAAAAAGGTAGAAGCGACAAATCGAGACCTTAAAACGTGCTTGTGACCGAAGTAAGTTATTAAGTTGAAAGAAATTTGGCACGGTCACAACACCTTCATGACAGTTTTATGAACAAGTTTTTTAATAAAATAAAGCATTCTCTCAAATCATACAGTAGAGCAGTGGTTTTCAACCTTTTTGGTGGAAAAGAACCCAATGAAGCATTCCAAAAGCTCGAGGAACCCCTGTTCAATAATTTAATTGCCTTATGCAAAAAAATCGTTTGATCAATAAATTTAAAATACTAAATACTCATGTTCAGATTTACCGGTGTACAAACGACTAAATTGTCTGAAAGAACTCCTTGAAGCGAAGAAAACATGTCGACGAAATTTGGCAGGAAAGCAGAAAGTGAAGGTAATCGCACCACAAGAAAACAACGAAAATTCGGGATCGCAGCGAACGTGTTAAAGTGTAGCAAATTTATTAATAGTGGCAAACCTAATCAATATTTGATTAAACAATATGCATATAGTAATAAGATAGACTTTCGGATTTGAACGTAAACTTGCGGAACCCCTAGACTTACTGGCGGAACCTTAGGGAACCCTGGTTGAAAACCACTGCCGTAGAGTAATAGAATAAAACCAGACAGTATTAGGAGAGCATTGGCGTGATACGTCAATTGTTGGACTACGATACTATATCTTACCTTACCACCGCGAATACAGTTAAAGTCAAAACCAAGCAAGCACTTGATATCGAGGAACCAATCAAAGTTATCCAATTCAGAGGAGCAGTATTAATAGCACCACAAGGAGTCTGAAGAATAAGAATGTTATTTAACTCATTTGTTATAATTTAGCCAACTTGTTATGTAAAAAAAACAAAAAAAATCATTTAATTTAACTCAGATTTAGCATTGACGACATTGTCCCTGAGACTGGCAAGAAACATATGACACAGACTACGCCATTTCTACAAACCGACTTAAACAACTTTCGAATATAGATCTGCCTTCAATAAATACGTAGATTCTTTACTAATAAAAACTTCCAAATAAATGCAATCAGAGTAGGACATCCTAGCTACGTTGCAAAATTAACATCCTAAAAGATAATAATCGGAGAATCGTTCCACTCAAAGTATTCAAAAAACTATATTGCGGTAAATTTCAATTTTAAAATTTTTCTATTTAATAGGCTTCCAAAGTATTTCAGAGTAAACTCCGACAGGTTGTCTGCGTAACGCCACATGTTATGTCATTGCACAAAAACTATCCTATCACATTATGTCTTACTGTATAAAAGACTGGCAGGTTTTATTCGAGAACCATAAAAAGATAAGTCACAAAAATCAGTCTTAACTTCTCTGTACTCTTGAATACTGCGCAGTGTACACCTGCCTGATGTCTTAATGTCCAATGTCTTCTTCCCCCGTGTCGCGATATAGGCTACCAGGCAACCCATCGGTTAGTCACTGCCTGGTGTCATCATCAGCAGACCATACCATCAAGTGGTGTGTTCAGAAGATGTCAAATGTTATTACGAAAACCAGTCAATGGCTTACACCATCAAGACTGGCAACTTTTTGTTTCTGCTGGAACTTAACTTATCAAGTTTCATTACAAAGACTCTGTATTTTAAGTAGAAATTGGAAACCAAATATATGGTATTCCAGATGAGCATTTCCAGTGACTAAAATAAAGACACAAATTTGTTCTAGCTAAAACAACCTTTTATATTGAGACTGAACAGCAGAAAAATGTCGTAGCTTCTGGTTGAGATTGGCACCAAAAGAAGAAACCAATACAACTTGTCACGTTCCTTCCTTCTCGGTATTGATTTTTGGTTGGAAACTCTTAAAGGGCGAGGAAACCCAAATTAACTTTGCGAGTTTTTTGTTTCAGCATGATGTCATTGTGTACAACATGCGTTTTAGCAATAAAAAAATCCAAATTTTGTTGCCCCCGTCTCGCTAAGGCCGCTTTTGTTTGATACCCGTGTGCGAGGTCTCGTTGCACATCAAGCTGTGATGCTGTTCGCTGTGACGTCACAAGGTACATATAGTTGTGGCCAAAAGTTTAAGACCAGACTTGATTTATGACGATTTTTGCATTACTTCAAAATACTGCATCAGAAATAAGATGATGCATAACGATGATGCAACTGAAACAATATATGATGCAGTATTTTGAAGTAATGCAAAAATGGTCATAAATCAAGTCTGGTCTTAAACTTTTGGCCAAAACTATATGTACCTTGTGACGTCACAGCGAACAGCATCACAGCTTGATGCGCGCGAGACCTCGCAAACGGGTATCAAACAAAAGCGGCCTTAGCGAGACGGGGGCAACAAAATTTGGATTTTTTTATTGCTAAAACGCATGTTGTACACAATGACATCACGCTGAAACAAAAAACTCGCAAAAAGTTAATTTGGGTTTCCCCGCCCTTTAAAAGACATATTGTAGGTCCTCCTTGTCCATAGACCGTGAGCCTGCTTTGCTAATCCGTTCAACCAAATACAAACGTAAAATGGCATTTTTTTTCTTACAAGAATGGCGATGCATGTGCTTGAATTTTTTTGGTTTCAACTGCTGTCCATACAACATATTCATACCTTATGATATACAACAAAGCCTACAGATATCACCGTTTCATTGAAAACTCCACATAATAATGATAAAATTGCTTTACTTCTGGAAAGCCGAATTCCAAGTCTTTAAAGCAAAATTACCTCATCTAACTGTTTGCATATCTAATTTTTAAATATGACATTAATTGAATAGTTTCTTTATACTTTTGTAATTTTTAATACCGACACACATTTGTATTGCACAAGAAATGTTTATCTTTGATAAATTGTGCTGTTCTCATTTTTTGTACACAACCTATATGTTTGTGTTAAAATAGATTGATACAGTTGTCAATGCCATACCGTAAACAATTTTAACTTTTGTACTTTTCGTGTTGCCAAAATACACCATTTAAACTTACAAATAATGTTGCAAAGTTTGTGAGGTGGTTAAAAATACAATACACTCCTAAGTAAGAAGGAGCGATTGTTTCTCCTCCTTCATCTGTCCACATATAAGTTGCTTCATCCCAAAACACACATCCTGTATTGGCAGCTGCTAGTTCAGTATCATCCTAAAAGTATTTACGTGGGTTTAATTTGCAAATGTTATATAGTCATCTGTGAAACTTTTACTTGTATAATGTATATACCATATTAGCAGGCCAACTATTGTGTAGCACATGTAGAACTGAGTAAAAATAAGGCGGTTTTCCTCTGTAAATTTAAACAAAATTGATTTTAGTTGAATACTTGAATAGAAAGATCTGACTCTATGACTACTACAACTGCTTCATACCTATGGAGTTCATTTACTCTTACAACGTAAAGAATTGAATTTATGTAATTGTAGCCTACTCTAAATTGTCGAAAAAACACACAAATAAATTTCTCGTTATGTGCGCATCACTGTCAGTATCCTCTAACCCTCACCCTTTAAAACTAACAATATAACTAACATGACTTTGTTTTTAAATGGTAATTTACCTTTTGGCTAAATGAGAAATAGAGCTCTATTGGATGTTGAAGATTTTTCACGTCATCATTTCCAACAATTGTAGCTGTCAGAACAATTTCTGAGTTGACAGTTTGATTCTCAGATTGCTGGATGCTCGAATTGAAAAGAGAATCATCGAGAAACGCATAAAAACTAACCCGACTCTCTGTTGATAAAAACAAATTTAGTAGGCTAATGTTGCTAATGTAGGCTAATGTTGCTAATGTATTTGCTTGAAGTATATTAGAAAATTAAACTCCAAACATAAGCGTCGATCAATTCAAACCAGGTATGACGGATTTGACGGATTTGAAAAACTTATTATCACAAATTTAAAGTCGATAAATAATCATGAATATCACATTTGAAATACACACAAGTTCATGTCTAACTTTCAAACACTTTGCTAATTCAAGCTTTAACTCGATAAAAATCAGATAAGATTTCCAAATACTGTATCTCTTCAAATAATTAAAATTTGGACATGACAGATTTTTATTAAGATTCTTTTTTCAGTTGAAGTGATGTTTACTGTAGATTTTATCAAATATTTTTTATCAGTATATTTTGCTAAATTTTTAAACATTATTTATATAATTTTATCAAAAGTTGAAAACTAATATATTATGTTAGGATGACGTAAATACTATTATCATTTGCAAAACCGTCTATGAAGCAAGCCTGCTACAAATGTTTGATGTGGTAGACCAGCTACCTGAACTTTTTTTGATAGCCTCCATTGGTACATATATAAACGATAAAAACTTTTCTTGAGCAGGTTTAGTTTTTGAAATATTGAATTGGTCCTCACGGAAGCCAAGGTCACTTGGTGTTGGCAGACCATTGAATATGTAACTTATTCCGGGTATACCGTCTGCAACGTCAAAAACAACAAGTTTTGACTGAAGCAAAAATGTAACAAGAAAGACGAAAATCTGTTATATTGCTTTTTTTGCTAAAAATAATGGTTCAGGTAAATTGACAGCAAAATGTGGTAAGCAACAAACAGCAGTTTGGTTGGTGGTACACTGCTGTGCGATTATAGCGACCTTCATCAGTTTTGTATTGTCTATTGTTTGCTGTAGCCTGCTGGTGTGAGCTCAATCTTTTTGTGATTCCTTTTTTTGTACCACAAGTATTTCTAAATGTTATCTCCAACAATGTTAGATATTTAACTAAATGGATAAAAGCGGAATAAAATTGGATACGAGTTTAGAAAGTTAAACACGCTCAAGTTTGCATAATTTTTAGGTTGCACAACTGTTTGTTAAATCATTTAGTTGCAAACATAAATCTATATGACACTTAGAAACCAGGCTAACTCTTGGTTTTTCAATGAAGTGGTTTTCCATTGAAACCGCAATAATAACATACATGTCAGCACACCAATGAACGGGAAATGATTGGACAACTTTAGAGCGGTTGCAACGTATGACAGTACTGGATGGGGTGGAATGTTATATATCTCTATCTGCCATTGACAAAAATATTCACAGCATAGAACTACTGTCCTAATGATCAATTGGACTACTCTGTTACAACAGATATTTTGCTTTTTTAATTGTTATAGTCGTCATTTTATTTACGTTGAATATATGTAACTCGTGACCAGCGTCACTACATAATCACCGTTCAGCGTTTTCTGGTACAGACGTTGGAATTGATTACCACCGCACGGCGCGTGTAATCAATTGATCGTTCTGTACCACGTTCCTCAGTTGATTGTTTTGCGTTTCTTTCTTACTATATATTCCGTTGATTTTACAGTGAATCAGTAAGTACAAGAGGTAAATGGTTTTCTCACTTGGTTGGCTATCGCTACAATTATTATTGTTTATTTTATATTAAACGTCTGGAAATACAACAGACATTTAACTGGCGTCGTCAGCAGGATCTTTACAGAATTTCTACAGGATTTTAGAAACATGGAGAAACTGATCGAAGTCCTGCAACAACAAATTGTCAACCAAGAACGTCAGACGAAGGAGCAAATTGCCAGACAAGAAGAACGTCACCAGGAACGTCAAGAAGAACAAGAAAGGCGCCACCAAGAACAACTACGAGAAATACGAGCCCAGACTGCGAGATCACAGCCAACAACAATACAACAACAGGTATCTTTACCTAAGTTTGTAGCGTTCGAAGCCACCACTGAACTGTGGGCAGACTATTGGAAGAGGTTTAACACCTCCCCGATAAATCCATTGGACGAAGCTTTACGTACTCGTTTTATTTGTTCAATAGGTAACGAGGCGGTGCTTAAGGCGGTATTCAAAATCAGAGCTGATGAACTTACTTTCAAACGTGCGGTGGAGGTTGCATCAGAAACCGAAGAGGCAGCCAAGGTGGCTAAAGAAACTGTTTACGGCACTCCACCAGCACCAGTTGCGAAAGTAAGGACCATCAGCAAACCTCCAAAAACTAGGCAACTTACAGGTACTTTCTTTACTTCTAAAAATAAAGAATGCTATCGCTGTGGTAATTCCAACCACAACGCCAATGACTGTAGGTTTAACAAAGCCTCTTTCTGGCCTCTTTCTTTCTTGGCTTTTCTGGCGTTTAAGAAAGCCACTTGCCATTTCTGCAATATTACGGGACACTTACAGAGTGTTTGCCGAAAGAAAGCTAGACAGTTCAAACCTTCTAAGATAAATTGTATCGAGGAAATTAACATGCTTTCTAGTTCTTGCAGAAAACCTCGAAATTCAAAGTTGGAAGTACCGATCTCCATTAATTCGGTAACCACACACTTAGAACTGGACACTGCTACAAATGGAAATTTCCTTTCCAGCGACGTCTGGACTCGGGTAGGCGCACCTCAATTGCAAGCACCAGTGTCGCAGTTCCAATCTGCTACCAAGCATCTAGTACCAATCACGGGTTCTTTCACGGCCCAGGTAACTTGTCCTTCCACGGGAAGGTCAGATAATATTTCTTTTGTAGTCACGACAGTCAAAGGACTAAACTTGCTAGGTCGTGGTGCAATCTCGTCTTTAGGGATTTCTATCGATAAATTCCTTCTGTCTAACTGTTCTACTTTACAGAGCATCCAGTCATGCGACAAGCCTGATAAGAGTCTGGAGAAGGCATGCTCCCTCTTATGTGATGAGTTCAAAGATGTTTTTAAGCCTGAACTCGGGTGCTTACGAGATTATGAACTAGACATAGATTTTAAGTCTGATGCTAAACCTGTTTTTCTAAAACCTAGGCCTGTACCTTTCGCGCTAAAGGAGAACTTAGCACAAGCCTATGATTCGGGCATTGCACGTGGTGTATGGACACCAGTTCAGTTTTGCGATTGGGGCACACCGGTTGTTCCAGTCCGTAAGCCTTCAAACTCTTCAGGAGCGAAGGCCAAGTTACGCATTTGTGGCGATTATTCAGTCACGGTGAACCCTTCCCTGGAGACCCATCGTCACCCGTTACCCTTACCAGAAGACTTAATGCAAAAGTTGGGTGGTGGGTACGGTTTCAGCAAGATAGACTTGGCTGATGCCTACAATCAGATTCGACTTGGTCCTGACAGTCAAAAACGACTTGCATTAAGCACTCACCGTGGCGTACTTTTACAAAATGTTTTACCTTTTGGCATATCTTCTGCTCCAGGTTATTTTCAGAAGATCATGGACGACCTTACAGCCGACCTTCCAGGGGTTGCAGTCTACCTAGACGACATTCTTGTCAGTGGCACTACTGCTGAGGAGCATCTCCAGAATCTTAGACGGCTCCTCGATCAACTTCACTCAAAAGGCCTGAGGTGTAGGAAAGACAAGTGTAAGTTTGCACAACCTCAGGTAGAGTATCTCGGACACATTTTGTCCAGGCAGGGCATCTCCAAAGGTCCCAAGGTAAACGCCATATTGGAGATGTCTGCCCCCACTGACGTATCTTCTCTTCGTTCATTTTTAGGTACCTTACAATTTTATTCGAAGTTTCTACCGTTGAACACTTCCACTGTAGCAGAACCACTATACCATCTCACGAAAAAGGACATTCCTTGGAGATGGGGAAAACAAGAGGAAAACTCTTTTGTTCAGCTGAAGCATTATCTTTCTACTGATGAGGTTCTTACACATTTCAATGCGTCACTTCCGGTAGGTATCGCATGTGATGCTTCTAGTGTGGGCATTGGTGCTACTTTGTTTCACCGTTACCCAGATGGCACAGAACGGCCTATAGCAAACGTTTCAAAAGTATTAACAGCTTCGCAGAGAAACTATAGTCAAATTCAGAAAGAGGCTTTGTCGATAATTTTTGCGCTAAAGAAATTCTATCAATATCTTTTTGGTAGATCATTCATTTTGGTCACAGATCATAAACCATTGCTTAGTCTTTTTGGCCCGACCAAATCGACACCTTCTTTGGCAGCAAATCGTTTGGCTCGTTGGGCACTCTTTTTATCGCAATTTACATACACTATTGAGTACAGGAAGACAAAGGATCATCAAAACGCTGATGCTTTGAGTCGCTTACCAGCAGGAGGGGATAAAGTCTTCGATGAAGAGGAAAGTGCGGATGACATTGATATCGTCTGCGCTATCGATGCTTTGGATTTGCAGGTCCAGACCCCAAATGCTGCATCACTACGTAAAGAATCTTCTAAAGATCCTATCATTTCCACGGTAATGCGTTTCATTCATGAAGGATGGCCGGCCAAGTCTTCTCCACAAGACCCGGTCGAACCGTTTCGTAAGTACGCAGACTCTCTTTCTACTTGTTACGGATGTCTACTTTAAGGTTCCAGAGTGGTCATCCCGTCCAAACTTCGTCCTTCCGCCTTCAATTGCTTCATGAAGGACATTTCGGCATTGAGAGAATGAAGCAGTTGGCAAGAACGTCCGTCTACTGGCCAAACATCGATCGAGACATCGCGGAACTTTGTCACAAGTGCAGTACCTGTGGCGAATATCAACCGCAATCTAAAACCCAGGTCCAATCATGGACGGTTCCAGAAGCACCGTGGAGTCGCTTACACATAGATCATGCGGTAGAATTCATGGGTTACCATTGGTTACTCAGCATTGATGCTTTTTCTCAATACCCATGTATTCATGCTACTACTTCCTTATCTTCAACAGCTACTATCAACCTGCTAGAAGAAGATTTTGCTCATTTCGGCTATCCCCATACTATAGTTACCGATAATGCTACTACTTTTAAATCCACAGAATTCCAAACTTTCTGTAAGGAGAGGGGTATGGTACACATCACGGGTGCACCTTACCATCCGGAAACCAATGGAGCGGCGGAGCGCCTCGTACGTACGTTCAAGCAAGCACTTCGCAAATCTTCCCTGCCCCCGAAACAAGCCGTCTTGGAATTCCTACAGCAGTATCGACGCACGCCAACTCCGAGTGGCTACTCTACAAGCCAATTACTCAACAATCGTCAGATTCGAACCAAGATCGACACGCTTCTCCCCACATCGTCTCAAGTGGTACCCCGACAAAAACCTCACAGCACGGACGCCTCCGAAGGTACAAAACGGCATTTCAAACCGGGAGATCCCTGTTACGCGCTATCATTCACTCCACGACGGAGCCAGGATCCTCGTTGGGTTCCAGCCGAGGTGATTAAGCGACAGGGTAGCCGAATCTTCCTGGTACGTCTGCTGCCACATGGTCCGACGTGGAGGCGCCATATGGACCAACTGCAACCTCGCTATGCATCATCGGAGGACCAGGAGCCGGGAGAAACTCCTGCACCAACAGTCGACTCCTCCCCTGTCTCCACCTCAGCTCGAACGGATTCGGACGACACACCGACTGTACCGGAATTCGGGCCACACAACCCACGAAGGTCGAGCCGTCGCCGCAGACCTCCGGCCCGTTTCGGACTTTGAGTTTTATTGTTTAATTCGGTGTCTTGTTCATATTTTTCTTTGTGTATAAAAATTATCGGGGAGGTGTTATAGTCGTCATTTTATTTACGTTGAATATATGTAACTCGTGACCAGCGTCACTACATAATCACCGTTCAGCGTTTTCTGGTACAGACGTTGGAATTGATTACCACCGCACGGCGCGTGTAATCAATTGATCGTTCTGTACCACGGTTCCTCAGTTGATTGTTTTGCGTTTCTTTCTTACTATATATTGCGTTGATTTTACAGTGAATCAGTAAGTACAAGAGGTAAATGGTTTTCTCACTTGGTTGGCTATCGCTACAATTATTATTGTTTATTTTATATTAAACGTCTGGAAATACAACATTAATTCTCTTTGATAGTACACTTATCAGTATGGTCCAGATCATGCTCTTATCTGCCTCCAACATTTCAATAACCACTAACCAGCTATGAACGAATAGGTTATAGGTGAATTGTTCGTAAACAGTTGTTCGTAAAGCAATTGTTCGTAAACAATTGTTCGTAAAATCAATTCTTCGTAAAGCAATTCTTCGTAAAGCAATTCTTCGTATACATCAATTCTTCGTATAGGTGAATTGTTCGTAAACAGGTGATAGGTGAATTGTTCGTGAACAATTTTTCGCAACAGCAAGGTTTGTCTTGCAATTTCCGATGAAGGTGCGTAATGCAAATTTCCTGAATAACCAAGTTACGACGACACAAAGAAATAAGCACAACGAAAAAGCGCATTTTTGTTATTTATTGGAATACCACAATTGTCTGTGTTTAGCAATTCTTTGCTTACACTACCAATACTACTTTGAGTAACTTTGTACAAATTGCCCACGAGCCAAGTTTAGTATGAAGTATTGTGTGCAATTCCACGCAAGTAGCCTAATCACAAATTTCATCATCTTGAAAGTCTTGACGCCAAGTTCGGATGACTCTAGTTAGTCTTTCTGCACTGTCCTTGTACGGTACTTCTTCTTTGGAGGGGGTCCTGCCTGGCCACTGACATACTGTGCAATGCGAACCTCATTTAGGTTTTGCTTTCGCTTGATTGCAGATATGAACTTCCAAATATCTGGATGATTTGCAGATACCTGGACATGAACCCTCTGTGCCATCCTTCAATGCTATTATTAGTTTTCGGAAGGCCATTGAGGACGCCATCATAGCAGTAATGCCATTCTGAATCAGGGACTCTACACTCTGTCTGCTCGTCTACACTCTACAGGTACAGCACGTCTTTAAGCACAATTAGCACATCTCTAGCATATAGGCTACCCTAATTGATTGTTCGTAAACAATTGTAACTGTTTTTTTTTTTAAAGCTGTAGGCTAACTTTTATGAACATTTGTTTACGAACAATTAGTATTACGGTCAATTGCATGCCCGAAGAATTGCTTTACGAAGAATTGCTTTACGAAGAATTGATTTTATGAACAATTGTTTTACGAAAAACTGTTTACGAAAAAAACGTCGGACACCGAACGAATATACTGGTAGCGCGTTCCAAAATTGTTTTCTTATTTCGTTACTTTAAAAGTTGTTAGTATTCTTTAATGTTTTTTTCTTGTTTTAAATAGATCAAGTTTATCACGGTTAGAAAATAGATTATGACCTTGTCTACTTTTTTCTTTTGTTTGAACAACTGCAAATCCAAGTGTGGCTGCAACTTCTGCATATTTTTCTTCATCTTCTAATTTCACGTTTTCACTGACCGCATCAAGCGTCTCCAATATTCTAAACAATACATTGTTTGGTGACCTACATGCAAACCACCACACAACCGCACACCACTTCACCATGTCTGATCTGTTTAATGAAATGAAATTAAAAATGTTGCTATTTCTTTTTATTCTTACAGGAAATGGATTATAAACGACAATGCATTAGATTATATTCCTGATAAAATCCTTCTACCAAAAGCGAACAAAAACAGAAAAACTGATTTTAACCGTAATTTTTTTTTCAAAAAAGATGATATGTAATTTCAATCAGAATGTCTTAAGTATTTAAGTCCCACTTGCTCCTTTCTCCGCTTTTCTGCAATTCTTCTTCAGACACGTTAAGCAAGTTTCCGACCGTTTGCACAACAGAAGATGCTGTCTAATAATAAGTAAATACACAAAATAAACTTGGTAGTACCACCAAAAGGGGTTGTAAACATAATATAAAATAATACTTTACGAAAAAATTAAAATAAAGTTTAAATTTTTTTTTCAGCTCATATTCATGTTCTTGTTATTTCAAGGGCAGTGAACAAGTGAGGGGTGCCTTTACAAACATAACAGCCTCTATGAATCTAAAATCTGATCTGTGTATCTGCTTATGCACATATTTTTATTATTTGAAGTACCACTGTAGTTTGTTGACAATGCTCTTTATGCAATTTTCCAGGAAGAAATCCCAAAACACTCTTACCTCTTTCTCCAATTTAGACGTATTGACGATGCTTTCTAGAGCAGACACAGTTGAAGACACGTTTTCAGCATTTAAAGTTTCGGGTTCAGATGTCAGAATTTGTAAATCGTTTGCAACTTCTAGACGTTCTTTAGGATTTGTTATTATAATGTTCTCGAAATCCTGTGATTTTAAAAACATTTGCATTGAGATGAAGTAACTAAATAAGTAAGTTACGATTGAAATATACAATCAACAATATAAGTGGTACAATCAGCATATATTTAAATATTTATAATACTGTATGAATGTAGTCATGAACAGACGTAGCTAAGCAACACCACAACATTTGACATTTTAACGAGCAAAAATAAAATACAGCAAACGTTTTCGGCCACAAATATAGCCTTTATCAAGCCTAAAAGAAGATATTACATTCTATAAGAAGCAATTGAGATACAGTATAACAGTAAATAATGGTTTGATCCATTAGTAATGGTAGGTATGCCCTAAAGCAGTGATTTTCAAACCAGAGGACCATGGTCTTGTGGTGGGCCATGGTGCTATTTCTAGTGGGCCATAAATACTGGCAGTATGAAACAGGACCAAAAATTGCAAACATATTGAAATACCACAACCAATACCATACCACAAAACTATAAATAAAAATATTACTAAAAACTGCAGTAGGCCTAACTACACGGTTAAACTATTCAATACCAAGGATTGGCAATACCTGCAAAGTTACTGTACAAGATGACAACCAAGTAACTTCAGCCCATGTTCCATTGAGAAGGCAGTTCCGTGACCCATAGGGTGTTCCAGCTGGAAACAAATGGAAATACTGTGCAACATTGACTTTTATTTTTGTCTTTGTTATACAGTAGAATGACTCTTGAAATAAAAATTAGCCGTGGGCTGCAAGTTTGTGCGGCATTAAATTGTTAGATATATAATCTCTTTTCACATGTCCATATGTTTTTCGTTTACACTTACTATTTATTTTACCACAAATAAAGCCCATTGCCAATAAGACAATTTTCAGCGTTTTAATATGTGAACAGAATAATAATAAAGAATTGATTGAATGTAGGCTAACTTACGTGATTTGTTGAAAACTTTGGTTAGTAAATGTATTTGAATTTCGATTATCCGGAGCTTGTTAATCTGGACAATGTTCTAAAATGTCTCGATTTCAGACCAATAATGTCTGAGAACCTACCAGACTACCTGACAACTTTGGTCAGAAGTTTGCCCAGATGAAGATTAGACAAAAAAGAAGATTGATGTTGCTTTTATAAAATTAATGTGGATGAAATAATAATTTCTAAGGATTGTATTGCTGAGTTTAAATAAATTGGTCGTATCTGCTGTATATTTTAACTTACATTTTTCTGTATTAGTTTGAAAAAAGTGGGTCGTCAAAGCTTCGCTTTTAGTTTTTACTTAGTATTTAGATTGCTGTAGAAAAATGTTGAAAATCACTAGTTTAGAGTATCATAAGCATTGAAATTTATTGAACTTAATATCTTTACAATATGTTCTAAAACTTTAACGTATTATTTACATTAAAAGTACAATTTCTTACTAACTAATTTCTCAGTATCATAATCTTCGTAAAGTACAGGTACTTGTGTTCTTGACACAGATACAAAATTTCATTGTTTTTCTGTCTTATCAAATATTAATAACATTTCTCAGCCATGTACTGAGTATTGTTTGATATACTGTTCTACATATTTGTTGCAACCACCCCATTAACTGTTTGGGTACAATAAAGTATTTCAGGAAACTAATAGGAATAATAAACTCAACAACTAATAACTATGAGGACGATCTCAAATATACTTACCGCTAGGTGTGTCCAAACCACAAACAGTTTCAGACTTCGCCAAATATCCTGCTTGGGTTGTGGGGAAGACGACCAGGATAGAAGTGTTCGAAAAATACGAAACAACGTCTTTATTACACTGAACTGCAGAAACAGAACAAAGTTTCAACTTTGTCTTCAATAAATTAGAGTAATTTCGTAACAATCACGGTACTAGATGAAGCTAAAATCAAAAAAAAGTACTTGAAATAAAAACAACCAATGAACAAAGGGCAACTCTCACTGAGATAAATAGTAACAAGTGTGGCTTTGGAAGAATAACGTGGCCTTTCTCGTAACGAAGGATTTTTGTTTGAAAACTTTGCAAAGTTTTATTTCATTTCAAATTGTTCTATGAGCTTTGCCGCGATACTTGGTCATGTTGTCTTGACCGGACTGCAACTATCCCTTGTTGATAGGGCAACCAATTTGAACCAGAACACCACAATTGTCCAAGTTGCAAAACAGCAGCAGAACCGTTGATCATACCATCTGAAACTGTCCATGGATTGTACCAGATGGTTACAACACAATGCACCAATACAAAACTGGTTTTGAAATTTGGTTTCGAAATCGTAAGTTGAACATATTAAAATGCTATTTTACAAAAAAAACTATTACTACTATAAGGGTGTATTATATCGTAGAAAATTGGCTAATAAAATTAATGAAAAAGTCTATTAAAATATGAAGACTGTTCTTTCAGCTATGCTTACGTTGTTTTTAAATGTTTGCTTACATTGTCAACGACGAATACCAGCGATTGTATTGACAAAAAAAACTCGTGGTAGGCCTGCAACTAGAGCTAACGCTAGTACAGAAAATCAACAGTTGCTGTTTTATGTTGCAGTGTCACATTTCTAATGCAGTGTCAAGTCGAATCGAGACATGATATAACTATTATTCTATTGATACTACTGACGTTTAGAAATAGACGATAAGATGGCTACATGAATGAAAGCTACGTCTGTCTGTAATTGTGACGATATTCTTTTTTGCATCCTGTCGGTGACCAACTCCACACATTATTGCGTAGGCAAAACGATTGTAATGTAACACTTGTGCTTGTTCTTACAGCAATTGAAGAGGTGAGAAAGTACTTAAGTCACACTTGGAAAAAATAAACTCAGAGCTCTGTAAACAATCATACTATAAACATTAAATACTCTGGCAAGGTATCAATAGCAGAAAAGGTGCCTTTGGAGACTTAGGCACTATGTTTAGGCTCACATACTGTATCTTGGTAATGTGTTCGGTGTTCATAATGCAGATGCTTGAAGTGCTTGGGATAGATTTAATTCAAATGTGACTTAAGCAGTTTTCGTTGTCACCTCTTCAATTGTGTATTGTTGTTGTACAGAATATGTTTGTTTGTGGATAATTTTGGCCTCCTTCACAAGATTAACGTGGAGAGAGTCTTGCAACCAACTACCGGTCGTAGATGTAAAAATTTAATTGCAGTTATTGTTAAATGGTAAAAGGAATTTACCTGGTTTGCATATGAGTCCTACGTCGTGGTAATATCCATCGATGCAAGTACACTCGCACATTACGCCATTAATTCCACATTTGGAACAACCATCACACGTTGTTGGACATGCAACTGTTAAATGAAGATTACTATATTGATATAAATGACTCCCATTTAACATATTTATTTTTCCTCTTACAATTAAAATTATGTCCAATATTGTATCTGCTTTTTGATTGGTCAAAACACAACATCTGCAGCATGGACCTGCAAATTGCAAATACGCCAACGGTAATAATGTATTTACAGTAATATATCAAAGACGGTCTACAATGAAGTTACTAACAATTGGCTTGGAATCAATTTTTTTTTAATCATATTAAAATCAATATGTCAACAAATAGTTGAACTTTCATTGGACAATTACTCCATTTTTGAACCATAGTCACGCGAAGCCCAGCAAGGCAATCAAATTTAACTTATTTCAGTTTATTACAATAATATTTACACAAGTCAAAAAAGAAAACTGCACTAAAAAAAATTTCAAACGTTTTCGACATAACAAGATGTCCTCTACAAGAATAACACACAGTACATTTACATCTAAACAAAATACATTGGTTAAGTATTAAATATCGTCACCCATAAAAAACTGCCCAACATATTATTTTAGCTTTTGAGAAAAACACAAAAAATTGCCGCAAAGTTAAAACATAACTTTTTATTAACGAATTTTTGCACAAGCACTTATTAAAGTCAATTGAAAAACATGCAATGTTTGTAACCCGTAACAATGATGTCACACTGGCTAAAAGTGATATAGGCAAAAGTCATTTAGACATGAGATTTTCGTGCTTATGGTTGAGTGTTAAGCTGGTCAGAAACACTGTGCAGTTTTTGTTCTTTTTTACTGTTGATAAGGTTAATATTTAATATTTGACCATTTATTTTGTTATGTTATTCCTGAAGAGGACATCTTGTGATGTCGAAAACGTTCAAAATTTGTTTTCAGGTAGTTTTCGTTTTTGACTTGTGTAAATATTATTCTAATTAACTTAAATATGTTAAATTTGATAACGTTGCTGGGCTTCGTGTGACTATGGTTCAACTAGACAAACTTTCTAACAAAGCTTTACTGCATTTTTCTAACTCACAAGTTATAACAGAAGCCCCAGAAGATTCCAGCCCACTACCACCTTGATTGACAGCAGCCACAGTGCAGGTATATTCCGCGTTGGATAAAAGATCATCAATTTGTAATAAAGTTGCATCGATTCCATCTCTACCGCGGGTCTCATTGTCATCAATAGAGTCGCACGCGACGATGTAGTTTTTATCAAGTGTTCCTTCATTTACTTCATTCCACTCCAAGACAAACGACGAACTTGTTATTTTGCTGCTTGTGGGTGGACTGACTTGCTTAGGCACTGCAAGGTGAAAAATGATTAAATTTATTTTAAAACGAAATAATATTTCCTGTCTATTTCTCTTTAAAGGTATATAATATATACCACTAAGCGAAGAGTCAACACTTTGAAACATTAGCGATTGGCTTACGACACGACTTCCTGGTTACCATCAATTTAAATCAATCAGCAATATCAATAATGGTTGTAAATTGGACTTGTTTGGCTTTGTAACTAATTCCACAGAACTACATCAATATCAACACTTCATAACTGAACGCACACTGACATCTAAATTGAAATTGCAATAATCAATTTGCGTTGACCCCAATACCAAATCCTAATGAACATCAAATAATAAAAAGTGTCACCATCCCCCTTCTTCTTTTACTTTGTGTCGCCGAATAAGCAAAATTCTTTTAACAAAATAAAGAAACGTTGTTGTTAAAACTAACCAAACGTTAGAGAATTAATTAGAGAAATAATTAAATTAATGAAATATATCAATGGTTTCAAAAACTTAAAGATCAAATAAAAATACAGTACAAATATTTTTTTCAATACCTTGATGTATACAAAGATACGCGGATTTGTAATCTGCAGGTTGCTGCTGCAGATGCGGTTTATTCAACATTGCACTTGACTAATATAACTGGCTATGGGATGAAATTTGTTGAATCGTATCGAAATGAAAATGTCAACAAATAGGGAAATTTCTATTGGAAAATAACTGCCTTTTCTTTACTCACAAGTTACAACAGACGTCCCAGAAGATTCCAACCCACTACCACCTTGATTGACAGCAGTCACAGTGCAACTATATTCAGCGTTGGATAAAAGATCATCAATTTGTAATGAAGTTGCATCGATTCCATTTCTACCGCGGGTCTCATTGTCATCAATAGAGTCGCATGCCACGATGTAGTTTGTATCAAGTGTTCCTTCATTTACTTCATTCCACTCCAAGAGAACCGATGAACTTGTTATGTTGCTGCTTGTTGGTGGATTAACTTGCTTGGGTACTGCAAGGATAAAATTATATTTTCATACATTTCCAGAAAACATACGATATTTATTATAGAACGAGTAAACCTAAAATACATGCAATCATTTAATTTTTCATGACGATAAAGAATTTATGGTGAAACTATAATGTGAGCCATTGGTTCTCAAATAGTGTATCGTGACGCCCTTCCGGGACGTGACACCCATTCGTAGCGTAACACCAATTCCAGCCAATAAAAAAGGCAATTTTGTAAATTTGCGTATGTGACATGGGATCAATTCTTCATGGACGACAAGTAATGCCACAAGTATTGCCAAGTAATGCCATCCTCTGAGTAACATCGGCACCTGAAGGGATGGAAAACAAATGGCTCCTCGTGGCCCATCCTGTAAGTATTTTTGCATCTAAGCAGATGCGAAATGAAACTTGTCAACAAAGACCATCCATCCAGAAGGCACAGCTGCAAGGGTAAATTACTTATGACTCTTCTTCTCAATTCTTTTAGTGCACCAATTGCGCTTTATACATATTGACTTGTATCAATGAGCTGACTTGAAATCATATGCGTAATGCTTTTCATTTTCACTGGTGGTTTTCACTGGTTTTCATTTTCACGCCATAAAAAGGATGGTGAAGCTTGTTTCCCTCATTTACCAACCACAACGATATCTAATGTTGATATTGTGAATTTGTAGGCAACTTAATTTGTAATGCAAATACCAAGCTGTTCCAACTTTGCTTTGTTGCTTTAAGTTGTATTGAAGTTCACTTGATAAATAACACCGAGATGAACATAAAGTGATTGTTTAATGCAAGAGAAATAATGCAAAAATACGTCAATAAAACAATGTTTTTACTGGACCCTTATAATCTGATGGCAGAGCTCAAAATATTGAATTTTTAAACAAACTCCTTTAGTAACACAAAAACTTTGATGACAATGAAATGACGAAAATATTTTAACCAGCTTTGTTCATTACTTACATGTTTCACAATTTTTTCCACTGTAATTAATTGGACAATCACATTTGTAGTCATCGATGCAACCTTCTAACTCCATACAAGTTCCACCATTTTGACATTGATTGGGTGAACACGGTTGTGCAACACCTGAAAATATACCGTATGTTTTTTGTTGATTTTTAGTAGTGCATAATTTTAAATTGTTTTATTTTAAATTGTAAAGCTTTATAAATAAATTGTAAGCAACCCAAGTGTGAACTGTTATGTGCTTGCTCAAAAATATTTAAAAGTGAAACTTTGCTGAATTTCGTAGATCCTTGTTATAGCTTTTCACCTTGGACTGAGAAAGCTTTTATCAAAGTTTCATCCTGGCAGATTCGCAAACTTGTAGGTGCTTTGTACCACAGACGAAGGTCCGGTCACAAAGTTTGAATTATTGCATTCACTGCACAGTTTGAATTATTCCATTCAAAATCGAAAATAATTTGAAAATTTAGGGTTTTTATCTTAAACTTATCATGTGATAAAATATGCAAATCAGATGGACTTTTCAATGAATGGTTTTAACAAGGTAGAAACCACTGGTGCCAAAATCTGGTGTCACTGGTGCCACTTCATCTGGTCCAGATGTAGTAAAGATCTAGTCAGATACGTATCCAATCTGGTAAAATTCTGCACCAGATAAATTAGTTGTCTTAGTATGTAGAAATAAAAAAATCAATAAAAAACAAACACATTTTCATGTATGCTAGTCTCACAAGATTCACAATCTCTTCCAGTATAACGGTCCGGACAAGTGCATGTGTAGTTGATGATACAGTTTTTGAATCCCATACAAGTTCCATTGTTTTGACATGGATTATGTGAACACTCTTGTTCCACGCCTAAAATAAAAAAGTGACTCATGCAAATTTATAATTTTAAAAGGAAGATTTATTTGCTTATAACAAAAACTTAATGATCTGTTAAAGTCAAATTAAATCAACGAATAACTCGATTCAATTCTTTACCTTTTTATTATTCGACGGGGATTAAGATTAATTGTTGTGTGTTGAGTTTATAACAATGAACATTTTCACCAATTTACCATGTCTGTGTTTAAAGATCAAGTGAATAGAAGAGAAATAACCGGAACTAAGGAACGTTAAATTGTATTGCATAAACATTGCCAAGTAGTTTTAAAAAGGTGACGTAATTGCAGCTTTGACCTGAAAATCCTTGTTGACCGAAAAGGTAGCAAAACGTTTGTTTATAATTCCCCAACAATGTCACCCTATGGATACCAAAAGTAATGCTTAATGGTGTTTAATACGGGTCCTCATGTTTAATGTTCTCAATTGTACAGAAAAAATCTTGATTTATTATGAAATCAAACCAAAAACCTACTGTCGTTCACCTTAATAAAAGTGTTAAACGTCGATTCGAAGTCTTTCAAAAACATTACAATGCAAGACTGTTTTATGTATTATTTAATAAATTCACTTGCACACTCTTTGCAATCATCCCATTGACCGCTTACATAATCCGCGTCATAGGCACACCAAGGAGTATCATCATTATCCACATTTGTACACTGGTTGTAGGTCGTGCCCTTGTAAGTAAATGGAAAGTAGCAAGGAGTCCCATCTTCACCACAAAAGCAATCATCTGAACAAGTTCAGAATATTTCATTTGGATAAAATTTTCAGCAAACTTAATTTTCACAAGACTTAGCTAGTCTAAAATAGATAAAATGCTTACCAGCAGTTATAAACAAAAATTTACAATAATATCTTTCATCTTTATGCATTGTAAATAGCTTCACAACTATTTCAATAGAAAGCTTTATATTTTACATTATCACAGCTAGACACGTTTTTTTCTGAAAAAAAGGCGTTGTTCAATGAAGTTTATATAAACCTCAAACAAGTTAAATGTTTTATTACGTAATTATAGTTTTAAAAGAAAGCTTGTATTGTGGATGTATATACATAGCTAATTGCTGCAGGCTTCCTGGTATCAAAAACAAAATAACATGGGAAAAAATCACTCTGTTTCACATTAAATATAATAAAGACCAGAATAAGTAAAACGTTGTCGTTTGCATGAAGATTATATGAGGTAACATTATATAAGACGATAAGCTTTGTTGAACCATAGACACACGAAGCCCAGCAACGCAATCAGATTGAACATATTTAAGTTTATTACAGAATATTCACAATAGACAAAAAAGAAAACTACAATAAAGAAAATTTTGAACGTTTTCAACGCCACATTATGTCCTCTTCAGAAACAACACACAGCACTTGGAATACTAAAAAGTTTGAATGTTCATCAGGACAATTATCGGTTTTAGGACTAGTTGCGTTCATCTGATGAAACTGAAAGTTCATCTGATGACGATCAAGATCATTCATCTGATGACGATGACGATCATCAAGAAACGTTCATCTGATGAAACTGAAAGTAAATATGATTTTAAAAGTTGGCCAAAAGATGTTTGAGCATTTACTGAACTGAGTGCAAGAAGGATCTTAATGATTGAAATCAATTGAGTTCATAAGGAAAATTGTGACTAAAACATCAGTGATGTCATATACGTCACACGTGATTGCGTTATGTCCTTCAGACAGTGGTGTACGGTAAATTGCCTATAGACGACAATAAAATGAAGAAAATATGCTAACCAGTATTGTTCTGTGCGCGATACGGGCTACTTGTTCACTTTTCTTTCTTCGGTCTCAGTTTTCAACGACTTGCAAAATGAAGAGAAACAATATTTGTGCACTTTTGTTTTATTATTTCAGTTTCTTCTCTCTCTGGTGATAAGCAAAAAAATGAATAACCGTCCTGTAACTCAACCAACTTAAAACTGTGCATTTTTCTCAACCTAGTCAAAAAATGAAACGTGTAACTTACAAAAAATGTGAGATCATCTGAAGGCAAGCGCGAGACTAATTTAGTTTCTCGCGCGGGCTTGCGGTGATCGAAGCCAAACGTCACACCAGCCCTCCCCCAGATGAACCATGTGGTGTTCCAAACAAAAATGGTGAATCGACAAAACATATGTGATGTGCACAAATGAAATCACTGGATGAACAGAAGAGATGACCATGGTACTTTTGCACGAAAGAACAAAGTACTTCCATTACATATCACTTTTTTTTCTACGGACAAATTGGTTTCTTGGGCGAATTACATAAATCACTTTTGAGAACGTTTTTTGTCCTGCGAATCAGCAAGAAATTGATGTTTAATTAACACATGCTAAAAGATACAGTATTTCTATCAAAACCCATGACTTTAAATATTCACTAAAAAGTAACAATCTCATATTACAAAAATAATGATGAACTACATGAGCTTTTGCCAAAAAACGCAAAAACCTTCAGACAACATAAGATTACACTAAGTCAACATGAAATCTAACTACACAATTCTTACTTTAGCTAACATGCTATGCAAAGGACGCAGAACACAATGTAAAACAAAAACCAACGCAATATATATAACTACTGTGACACAAAATAGCACTGACATCAAAAAGCATCTTCAATCATTGAAGTAAATCCTTTTTCAAAAAAGAAAACTATTTTCTCTGAACTTTACTTTGTTAAAATGTGTATTTGTGTCAGTGCGTACATATAACAATGAATTCTTCAACAAAATCTAATCACAAAGCATCAGTTTTGATCAGCAACATGCAAGTTGGATGACATTGCTTTATGTAGAAGATTTCCATTTGAAACTAGCATAAATATTGCCATAACATCTCCAATTACAGTACAGTATGGTAAACATTTTAAAGCATAAATCTAAAATAAATCACATGCATATCCATCAAAACCATCAGGAATGGTTATAAAAGACATTTGAGGCCTGAACTCTTGAATTTTAAAGAAAAAACTAAACAAATTTATCAACTCTTGATTACCAATAGAATGAATAAAGATAGAATGTTTCGTTGTTATCGGGGTTTACCAGACAAATTGATCCACCAACTAAGAACGGCCATGCAACTTTCCTGCAGAAAGAGAAAATATTATTCAGGATAACATACAAATAGATTAGGGTTTGTATCTTGACGGCGGTACAACCACGCGGCCAGCACGCGTTTGCACAAAAGCCTGCCAACTATCCTCTTCCAGAGAGCCTGGGATTGTTTGAGCATTGTTGCCGTCCTGCCCGTTGCTGACATTCCGTTCTGGTTCATCTGGTGGTTTATAAAAAACTTTCAGTCTGTCGACAGAAACTGATTTTTCTTTGCCGTTCATCGAAAGTATAAAATACTTTTCATTGCGCTTGATTACTTCGTATGGTCCGCTGAATCGGGGACGTAGTGGGGCCTGTTGGTGGTCGTTTCTAACTATAACATACTTGCAAGTCCAGAGGTTTTTGTCCACATATGAAGTTACTTCACTGTGAACGCGTGGAGGTGTAGGGCGGATGCTGGCGAAGTATTCTTTTAGTTTGCGAACGAATTGGTGAGTATCCACAATCTGATTCGGGGATTCCCTAAATTCTTGAGGCAACTTCAGTGTTTCACCATAAACAAGTTCTGCAGGTGAGCATTCTAATTCTTCCTTCAGAGTGGTACGTATCGTCAGTAGAACGAGAGGGAGATTTTGATGCCAGGTGTCTGGATTCTTTTGCATACGAAGGGCATCTTTAAGCCTTCTATGGACAATTTCGACGATTCCGTTGCTTTGAGGATGGAAGCTTGTTGACGTAATATGCTTTATTCCCAGGAATTTCATAGCGTCATGCCACAGTTGGCTGATAAACTGGCCGCGACGATCTGAGGTTATGGATGACGGCACCCCATAATATTGGATCCAACCATGTAGAAATGCTTCGACGGTTGATTCCGCTGTAATGTCTTTCATCGGTGTAGCTGTGTACCAACGAGTGAATCGATCTATGACCGTAAGCAAGTATCGGTAACCGTTGCTGGGTGGAAGTGGACCAACAATATCGATATGAATATTGGAAAATCTACGAGACGGTAAGGTAAATTGTTGAAGCTTTGCTTTATTAAGTCTAACGATTTTTCCTTTTTAACATGCGGGGCATGTTTTAACCCAAAAGGCGATTTCTTTCTTCATGAGGTTCCATACAAATCGTTGTTGAATTAACGATCGAGTTGCGTTCACACCCGGATGTGATAAGTTATGAATCTTGTCGAAAACAAGTCTTTGAAAATCGAGAGGAATAATCGGTCTTACTTTTGGCATAGATGTATCGCAGATCAAGGCCACATCGCTGTTCTCAAGAGGAAATTCCTTCAGTTTCAGGTTGGACTTTTCTGGGTTGGTTAGCACTTCGCGAATATAGGCGTCTTGTGCTTGAGCTTTCGCAATTGCAACGTAGTCAATTCCTTCCTGTCTACACATAACATTGTTAATTTCGATACGTGACAGAGCATCTGCAGTAAAATTAGCTTCTCCTTTTATATGCTGGACATCATTCGTGAACTCCGCAATGAAACTCATTTGTCGTGCGCGCCTTGCAATTATGGGGTCAGATCTGGAGTAAAATGCAGCGACTAGTGGCTTGTGATCAGTGAATAAGGTAAACGTCTTACCTTCCACCAAGTGATAGAAGTGCTGCACGGATAAATAAGAAGCCAGAAGCTCCCTATCAAAAGTAGAGTACCTTTTTTGTGTGTCATCTAGTTTCCTGGAGAAGAAAGCAATTGGTTTCCAGGTTTCATCATGTTTTTGTTGTAGAACTCCCCCTATGGCAACGTCACTTGCATCCACCTGAATACTTGTTGGCAAATTATTGTCAGGATACACTAGTAGTGCTGCATTTGCTAACAACTCTTTACTGTTTTCAAAACATTCTTTAGTTTCGTCAGACCAAGAAACAAGATCCTGGTTTTTGTTTTTGGGCTTCTTCAGCAGGTCGTATAACGGGGCTAAATATTTTGACAAATTTTCCACAAATCTATGATAGTAGTTGATAAATCCAAGATATGAACGCAATTGCTTACATTTTTGAGGACGAGGATAATCTTTGACCACCTTTACACGCTCTTCTAAGGGAAGAATTCCGTCCGGTGTTACGATATGTCCAAGAAAGTTGAGACGTTGCAAACCGAATTCCGACTTTGATGGATTAATGGCTACTCCAAATCGGTCTAAGCGTTGGAAAAGTTCTTCAAGATGACGTTTGTGATCTACTGCAGAAGAGGAAAATATTATTAAATCGTCTATGTAAGCCATTACATTGGTTAAGCCTTGCAAAACATGATCGATGAATCGTTGAAATGTAGCACCCGAGTTTTTAAGGCCAAAGGGCATGGACAAGTATTCGAAAAGGCCGAACGGGGTTGTAACTGCAGTCATCGGAATAGATTCCTCCTCCAGCGGAATCTGATGGTATGCCTTAACCAGGTTGATCTTTGAAAATATTGTTGAGCCTTGTAACCTGTGAAACAAAGTTTGAATTTTTGGGACCGGATATTTGTCTTCTACTGTCATTTTGTTTAACTGTCTGTAATCACCACACATCCTGTAAGTAGACCCATTTTTGCTTGATTTAGGGACCATATGTAGAGGACTAGCAAAAGGTGAATCGGACCTTCGTATAATGCCGGCTTCCATCAGATCATCGATTTCCTTCTGAGCATGACGAAACTTCTCGGGAGTCAGAGGGCGTGGTCGAGCAGAACAGGGGTACCCACTAATCACTATTTTATGCTTAATTCTATGCTTCGGTGGGTCTTTGCGGTTTGGAGGTCTGGTTAGATCAGGGTACTTAGCCAGAATCTTCATAAAGTCGTTTTGTGGAACAAATGGTCGTGGAGCTTGAATGTTGCATATCATCTTTTCCACCAGATATCCGAAACACTGTTGCTCTTGATCTCTCAAGCATTTTCGATCGAAGTCCAGCGATAAGGAAAAGTGAGCCAAAAAATCCACGCCAATAATATTATGGGACACATCTGCAATCATAAAAATCCATTTAAATGGTTTAGTAGTACCGATCTCTATTGTCATGGAACGGTACCCGTAGGTTGCGATGGGGGAACCATTGGCAGCCGCCAAAGTACGATCAGTGATTTTATACTTCCGCTCAGTTTTACTCGGTTTCACCACTGAAATTTCAGCACCCGTGTCGATAAGAAATAGAGTTCCGGTACGTTGATCTCGAACATGAGGAAGTGGGCTTCTGTCTTGATTCTCCACATCCGCCACTATTGACGTGGATTCCATCCGTTTCCCTGGTTATATGCTCTTGGACGCCATTCGCATGGTGCTGTGCATCGGAATGCTCTATTGCCGAATCTCTGATGATAAAAACATAATTGATTAAGATTTTGCCTTCCTCGTGACTGAGGATGGTTGTGCTGGTTAAATCTAGGTGGGCGAAAATTGCTCGAGTCCGAATATCTATGATGAGGTGATTGGCATTCAGAGGTTGAAGGCTTATTAGAAGGTGAATGTTGGTTTAGAAGAGTTTCCATTTTCTCCTCCAAGTGACTAAGACGAGCTTGAAGGGTTCTTCGTTCGTTTTTAGCTATGGATTCGCTCAAAGCCGTATTTCCTGTAGAAGCGGAGGAAATATTATGAATTCCGGGTGATGGAGAGATTACAACCATTTTATCCGCGGCTTCCGCTAGCTGTTCCACGGAGGATTCAGTCATGGTGCACAACGAGAGGCGGATGCTTTCTGGCATGCGTAGTATGAACATTTCTTTTAGCATGCTAGGGGAGATATCTTTTCGCGCTAGAGTTGCCTTTAAGTGTATTAATAAGTCTGAAGGCCGTCTGTCACCCTGCTACTCATTGATGGTTCAAACCTGTTTAATAAACGAGATTTAATGGAATCGTAGGTAGGCTCTTCAAACAGTAAATCCTGGATAACTAATAAAGGTTCCTCAGTTAGATGTGTTACTAATATATCTGTGCGGATATTTTCGTTTGTAATGTTCCAGAATTTTAGCCTGAGTTCCAATGCGGCAAACCAGATGGAAGGATGTTGTTTATTAAAATCTATGAAAATCTTTCTTCCTGGTTGGTAATTCAAAGAGGGTGTTTGTTGTTGAGATGCTACTGGTTGAAATGGGTCAAATGTGAATGGATCAGTAGCGGGATTGTTTGATTTGAAGGGAATCTTTTGAGTCAAAGGGGGATGCGAAAATTTGTAATCTGGTAGGCCTACGAGTGGTAGGTTACCTGGTGTTGTCGATCTTGATGCTCCTTGTTTCTTGTCCATCTCGCTTCCCATTGTGGGGCTTCCCATTCCCATTGTGAGTTTTGCTTGTGACCTAGTGACCATCTGATGTGACGACGCCAGGGTTGCTGTTCCTTCCTTCCTGCCAGTATATCGTAATCGATCGCACTCCTGTTATAAACTGAACTGTCGGGGTCACCAATGTGCGCGATACGGGCTACTTGTTCACTTTTCTTTCTTCGGTCTCAGTTTTCAACGACTTGCAAAATGAAGAGAAACAATATTTGTGCACTTTTGTTTTATTATTTCAGTTTCTTCTCTCTCTGGTGATAAGCAAAAAAATGAATAACCGTCCTGTAACTCAACCAACTTAAAACTGTGCATTTTTCTCAACCTAGTCAAAAAATGAAACGTGTAACTTACAAAAAATGTGAGATCATCTGAAGGCAAGCGCGAGACTAATTTAGTTTCTCGCGCGGGCTTGCGGTGATCGAAGCCAAACGTCACAGTTCATCACCTACATGTTTCACAGTTTCTTCCGCTGTAATTTATTGGACAATAACATTTGTAGTCATCGATGCAGCCTTTTAACTCCATGCAAGTTCCACCATTTTGACATGGATTGGGTGAACACGGTTGCGCAACACCTGAAAATGTAAGCTTTTTGTTGATTATTAAATATCACGATATAATCAAGTTTACTCGAACTCAACTCATAGATAAGTTCTCATGTTGCATCCCTCACCCTCGTTACCAAAGACACTCCACCTCGCACTGTCGATATCAAAAAGACTTTTTTGTATTGCCATTTTTTTTCTGATGTTTCTACATCATGCAAACATGACCTTAACATGTAGAGACAATTTTTTTGTAATAATGATTTATCAACTGCTTGATCTTGATAATGAGCTGCTATACTGTGGTTTGATCCTCTGCAACCTATAGGCTACTCACTATCGTTTCTATGATCACTTCATTTCTGTGTGAAATTTTTAAATAGTCCTTTTTGTATAAGCTTGTCATTTTAGATTGTATCATATGTATATGCTGTATTTTGCTTTTGTGATAGTTGTTTTGTTCAATCGGTATGTGTTTGCTCAAAAAGATTAAAAACTGTAACTTTAAAGAATTTCGTAGATCCCTGTTATAGCTTTGTATTCTTGGAATGAGAAACCTTCTATCAAAGTTTCATCCTGGCAAATTCGCAAACTTGTAGATGCTTTGAATCACAGACGAAGGTCCGGTCACCAAGTTAGAAGAGAAAAGTTTTCGGATTGTTGTTTGTGAATTATTGCATTCACTAAGTGAACCGCTGAAGAAGAAAGAAGTTGAAAATTTAAAGTTTTTATCGTTATTTTATAATGTGCTAAAATGTGCAAATCAGATGACCCTTCAAATAAATTGAAAATACTGGTGCCAAAAATAATTCAAAGCTCTACTTAGACAGCCACTTTATCTGGTCCAGATCTAGAGAAGATTTGGTCAGGTCCGTACCTGATCTCGTAAAAATCAAGACCAGATGAAGTAGTTGTTTTAGTATGTAGAAATATAAACATTGATAAAAAACAAACACATTTTCATGTATGCTAGTCTCACAAGATTCACAATCTTTTCCGGTATAACGATCCGGACAAGTGCATGTGTAGTTGACGATACAGTTTTTCAACCCAGTACAAGTTGCATTGTTTTGACATGGTTTATGTGAACACTCTTGTTCCACGCCTAAAATAAAAAGCGATTTATACAAATTTAGGATTTTAAAGCAAGATTTATTTGCTGAAAAACTAAAATTAAATGAACTGTTTTCATTTGTTTTCATTTTTTTAACTTTTTTATTGTTCGACGGTCATTGAGAATATTTGTTGTGTGTTGCACATATAACAATAAACATTTTCACCATGTCTGTGTTTAAAGATCAAGTGAATAGCAGAGAAATAACTGCAACTCAGGAACATTAAGTTTAATTGAATAAACATTGCCAAGTAGTTTTAAAAGATTGATGTAATTGCAGCATTGACTTGAAAATTCACGTCGATCCAAAAGTTACCAAAACGTTTGTTTATAAGTCCCAAACAATGTTACTTTAATGATGCCAAGTAATTTTTAATGGTGTTTTATCATGGTCCTGATGTTTGATGTTCTGATTTTTTTAGAAAAAATATTAATTTGTTGAGCAGTCAAACCAGAAATTTACTGCGGTACTGCCTTATGTCTGATGATGGAAGATTGTGATTAATTGTACAAAAAGACAGGGAAGTCGTTTATCTCATCCATCTTTAAAAAAGCGTTAAACACTGAATCGTAGTCTTTCAAAGACATTACAATACAATACTATGTTGTATTAAATTTACTTGCACACTCTTTGCAATCGCCCCATTGCGAAGATGTGTAGTTTGCGGTATATGCACACCAAAGAGTATCACCAAAACCCACATTTGTACACTGGTTGTAGGTCGTACCACTGTAATTAAATGGAAAGTAGCAAGAAGTCCCATCTTCTCCACAAAAACAATCATCTGAATATCAAAACAAGTTCTGGTTAGTTAATTTATATTTTTATGTTTTAGCAGAGTAATGATAAGATCAAACAAGTTAGTCCGAGTCACGACGTTAAAGTTTGGCAACATATGTCAACAAGATTAGCAATATATGTTTTAATGTCAAGAAGGGTCATCGTCCCATTATTCGTAGTGGAACGTCGATGGCATCACATCCAGCAAGATGGCGCTAGTTCCACTCTCGAAGTGTGCGCTTAAAGCTACGCATTCTAAGGATTGCTCCCCATTCATCGGCACCTATGGATAGAATAATTCCCCGGCAACAACAATTCAACAATCGAAAATTTGAAACTGTCAATCTCCATAACCGGCCCTGCGACAAGAGCCTCTACAAGTATGCGAAAATATCATGAATAATCTATACAGACTTTGTCAGTTCGAGGATAAAGATTCAAAACCAAATCAAACCCATCCAAGATTGATGTTTAGATCAGCAGTGCTCACTGCCACAACATCAACATCACTCTGCGCACAATGAACAAAACTGCATCCCACACCTTTCAACAATCTGCAGGCATCTGCATCATTCTTGCAGATAACCAACCTGCTGAGTTTCGTCGTGAAAATGCCACTCTGTTTCTCGGTCTATGGGCATTTGAATCCAACAACCTTCTTCACTCCAAAGTCTCTGCTCTCTTAAATGAGCACCCAGGTTGATTCAATCAAGACACCCATTTCCGTCATCTGCTTAACTTATGCTTGACGAAGCTGACAAACAAAACATCTCTGCAGCTAATTTCAGGAATCCTTGCTGAAAATTTGAATGGGAGCCAAGCACCACCAGACCCCATTCGTTCATTCTCGACTCCAACACCACAAGAGTATTGTTGGATATTTATGCCACAGAACATACGTGCTGCGTAAACATGATTGCCAACGTTTTACTAATGTAACTACTTATGATTCTTTTTACCATTTTCTATCTTCCTTCACCATTTGCCCTTTAGACATATTGACGTGTAATGACTTTAGTTGATGTGCGCAATGCTTTTCATTTTCACGATGACAAAATGTTGGTGAGCTTTGTTTCCTCGTTTGCCAACCACGACAATTTCTAATGTTGATATTGTGAAGTTGTGGGCAACTTAGTTTGTAACGCAAAAACCAAGCTGTTCCAACTTTACTTTGTTGCTTCGAGTTGTATTGAATTTCACTTGATAAATAACACCCAAATGAAAATAAACTGACTTGTTTAATGCAAGAGAAATAATGCAAATAGAAGTCAATAAAACAGTGTTTTTACTGGACCCTTAAAATCTGATGGCAGAACTCAAAATATTGAATTTTTGAACAAACTCCTTTAGTAACACAAAACCTTTGATGACAATGAAATGACGAAAATATTTTAACCAGCTTTGTTCATCACTTACATGTTTCACAATTTTTTCCACTGTAATTAATTGGACAATCACATTTGTAGTCATCGATGCAACCTTCTAACTCCATACAAGTTCCACCATTTTGACATTGATTGGGTGAACACGGTTGTGCAACACCTGAAAATATACTATATGTTTTTGTTGATTTTTAGTAGTGCATAATTTTAAATTGTTTTATTTTAAATTGTAAAGCTTTATAAATAAATTGTAAGCAACCCAAGTGTGAACTGTTATGTGCTTGCTCAAAAAGATTTAAATCTGAAACTTTGCTGAATTTCGTAGATCCTTGTTATAGCTTTTCATCCTTGAACTGAGAAAGCTTCTATCAAAGTTTCATCCAGGCAGATTCGCATACTTGTAGGTGCTTTGCACCACAGATGAAGGTCCGGTCACCAAGTTTAAATTATTCCATTCACTGCACAGTCGAAAATAATTTGAAAATTTAGGGTTTTTATCGTAAACATAGAAATTATAATGTGCTAAAATATGCAAATCAGATGGACTTTTCAAATCAGATGGATTTAACAAGGTAGAAACCACTGGTGCCAAAATCTGGTGTCACTGGTGCCACTTCGTCTGGTCCAGATCTAGTAAAGATCTGGTGAGATACGTATCCGATCTAGTAAAAATCTGCACCAGATAAATTAGTTGTCTTCGTATGTAGAAATAAAAAAATCAATAAAAAACAAACACATTTTCATGTATGCTAGTCTCACAAGATTCACAATCTCTCCCAGTATAACGGTCCGGACAAGTACATGTGTAGTTGATGATACAGTTTTTGAATCCCATACAAGTTCCATTGTTTTGACATGGATTATGTGAACACTCTTGTTCCACGCCTAAAATAAAAAGTGACTCATACAAATTTAGAATTTTAAAAGGATGATTTCTTTGCTTATAACAAAAACTGAATGAACTGTTAAAATCAAATTAAATCAACGAATAACTCGATTCAATTCTTTACCTTTTTTATTATTCGACGGGATTAAGATTATTTGTTGTGTGTTGAGTTTATAACAATGAACATTTTTACCAATTTACCATGTCTGTGTTTGAAGATCAAGTGAATAGAAGAGAAATAACCGGAACTCAGGAACGTTAAATTGTATTGCATGAACACTGACAAATACTTTAAAAAGGTGACGTAATAGCAGCATTGATTTTAAAATCAACGTTGACCGAAAAGGTAACAAAACGTTTGTTTATAAGTTACAATCGATGTCACCCTATGGATGCCAAGTAATGCTTAGTGGTGTTTAATACGGGTCCTGATGTTTGATGTTTTCAATTATGAAGCAATTTGTTTGATTTGTTGTCAAATCAAACCAGAAACCTACTGCCGTACTGCATTATGCCTGATGATGGAAGATTTTGATTAATTGGACAAAACGACACAGAAGTCATTTATCTCATCCACCTCAAAATGTGTTAAACATTGAATCGTAGTCTTTTAAGGACATTACAACACAATATTACTTTGTAATATATTCACTTGCACACTCTTTGCAATCATCCCATTGACCGCTCACATAATCCGCGTCATAGGCACACCAAGGAGTATCATCATTACCCACATTTGTACACTGGTTGTAGGTCGTGCCCTTGTAAGTGAATGGAAAGTAGCAAGAAGTCCCATCTTCTCCACAAAAGCAATCATCTGCACAAGTTCAGGATATTTCATTTGGATAAAAGTTTCAGCAAATTTAATTTTCACAAGACTTAGCTAGTCTAAAACAGATAAAATGCTTACCAGCAGTTATAAACAAAATTCACAAAATTATCCTTCAGGTTAATGCATTGCAAATAGCTTCGTAAATATTTCAATATTACGCTTTTATATTTTGCATTATCACAGCTAAACAAAACATGTTTGTTCTGGAAAAAAGGCGTTGTTCAAATGAAGCTTGTGTAAACATAAAGCAAACTTCGTGAAAGTTAAATGTTTTATCACATAATACTAGTCTTAAAGGAAAGCTTGTATTGTGGATGTATATACAATATACATGGCTAATTACTGTAGGCTTCCTGGCATCAAAAACAAAATACCATGGGAAAAAATCACTCTGTTCCACGCCAACTTGAATGAAGACCAGAATAGGTAACATTATATACGACGATAAGCTTTGTTGAGCCATAGACACACGAAGCCCAGCAACGCAATCAGATATAACATATTTAAGTTTATTGCAGGATATTTACAAAAAACAAAAAAAGGAAACTAGAGTGAAACAAATTTCGAACGTTTTCGACACAACATGATGTTTTCTTCAGGAACAACATACAGTACTTGGAATACTAAAACGTTTGAGTGTTTATCAGGACAATTATCGTTTTTAGCACTAGTTGCAACGTTCATCTAATCATTCCAATGAAACTGAAAGTAAACATTATTTTAAAAGTTGGCCAAAAGATGTGTGAGCGCTTATTTTCCACGTTAGATGACGTAAAAACCTCCAAGATAAAACATGAAGTCGAAAAAGTGGAGACCAACAGATATTCAAGACGAAATTAAATTAAGAGAATGTTTCCAACTGTGTTCAAATACTGTATGCATGAAGTCTGCTGTCAAGACAATAAAGATTTATAAGCTTTCGGTAATAGATTTCTGTTGTTTGGTTTGAGTACAATGCATTGTTTTTATGTAATGTTGATGAAGCAACTTTCTGCGGTGGTGTGTTGACAATAATTTGTTAAGCAAACTCAGTGAAAGTTAAATGTTTCATCACGCAATTATAGTTTAAAAGAAAGCCGGTATTGTGGATGCATATACATTATACATAGCTAATTGATGTACTTTTTCCATGTCTTTTTAATTTATATACAGAAATGATTTTTCGACCCATTGATGATATGAAAGGGGTACAAGTTGGCGGATTGAACATAACAAATTTACGCTATGCTGATGATACTGTTCTGTTGTCTAAATCACAAGAAGATCTTCAATAAATACTGGACAATGTTAACTCAATTAGTAAAGAATTTAATATGAAAATTAACGCTAAAAAGACCAAATCAATGATAATCTCAAAATCACCAGACACTCCAGTACTCCAAATTATAATTGACAATGAAAGTATACAAAAAGTAAAATCTTTTTCCTATCTTGGACATTTAATAACTGAAGATGGGAGGTGTGACCATGAAATTCTAAGACGGATAGAAATTGCAAGAACTACATTTGGAAAAATGAAAACTATTTTAACCAATCAACGTTTAAATTTATCAATTCGTCACAGGAACTTAAAATGCTATATCTGGTCAACCCTTTCATACAATTCTGAAACTTGGACAGTGTCACAAAAAATGGAGAAACGGATCGATGCCTTCGAGCTCTGGACATACAAGCAAATGTTAAAAATTTCATTGAAACAAAAGATCACTAATGATGAAGTACTTTCCACATTCAATTCAAGCAAAAATCTCTTACAAGCAGTCAAAAGAAGAAAATTGAAGTATTTCGGACACACAATAAGGCAAAACTCGTTACAAAAATCATTAATAGAAGGGAAGATAAACGGTAAAAGAAACAAAGGCAGACCAAGAATGATTTGGACAACAAACATCACAAAATGGACAAAATTAACTTATTAAAGTTCAGTACGCACAGCTCATGGTTGAGAACAATGGCGCATTGTATCCAACCCTCAATACGAGGAAGGAACACAATGAAGATGATGACTTGCTGAAGGCTTCTTGATATCAAAACCAAATAAAATGGGAAAGAAATCATTCGGTTCCAGAGTAACTTTAATGACGACAAAAGGACAACCTTTGCCAGGTAATGTATATTTTTGTTAGAGTAATTACAAGATTAAATAAATTAGCCCAAGTCGCGACGAACCCTTTGAAGGTTGGGGGGGGGCTGTCAATTCAACTTTTTTGTATCAACCTTTGTATCTCTAAAACCACTGAGGCTGCGACTATGAGACTTCTTGACTTTTCCTAACTTTTATTCACCTCTATTGAGCTGAAATTTTGAGCGAATAAAGGTTATAAATTGAGAGATATAAGGCATTTCTCAGCACATCCTCTGAAATATTTCATATTCTATTGATCAAAATTTTCCCACCAGCTGGATGAAAGTAATTAATTTGGCCTCGTTAGTCAAATGATTCGTTAATGAAATGATTCAAATTGAGATTATGTAAAAAAAAATTTAATCACAACATTGCAATGCATGTTTTTCATTACTCTACCAAAAAATACCAAATAACCCAAACGTCATAAGTCACCTCAACATTTCAACGTATATGAGCAGTTCTAAAACTCACATAGTTTTAATTTTCGGATATGCTCAGCATGAATAATTTTACAAAGTGAATCCCAAGTTTTGAAACCGTGCTTTAAAAAATAACAGAGATATCACTCCTAAAGCATAAGAAGAATCGACAGCCCCCCCCCCAAACTGAGCAAGACTCCAGAGAGCCCAACCTTCTAAGGGTTAAAGCATAGCATTATACGAACTGGTTTGTTTTGTGGAAAAAACTTTATGAAAATTGCGAGCAGAAGGTTGCACATAGCTCGAAGCTGCAAGTTTTCGTCTGACTCTCTTCAGGAGCTAACGTCAGAATAAAATAAGCCTAGAAGCGGTGAAGCATTTACCACATTGGTAAATGCCTCACCACAGTTATATTCTATTTGCATTTTTCAACTTTGTATTACCAATCAACTTTTATAAATGTGGAGAAAAAAATATACTGGTAAGAATTCAAATACAAAACTTGCACTAAAAATCTGTAAACTAAATAAACGTCTAGGTCAACAAATTGAAATAAATGTTGCGTTTATTCAAGTTTAAACAAAGTAGGCTACCGGGTAGCCTTCTGAAACAAATTAGAGTAGGCTACATATCGGTACTTTCAACGAATTCATGAAAACCCCAGAAAAAAACTTAATAGCAAAAAAGCCAAACAATTTGGCATTTTTCTCTCAGGTTACTTAATTTTTTATAACTAACTTTTAATTTATTTACTAGACTTTTGAAAAACGTATTCACGTTCGCAACAGTAATAGAGAAAATAGTAAAGCAAAAGAACAATTGCAGTAAATATATGAACTAAGCGAGACAAGTTGTTTTGTAAGGCTTCAATTTAATCGTAACTGACTCTTGTAAGTAACCATAAGAAAAAATCAAAATGTCATAAGATAAAAGATGCAAATCAAATTTTTTTGTTTTCATTACAAATTTTCATATCTGCATCTTTCTGGTTAAATTCAGTCACGTGTTGTGGCTTTAAATCTAAGTATAAATTTCTGTAATTTTTGCTAAATATGTAATGGCAGCCCCACGGCCATCTTACAATGCTACAATATCGTTTTTGTAAGCTGAAATAGCAAAAACGTCCATTTTTCATGGCGGCTCCCCATGATAAAACGGTTGCATGTTAATTACTGTAAAAACAACTTTATTTTCCTACGAGTCATTCACACATAGCTAAAAAATCTATTTCGATCTGCTAGCAGAGAGATTATCTTCAATTAAGTTCATTCACGTTGAAGTCACATTAACATTCAGTTTGGGTAACTCGTACGATATATCGCTAAACTTTTATTCATCTTAAAACATCTTCCTCAATTAGTTATTCAAATAAGATGCTTCTATTTTAATAAGTTTCTGAAAAAGCTGTCGTTACTGGAACGAATTTTTTTTTTAATTTAAAATAAAAGATCTGGCTTCATTCTTTTTACTTCATGTCTTCAATCTTAAAGTGCATCCTAGTTGAAGAATCCCTGTATATGATTTATAATCTTTCAGAAGTCGAAGCTGAAGTCGTGTTAGTGATTTCTTTATTATTTGCATTTCAATCTTACAATTTTACAATATCGTTCTTGTGTGTTTTTAATACTTTACAGATACAGCGTTTTCAATTGTGTGATAGGCCATATATTAACATCACATGACCAGTAATTGCTTACATCAAATTATACATGAGTTTCAAAATTTTATCAAAAACAATAAATTTTAATGTCTGCAACTGTTTTGACAGCAACTTAGGGAACAAGGTCGAATTCAGATAAGTATATGCAATCACTACCGAAACTCAACCAAGTGTAGCTTGGGTAAGTTTATTGATTTGTTTCACGGTTTCCTTCCATGAGAACTCTTGTATTAATTACTTATTAATATCACTTACTTGTTGTTACAACTATTGAAGAACTTCGATCACTTGTTTTGAAATAATTTGTTGTAATGGAAATAACACTGATCGTGTATTCAGTGCTGGATTGGAGTTCAGTGATTGTTATACTTTTAGTACGTACAGTTGTTGTGGTTTCATTTTCGTTGATGCTACCATCGGTTGGTTGATAATATATGGTGTATCGTATGACAGGATCAACAGCCTCTGTATCATCATCGTTCCATTGAATGGATATTTCATTTGAGGATGTGCTTGATAACCTCACGTTTGTTGGTGGTGGTGGTGCTGTAAATGAGGCCAAAAATACTTAAATAGAGCCGCATTACTTTTCACTTACAATTATTAAAAAAATATATTTTGACATGCTTGGAATATACTTCAATTTTGGTTATTGCGAACTCTTGATTTAAACGTTCATTTGAAGTTAAAACACAATGAATGTAGGTAGAGGGCACAAGGTTTAACATTTCCAGGCATAAGGCAAAGCACCATGCGACAGGGCTCTCACTCTTAAACGATGACGTGATATTTTTCAATGTGAAAAACTTACTGAACAAACGAAATCGTCATCTCGAGCATCTCTAATTGCTGTAAAGTACTATTAAAAAATATCTTCTGCACCAAACCAAAAGGAAATTGAAGAAAAGTGAACAGAGCATGATTACAATGATTTGATCTTCCTTTCTGAGAAAAGCAACCAGATAATAAAAAAATGTTTCAACAACGAAGACTGCGTTTGAAGCAATGCTTGGTTACTTACCAGTTTCAACATTAACTATAACAGTTGGATAACTAGTTCCACCACCAGCATTGACAGCACACACACCAAAAAGGTATTTTGTTCTTGCTGTAAAGTCAGTTCCGTCGCTTGTTTTATTGAACGTAAACTGAAATCAATAAGACACATATGTGTATAAATTCATGGTCGTAATTGTACACAAGAGCTTGTTGTAACGATCTCCAGCATTACAATAAAATAATATCAATAACACTATTAAAATAGATTCCGCAAAAATGTACATCTACATTCAATCTTATTTTTGAATGTTGGGGCTAACACAATAAGAGCGACAAAGTAAACACACGAATTTTGCACCAACAAAGAAAAAAGATAGCAACACCGAAAGGTATAAAGCATGCATCGATAAAACAGTGTTTGAATGTTAATATATTTAATTTTCACGCAGCCACCAAGCCTTCTTGTAAAGAGTTTAAATTTGAAATGCAATGGACAAGAGCCACAACTACCACAAAAAAATTACAGCCAACCTATTATGATGTTAAAGTTATGCAGAGGTTTCCTGAACAAAGTTATTGATAACACTGATTGTGACTCCTTAGGTCATTTTTACGTTGGTTTCAAGACGCTTTCTATGGTTAGTGTTGTTGTGGAGCTCGGAATGCAACCGACCAATCAGTCACATTTTGTGGCCGGAGCAACAGAATCTACACGTAACGTTATGTCCTGTTTACGTTAAGAATCCATTGTATGCTGCATTACACCAATTAATCGCTGATATGGCGGAATCGTTCTAAAGCAATGCGCTTGTAAACAATATTGCGACTATGTATGATTTTCTTTATAGATCACGGAATTAAAAGAATTGGAACCAGCTCACATCGATTCCAGGTCGGGTCAAACCGAAGATTTTGTAAACGGTACCGATTGTGTTCTTTCTTGTATGACGCAGCGAGAATAAGTCGAGTAATAATGTTATGAGATCGTAAACCAAAATATAAGTTAAAAATGAGCCCTGTCGCTAAAAGACCTTAGCTGTTGTAGAGCGAAAATAAATAAAACCATAACATCATTATTAGAGGGAGTGGAGTGTTTAAATTCGGCTTTACGCAAGAAGTCAAACCTTTGTGTTCATTGGGCCTACTTCGGTTAACCAGTAGTTAAAAATCATGCAACATTGCAAACTATTTGAAACAAGCAAAGTCAAAGATTCCGAAATTTAATTGTTTTAAGTCTGAAGTCACGTCATAAGGAATGCATTGCTATGTGACGTCACAAAACAAAGTACACGTTTTTTGCAATAAACTGTAGATGAAATCTTTAAAAAATGTAATAACACCAATCATTTTAATTTATATCCTTGTCTAATTTACATTTGGTCTAGAATGCACATACAAATGCATTTCAAGGTTTTGATACTTTAAGAACCAAATTCTTGAGTTTTTGCTTTCTGGCAACATTTGCATCTTCATTTTTCAAGGTTTCAATATTTTACAAACCAAGTTCATGTTGAGTTTTGCGTTCTGGTAACATTTGCATCTTTACTTTTTAAGGTTTTAATATTTTGCAAACCACGATCTTGTGAGTTTTGCTTTCTGGTAACATTTGTATCTACACAGTCAAGTTAAAATAAAATCACTTGCAATCACTGCAGTGAATATTTTTGGTGGTAATAATTCTTGAGACTAATACTCTTCAATCACAATTTTAACAAAATTAGATTGTTTAATTAGGAAATACTTGCAAATTGACACACTAAACGAAGTTTTCTAATTTCCATAACCCATGTTGCATTGTAGTCCTGAGCAGCAATGTGGGGTATTTCGAATGCAAAGCATTGTGATACTGAAAGTGAATATCATTTGTTGTCAAGGTCATACTAATTTCACAAACTGCTTAAACATAGCTTTCCAATGTCAGTTTAAGACAAACTTATCGCGTATAAGTAGCAGTAGCGCGCGCTAGTTTTTGTCCAAGTAGTTGTAGCGCGTTACTTTTCATTGAAAGATAACGAGTAGCGGTAACGCGATTCTTTTGGCATATTGAAGCAGTAGCAATAGCGCGCTGCTTTCAAACCAGCAAATGTCCCCTAAATGTCCACCAGAGACAGAATTGTTGAGATTTCAGGTCAGATGGTTAAAAGCCAGGTGACTGTAGCTTCGTCCAGTTCTGTTATACCATGCAATGTCATATTTATCTTAATGCTTATAAGGTAGTATAGCGGTCACGTTATCCCATCCAGGCACTGCAGCCATTGAACTGTGTTACTATCAAACGCATTTTAATAACACATCCTACTCTCAGAATCAAAATGGTGTAAGTTGCGCTTTGCGATCCGTTATTGATTTCTCTGTCCTGAATAAACAACGCAGGCATGTGTGGGTTTAGACCACTACAAGATTCATCTTTACTAGTATTCTCATCCTGGGCTGAAAGTCAAAGTTTTCTAAAATTGCTAGCTATATGTTATATAGCGGCTAATCCTGACATGGTTGGCAACATTTGATGCAATTTTTAGAATCAATTCCCCTAAAAGTCCCAAATTTGTTTGAATCTATTCTAAATCTGTTTCAAAGTACTCAAAAATTGTGTATACCAGTGTATACCTACCGGTGATGAGGCAACTGCTCCGTTGTCGCATACATCTATGCAAGAAGGGTCAGCTACAACTTTGTATGTTAAACCATCCACTTCTGTCCACTTTATTGTAACGGAAGTTGAAGACATTGCAATTTCTTTTAAGTTGGTAGGTCGTGCAGGATCTGAAGTAATGCATTGTCAGGAAAATAGATCAGCAAAAATATGTTCAGCAATCCACATCATATTTGGAGATACTTTTACTTTGACATTCAACAGAAATCTTTGCTTTATATACCGTATTCAGTCGTGACATAAGATATCGGATTCCATAAGTCACGATTTGACTAGCTCGCCCAGTGTTGCCAAAGTGACATCGGTCCATGCCTGGATGGCATATGCCTTTTGCTTTATTTTTATTTGTATATATATATATTGTATATTTTTGTATATTATAACAAAAATAGCAGCACCTCCTATCCGTCATTAACAATGCGGTTTTGTAGCCAAGCGCCACTGTACGCATTTACACCGTACTAAGCATAAAATATCAACTGAATATACAAAAATCGACCAAATTTGACGTAAATTTACGACTAAAATTACATTATTGCAAAAATGACCACTTTGTAGTGCTTTTAGTAAAAATACTTTTCTTAAAGGTAATATAAACTTGTACCTTCTGATACTTTTGAGTCATCAACTGACTTTCTATCGTCTGTGGTTAATGAGATATTATTTTTTTTTATAAAATTGGGGTTTTTCGAACTTTAGGGGGGTATGCCTGCACCCTCTGGGGGACACCGACCCAAAATTGTGTTTGAAGGTGTTTTTGGGGTCAACTCCAAATTTTAATAAACTAGACTTTTTGATTTGAAAGAAATAAATTTTTCACTCCACCCTACTGGACAAGCCCTGAAAACAGAGCACGAAATCAAATAGACTACTTTTTGATCAGTACTTGATACAAATACAAATGCTGTTAAAGCTTGCCATGCATACCCAGGAGCAGATATTGACTCGGACCACAATCCAGTTATTACAAGATTCCAACTGTTTTTCAAGTGCATTCAAAAGCCATAACCAAAACTAAAGTTTAACCTACAGTCTCTCGGTGATTTAGATGTTTGTGCAAACTTCAAACATGATGTCCTGAAAATCTTGCCAGATACATTGCCACAAGACCCCGAAACTTACTGAAATGTATATTCAACTGTTACCAAGGAAGCCGCATGCACTAATATTCCTAAGATGGACCAGAGCGCGAAAACTTCAACTTATTGGTTTAATTCTGAAATAATAAATTTAATGGACAAACGTCGTAAATTGAAACAAGATCCAATACAATATCGTTTAGTAAACGTCGAAATTAAAAAAGAGTGTCATAAAGCTAAAGAAAAATGGCTTGAAGAAAAATGTCTAGAAATTGAGAAACTTCGACTTGATGGGAAAAACATGTTCAAAAAAATGAACGAGCTTGTAGGCAAAAAATCAGCACCAACATCGAAGTGTATCAGAGCGGCAAATGAACACATCCTTCATGACTCAAAAGATGTAACTCAGAGATGGAAAGAATATATACAGGATCTCTTTCGGGATGCTAGCAGAAGCAAGCTTACTGAAGATGCGTCTCGAGATGTAACAGGTCCAGCGATCTTGAAAGCCTAAGTTAAATGGGCTCTGCATCAAATGAAAACAGGAAAAGCAGCTGGCCCAGGTGTGTGAAAATGCTTAAAGCCTTGGACGAAGAAGAAATAGACATTATATGGAAGCTCTTAGACAAAATTTATGAAAGTGGTGTGATTCCTGAGGACATGTTAAAATCAGTATTCATTGCACTACCCAAAATTCCAGGAACACTTGAATGCGACAAACATCGCACTATTAGTCTGATCTCACACACTGTGAAATTGCTACTAAAGATCATCCTCCAACGCTTAAGAAAGCAGTTGCTTCGAGAAATAGAGGGCAATCAATTTGGCTTCATGAAAGACAGAGGAACAACCAACGCAATCTTCACGATGAAAATGCTTGGTGAAATAGCAATCGAGGTCCAACAAAACCTATATCTAGCATTTGTAGATTTTAAAATAGCCTTCGATAAAGTTCGTCACGAACAGCTTTTTGAGATGCTGAACAACATTAACGTTGATCACAAGGACCTGCGCATAATTAAGAATGTGTATTACCCACAACAAGGTGCAGTTCGCCTTCCGGAAGGTCTGTCTAGATATTTTGAAATTCAACGTGGGGTCTGACAAGGCTGTGTGATGTCACCAGATATGTTTAACTTGTATAGTGAAATGATTCTCAGAGAAATAGAAGGCATTAATGAGGGAGTTTTAGTGAACGGCATCTCATTAAACAATATTCGCTATGCTGATGACTCTGTGCTCATAGCGACATCCCCGGATAGTTTACAAGCACTAATGAACAAAACTTCAGACATCAGTGCAAAATATGCAATTCAAATTAATGACAAACAAACAAAATGCATGACTTTCTCCAAACAAAGTCCTGAACCCCACTTTGTACTTCATCAGGGAGGCAACACAATAGAACAAGTGTCTTCTTTTGACTATCTTGGTTCTCTCTTAACAGCGGACGCACGATGTAAGAAAGAGATACGAAGAAGAATAGGGCTAGCTAAAGATGCTTTAATAGACTACGACCTATTCTATTGGATCGTAAGCTTTCCATTCTTCTGAAGGTGTGACTTCTCAAAGTGTTAGTGTGGTCTGTTCTCCAGTATGGTTGTGAAACATGGACCTTCAACACAGAAACTAGGCGTATCATTGAAGCAGCTGAAATGTGGGTTTGCAAAAGAATGCTTCGGATTTCATATACTGATCATATCACAAATGCAGAAGTTTTAAACCAGGTACATCAAGATAAGGAACTATTGAACAACATAACTCAAAGGCAACTCAAATTTCTCGGTCACATTACCAGAAAAGAAGATTTCGAAAATCTCTGCCTAAGCGGTCGTCTTCTCAGGAAACGTGCTCGTGGCAGACAACGAACAACATTTATATCTAATTTCAATACATCAATCAGCCAACCAAGAACACTTTAGGACACTGCGCGACAAAGGGAACATTGGAAAAGTTTACGAACTGAGCATCTAGTTCATCAAAGGCCGCATCGGCTATGATACTGTTGATGATGATTGTATATTGTTATTAATATTGTAGTAAATTAATATTGTATTATTAATGCAAATACAATAACAACACAACAAAGAAATAATAAAATAAATGCAATAACGACTTACGCGTTGTTGTTCCAACTATTGAAGAACTTCGATCGCTCACTTTCTTCCTATTCGTATTGCTTGTAATAGAAGCAACACTGATTGTATAGTCAGTGTTGGATTGGAGTCCAGTGATTGTTATAAACTTGTCTCGGTTGGCAGAGTCATCCTCAGTTACAGCGTCAGTTGTTATGTTCAGTTCATCATCAATGTTACCAGTTGGATTATAATATACAACATATTGTATGACAGGTTGAACATCAGCTGCATCATCATCATCCCATTCAACAATTATGTCATTTGAGTATTCAATGCTTGATGCTTTCAAGTTTGTTGGTGGCGAAGGTCCTACCAAAACGCAAAATGTTAAGATCAACATTTATATACAGGATCATGTTTACTTCCCACCGCTGTTTAGAAGCCCAAATATTTTTGTCTGTTTAATGGTTTTATTTACAGTTTAATAGAAAAAAAAGCTGTAATGTAATGTAAAAGCTGTAAAGCAAAAAAAGTCTACATAGACTCGATACTGATCCATAACTAAAACCATGCAAAGCCTATTTACTGCTTCCCAAACCCCCGGTTGGGGCCCATCTCCATTTAGTGACCTAGGCATGTTTGTAGCGTTTTACGGATTGTAATTTTACATGCAACAATGGATATGTATTTTTAACCATTTTGCAAAAAATTTTCACTTGCTTTCTCGGTCAACCACGTTTATTCACCTAACCAGCAACCAAAGAAATTATAAAATCAGTAAAACATTGAATTGAAATTGATTGAGTTAATTTCAAGATATTGAAATAATTCACCTTCTAGATGTAGGCCTAATTGCTAATCGCTCGGTCGAATGACTGTTAGTTTGTTAAATGAAAACGTAACATTGAGTTTAAAAAATTACTGATTAACTTCCTAATTGATTAGTCATTTTAGTTTGGTTTGAAATATATTTGTGGGAGTGCTGCGGTGCTGCAGCACTCCCACAAAAGTTTTCACGAAATGTTTCTCAAATATCTTAGCGTTTCTTCTGCCTAAATTGTAGCTTATGTTTTCTGTTCACACAATTGCTGACTTGTAAATTATATTTGGCAACTCTGCGTGCTGTGAAATATTTTGCGCAAGGTTACAATAAAACAAACACTCGATCGTGACGTCAACGAGCCGCGTGTTTTCTTGAGGTGCCTATACAAACGAATAGCAAACGCTTGTGCTGTGTTACAAGCAGCACATTCAAGGTTGCCAGGTTGGCATTTTTATGTTGTTTGGCATGAAAAAAATCCCGTTTTTTTTTTCAAAATTTGGCAGTTGTTTGACCTTTTTTGTTGTTTTTTGCCCAAAACCTTTTGTTTGGTATTTTTTAATGTGGCCTTTTAAACATTGTTCACATGACTGATCACTTGTTTGGTTTTAAGCTTTGCAGGTGTTGTTTATGACTGGCCAGCCAGGCCTGCCGCCTGTTAGGCTACTGTAATGAATATTAATATTTTACTAATACTAACATTGTTTTACCAAGTGAGTTACATTACCCCGTCGTGCTCAGATGCTGTGACAACACAATAGCTAGAACGTGTTACTCACATTTGCTTGTTGATTGTCCCCTTCAAAATATTACACATTTGCGAAACTCTTAAATAAGCCAGTTTTATCTTAAACTTTTATCACAATTTAGAGCTGAAAATACGCTCAGAATGCACCTAGTCAAATGTGATTTTCAAAATTTTCTGGGGGAAGCCCCTAGACCCCCCTCTGTTGAATTCGCCTTCGGCGAACACGCTGCACTTCCATTTCTAGAACTCACCAGCCGCCACTGCTAAGATATACTGTACAATAATGTACATTAATACAATTATTGTTTTAGTGTACTTTGCAAACATTTGACATGTAAGTAAGCTATTCGCTGTACAACATAAAATCTTTCTTGTGAAACTAATCCACCTGCTTTGTGGTTGTTAAGTTGTTATGATAATATCAAGATTCATAAAAGATGCTTCAAGTTTAAAGTAATTATGGTGAGCATTCAAAGGAATAAAATGTTGACCAGTGTTATCGATTGTCTATAAATAATAAAAATAAAACAAACGTCGTTATTGAATTGACGCTTGTCGTAAAAAGAAGTGCACATGGACGATGAACCCTTCACTCTGAGAGCGACATATGGCCGCCTTGTCACATTTGGTTAGATTAGTATAGGTTCAGTATTGCCTTGCACTTAGCTGTTTCTTGTTTTTTCTTCCAAAAATTGCAAGGCAGACGTGGTTAAACAATTGAGAGATGAGTATGATGCAATGTTAAAATTAAAAGTTGAGTAGTTTTTGCAAACCTAAATTTTTCATGATAATAATATTAATATTATGGTTTATTTATTGTCGCTCTACAACACCTAAGGTGTTTTAGCGACAGGGCTTATTTTTACTGTATCATATTTAGAATGTCATCACATTGTTATCCGACTTATCTCCCCTTCTTATGAAACAAGACATTCAGGACCGTTTTGAAAGTCTTCGATATCACTCGACCTGATAGCGATTTCAGTTCTATCGGTAGGCACCAGATCTGAACTTGAAAGCCACTCAGCCATTGAGTTGGTAACTCCTTGATGAAATGTTGCTATTACTGGTCAACTTCTACCAAGTCCTCCGGATAGCTCAATTAGTTAGTGCGTGACTTTGCAAATAAAAAATCTTCAAGATCAAGTGGCGGTGGTTCGACTCTCGGAGTGTGCGCTTGAGCAATACATTTCAGGATTGCTGTCCATCAGCGGCACTAGTGAATGAAATAATTTCCCGGGAACAACACTTCAACAATCGAAAACTTCATTCTACCAATCTCAGTAACCGGGCCTGCATCAAGAGCCTCTACAAGTATGCGAAACTACCAGGAATAACCTACCAAGGTATTGTCAGTCCGAGGATAAAGATTCAAGACCAACCAATTTGATTATATAATGCTGAAACGCCACAACCCCATGGTTGCTGCGTGCATCAACATGAGCAAGGAGAAAGGTGCATCGCGTAATTTACCTTTGTGTTGTTTGCCCTCCGTTTTGCTCATTTCTTTTATATTGTCATGATTTCATATTATAAAAACATACAGAACAACTCTTGGTTGAAAAAATTTTGATTCTGACCAAACAAATATCATTAACCGTACCTGTTACTGGCGAAGACCCTATGGTCTCGCCTTCTGTTAATTCAGCAATTTCGCATAGAAGCAGTGACGCTAGAAACCTGAGATTTCTTGACTTTTACTTTTTTTTCTTACCCCAACTTTTAATCCCGATTATGTTAGTATCGGATAATTGTGAAGTTCACAATAAACCTTTTGCCACAGCCAGTTATAAAATGCAAGTATTTTGCTGATATTCAATAGCTTGATTGACAGTTTACTATTTGTCACTCATAACGCGACAGCGCTAAAACTCCATTTTGTACCCAGGCAGCAAAATCCATCATTTTTACATTGATTCAACGTCGATTTTGCTGTCTGGGTAGGGAGTCACGATCTGACACGATATGAGTCATTCTTTGCTGGCAGACAATAATTAGGAAAGTAATTAGTTATTTGCGCAAATTGCTTTGTAGTGCAAAAAGCGCAAGGAATACTGTTTGCACAGAAATGGAAAAACAAAATTGATGAAATTCTGTGTTCAATGCAAGAAGACTTTCAAAATAAAATGTGAACTGAGAAATTTGACCAAGAAATGGCGAAAATAGGTCAAAAACCGAGTTTTTATCATCTTTTCTACCTAAAATACACAATCACGAATATATTTTGCGAAATAAACTGATTGAAGTGATAGATAAGGCTTTTGACCAACGGCATACTTTTTCCTGTTGTTATTTGATATAAGCCGACCGAGTAATTAGCAATAAGAGAGACGTAGACCTGATGGTCTCGGCCAGTAACTCTTGCCGCCAAAAGGAAGCAGTAACAGATACGGTTAACTAAGAAACATTAACCATTATATTATTAAATGGAACTGTTTATTTCATTGCCTCAGATTCAGAGAACATATATTTTCTAGCCCTAATTCTAAAAATTATTCAGTTTTTTTTTTACCTTGCGGCGTACTTGGCGACCTTTCATGGCGCATCGGTTAAGAAAGCATTTTGTGCAGTGTTTTCACCAATTCACTGAGGAAAACTGTTTAAGAAATACTCGTGATCTTGCGAGCTTCGAATGTCCAATTGGTACAGGAAAGACTACCTTTTTACCACCCCAGATTCACGATGTTCCCTGACTACACTGGAAGGCTTCTTGAGAGCAACCAGTCTTTGATTTCACTGTCCGACGCGCAGACTCACTTCGATAAGTGGCTTGAAGATGGTACAATCGTTGATGATGTAATCTGCGGCATGTTCCTTGGCACCATATTCACAGGAGGAGGAAGAGACCATTTCCCATTGGCGCATGGTTGAGCAAAAATATCCGACGCCAGTACGGATTATTGGCGTTGGGAATGAACTAGTGGAGTGCGGGGGTACTTGACTTTCATTCACAATTTCATTTATGGTCCGCACGATTAGCTGCAGATATATTTTGTCCATCAGCTTTGTTGAATAGAAGACGAGCTGTTGGGTGTTTTGATTTCAGTCGACGAGAGTGCTCGCTTGAAGGAGCAGAGACATTGCAGTGAAGAAGATAGTTGGGCTCCAATGTCCGTCGACCGAGAGACAAAGAATAGCTGAGTCAGAATAGCGATGTGGATTGTGCTGCACCATGGCTTTGTGTCCATGCAAAAAAAGCGCAAAATAGCAAGAAAATGAAAAAATATTTGTATGAAAACAGCAGAAAAATTCATAGCCTATGGTATGCATGTCACAAACGCGTAGTTTGCATGCTGCTCTAAAGTTAACCACCAACAATCAGGATAGATAATGAAGGTAGTTTTCAACCAGCATGGTAACTGCACCGAACGACAATCGTCTTCTTTCGTAAGAGACATGATTGTTTAAATTTCAGGGCAGGTGATGAAAATCCAAATTAGTTTAGTTTCACCCAGTGCTACTATAACCTATTTTGCATTGGATTTAGTGTTTTGTAAATGCACATTCAAGAGCGACATGCTAACCCCGCTTGTGCATATTTAAATGAAAGCGGTCGAATCTTGATCGAATTCTATTGGGCTTGATTTAAGTTGGTCGGGGCAGGTCAATACCAGGAGGCCGCGCCATCGGGTGAGGTATAAAATGATGGAGTTGGGAATCAGTGGCACACCATGTTGCATGTGACACACCCTGCTACGTTCCAAGACGGGTCACAATCTTTCAATAGCGGACAATTCCAACCACTTTTGCCTTGACAAAGCTTTGGTCAAAACAAATTAGTGGTAAAAGATCTTTTTGTAGGCGGAAAAAAGTGGTAGTATTATTTTGAACCTCACTTGTAAGAAGCAGTCAAGTGTGTTAAATTTATGATTAAGATTGCTCAACAAGTTACTCGGTAACGTTGTTTGTTTTAATCTTTTATTTTTTTACTGGGACACTAATGCTGTTATATTTATATTATTGATTTCTTAGCATTTCATATAAAGAATTTGAAAACTTTTAGACCCGGTTAATGTAATACAGCAAACTCTTATATTTTCTTCTTAATTTGAAAACGATATCAAACTTATAATTTGATTTACATTTAAATAATTAAATAGCAGCAAAACAGCTGAAACTCCTGGTCAATTCAATCAAAATATAAAAGGCTCATAAAATAGACACTAAACTCATTTCAGCAAACATTTCGAAAAATAAGTTGGTTTTATTTTCAGTGCTATTGGATGTTAACAATCACTGCAATAGTAAAACTGTGTGTCGTAATTAATCGATTGAAATTTGAGGTCATCGACATTAATTATCTTGTAGATGTGATCGCCAATCTCCCTGTCTAATAGGCGGATGTTACTTGGAGTAAACCTTCACATTGAATTTTCAAATAACACTTAAGGTTTCAAACTATTATCTTGCGTGAAACACGTTTTGATGAGTTACCTGTCTCAACAGCGTTCAATGTTATGGGATCACTCATGGAGGTTTGTGAATTAGGATCAGATGGGACAGGGTTGGGAATCGAACCAGAGCATATACCGATGTCGTACTTGGTTCTAGGCTGTAATGGTGACCCATCTTCAACATTCATCAATGTGAACTAAAAATTGTATTGACATCTTTGAACTAATATGAATAAATTAAATTATAATTTTTATTATTGGAAAAAATCTTTAAACGATGGCAATTAAATCTATTTTGCTCTATATCTATAACAACATTAATCAGAGTGAAAGTATTTTTAATTTTAATGCTATCCTCAAGTAGGAATAGTCAGGAAAATGGCGATGCTTTATCGATTCTCCATCTCTTGTATACTGTCCCTGAGTAAATCATTGCAAACATTGGTAAATGACAATATGCACAGATAAACAATAATGTTGTTTAAATTTAAAAAAAAGATTAATTTGGTAATTTAATTTCAAGATAAGAACTGTGCAATGACAGTCCACGTCTGATCTAAAATACCTGTTAAATTAAAAAAAATTAAAACAATTTTTATTTTTTTGACATTTTAATATCAACAGTCTTTGTAATCGTGCGATCCTGGTTAGTCACCTGGCTAAAGCTGGTTGTTAATTAACACCCCTTACCTCTACCTAGGGTGTAATAAATTGGGTGTGTGTAGTTGCTGGAGGAAAGATGACCGAAATAAAGGAAGTGGCCAACCTTACTCTCTTTAGTGCTGAAGGCATGCAAGGAGAGCCTTACCTTTTCAGTATCTGAATCTTAGTGAGTAGGAGACCATTTTTAGCTTTACAGCATACTTACTGGAGAAACAGCGTCTTCCTTTCCTCCATAACAATCCGTTACAAAATTATCATTGTTTAGAATTGCTTTGACAATGTACGTTTCACCAACTTCTACGTTCCATGTTACCACTATAGATATGGAATATATCTCAGGTATTTTAGCACCAGCTGGCTTATCTGGTTGTTGAAAGTTCTGGAAACATAAACCGCAGAAGTGTAAAAAACGTTACTTGAGTTCACATGATCATTATACGTCATGCTCTACCTAAGTTTACCATTCAACGCAATTAGTGACGAAATGAATGCACATAGAAACGGTTTATTTAAACTTAAAAGTAAAAAAACAGGAATGTATTGTGTCTTCTAGTAGCTTGAAACAAATTGATTTGTTTCTCATTTTATGAGATCAATCAATAACAAAGACGCTACAAAATGTTTCTCGGCAGCCGATTTGTAGCAAGAATTGATAGCGATAGACACGTGCTTCGCCCATGAGGCTGGGCTTTTTTTTTCGCGCAACGCTCGGAGTTCAATTTTCCATATGAAATGGATTTACTCCTGGTCTCATCATTAGTGCGTCTGCTCCGGGAGCCGTCCACACACACAAACACTCAGCAGGCACACCATACTTACATGGAAGATACCTACAAGGGAGTCGAGGGACTTGCTACGGCCGAAGGGACCCACCGCGGTAGATGGTAATCAAAGGATGTATAAGTTTGGGTATTGGCTGCCTCAAGCTGATCAGCCTGTCTCGAATTTCCTCTTGCTGATCGTGGAGCAGTCTAAGAGATGGCGAGTCAAGCTCGAGAACTAGCGCGTTTTGGTTGAGAGTTGAGTTTGATTTAATTTGAGTTTGTTTGTGTGTGTGTTTCTTCTTGTTGCCCGCTTGAAGTAGGCACCTGTTTGTGGAAAACGGGTCACTGCAGTCTGACATCTCTTTTGGCGGCGATTCTAGAGAGGAGCGGCCAGAGGAAGGGTAGCTTTCGCTGACCCCAGAGTTTTCTTGGGATGAGCCGCTGTAATCCTGTCATCCCAGGGCGAGTGGGACAACGGAGAGGGACGGTTAAAGATTTCCCGCTGAAATCACTCTTCCGGCATCGGGCCGTTTCTGATGAGTGAGAGAAACGGGTTAAAGATGGGTTGTTACGCCCTTGGCTGTCTCCGCTTCTTCAAAGATGTTCTACGACCGGACTGAGCTAGCGAGACCCACCGCTGCAATCAGTCGTCCCTACCATCGAGGACGGCTGAGAGGGGCGGTTGAAGAGAGAGTCTCGGCTGGTTCTTCTTTCTTCTGACCGTAGGAGGAGGTTTGGAACGAGTGGAAAGGTCAGATGACAAAGGAATGTTATGCTTTTGTGTTATGTCTTTTGTTTTTGTCATGATCACCTACATGGCTTGTATGGTGGACCGTTTTGTGTTCCGTATGTATAAGTCGCCTATATCCAGAGATATCTTCTTTTGGATGCTGGTATGTTTGGCGACATTCATCATGGTCAAAAGTATCGGGTGATTTTTGTCCGCCGGGAAATTGATTGTAGAGGATCATATCCTTTGTTATTTCGATGTCTTCGTTGGTTAAGTCTGACAATTGTTGTTTCAGGCGTTCCCATATTCCTAGCGCAAAGGAGCACCCGGTCAGGACGTGGGTCACGTTGTCATCAGATTTTCTGCAGAATTTGCAATTTGTTATTCTGCCAGATTGTAGTGATCTTTCAAATTCTTCCCATTTGTATCCTCCATGAGCAATCCGAAAAAACATGGAGGATAGGTGAAGTGGAAGGAGGAATTTGATTTCCTTGTTTTTCAAAAGAAACTCATTCCAAGAGATCTTTTTTTCCGTGTTGGTCAATCTTGTTGGTCTTCTTTTCATTTTGCGCTTTCAGATTGTGGTAGATGTTTTTATAGGAAGTATTTTCCCAGTCGTGTTTCAAGCCTTTAAGTTTGCAAAAGGACTTGAAGATGTCCGCATACACTTCGTTTGGATTTGGGGCATGCGGAATGCTGTATGAGAACAAAAAAGGATTAATGTGCCTCATTCTGCAACTCAAATTAAACATGGCCCATTCGTGCCAGATTGCGGTGGCGTCTTCTAGTGGGAAGAGGTCGCGAATTCTGGCGGTGAGACTTGTTTGGAATTTTGATTGGATGTCTACCATGTTGATGCCTCCATCTTTGACAGGAGGAATTATTTTGCTTCTCTGGAGTTGTTCAAATGGCGAAGGATGCCTGAGGATGTTGAATAGGATTTTTTTGAGTTCTTTGAGGTGTTGTTGTGTTGGCATCAGCATTCTACTCAGATGAAAAGTTGAAAAGTGACGGGTACCATGACAATGTTGATGATAGAGATCTTCCGTAGAGGGAGAGTCTTTGTGGTTTGTGGATGTTGGCGATTGTCTGAGTTTTTCTGATGGTGGTCTGCCAGTTCATTTTATGAAGTTCTGTTTTGTTTGTTCCTAGCCAAATGCCCAGGATCTTGATGTTGTTCAAAATCGCAGCTCCAGGAAAGAGCTGCTGAGCTTTTTGGGCCAGATCAGGTTTGGACGCCAGGATCTGAGTCTTTTCCTGGTTCACTTTCTGGCCGGACATCGTCTGGTAGATAGCTAGTTCTCTGTTGATTTCTTTGAGAGATGGCATGTCTCTTGTTATTGATGTTGTGTCGTCCGCATATTGCTGAATTTTGATTGTCAGCTTGGAAAAGCGAAAACCGTTTATAAGATGGTTTTTCTCTATGCGACGAGTGAGCACGTCAGCACAGATTATGAAATAGAGCATGCTGATCGGGCAACCCTGTCGAATGCCCCTTTTGACATTAATTCGTTTTGTTAAGGCTCCATTTATTTCTATCTTGCTTTTTGTTTTGTTATAAACCAAAGACAGGTAATTCATCTTTATTGGTTTTACGCCGAGTTTCTTCAAGATTCCATAGAGAAAGGAGTGACTAACTCAATCGAATGTTTTTTCAAAGTCAGTTATCATGATGTACAAGCCCCTGTGTTGTGTTTGAGATGCTTCCAGGGCGGCTTGTATGTTCATTGTGACATGCTCTATTCTGCGGTTTGGCAATCCACATTTCTGATGTGGACAAATCAGGTTTGTGATCATGGGTGTGAGTCTGTTGGAGAGGATTTTACTCAAGATCTTGTAATCTGTATTGAGTAGAGAGATCGATCTCCAGTTTTTGAGCTTTTTTTTTCACCTTTTTTAAAGATTAACTTCACTTTTGCTTCTCTCATTGAGGGAGTCATTGTTTTTCTCAAGTAGCAATTTGTAAGCATTTCCAAAATGTCGTGTTTCAGGAAATGCCAGCATTTTGGTAGAATAATGCGCCGAGACCATCTGTCATCGGTTATCAGGCTTTCACAAGCCCGATCGCAGAACTGTGCGACCAAAGTTCGGAAAAAAGGGCAAAGAAGAGAAAGAATCCTACTACGAGCGATGACAGCTTTACCACCGTGGGAAAAGGAGGGAAATCCAACCCCAAAACCACTGTGCGCAGCAGCCTTTCCTCAGCTGCTGAGATGTTGGATAACTACCTTTCCAACGCAATGGAGTCCAAGACATCGACTCCAAAACAGCCATCGCACAAGCGGAGATCGGTTTTCCAACCAGCATCTACCACAAAAGACTACAATGCATCCCACGCCAGCTTCAATGATGTCAAAAATTCTTTACATCTCACAGACTCTCTGTACTAGCCATACAGGAATCACCCAGGACCCCAACCGATCGACTCGAGAACATAACAACTACATGACATAAGCGAACGTCGAATCTGACAGAACCCGCTTCTGGGCGGGGACGATGTTCATAGTGAAAAAAGACTTACATGTCAGGTCCGAAATCACACACCACACCATATTACAAAACCGAATACATCACCTCAAGATCAAAAATGGCAACACTAGCATAAACATCTTTAACGTATACCTTCCGCAGAGCCGCGGGGAGAGAAAGTCCTGTTTTGAACTGCTTTCTGACGCTATGCTGGAATATGAACATCAACATGTGGTCTTACTCGGTGATTTTAACACGATCCTCGATCCGTTGGACACTGCGAAGCCGCAAAACTTCTCCACTAGACCGGATAAAACAGCACTTAGAACACTCATGCGTCATAACTAATTGACAGACATATTCAAACAAGAATATCTATACAAAAACTGTTCACATACAAAAACCACAACAGTAAGACCAGGATAGACAGAATATACATAAACGAACATGCACTTGAAAATTATCAAAACATAAAACAATTAAAAAAAAATGCGTCGTTGGTCAAAATAAAAAGTTCATCATCATTGACTGATCGAACTCTCGCATGATGTCGCACTCAAGCGAAGAGACGAATACAATCAGGCCAAAAATATGCTCCTCACACTGTACGCTCATTCAAACCACATCCTGGAAGAACGTCGACCGGAATTCTTGGAGAAAATCAACAACTTCTACGATTATAAAGCAATCTGATCCCAAATTAGATCCAGAACTACCACGATTAGCGATGAAGAGCTATCCAAACTCTTCTTCAAAGCCGAAGAAAAATAGTGTAATAGCAGCTCTATCACTGAGATACACGACGCAAACAACACAACTCTCACCAAGAAAGGAAGACATTCTCAAAGAAGTACACAGCATTAGTTCGACAAAATTAACTTAAACAAATGAACTACAATTTATTGATCTGCTTTCAATCTGCAAATACAAAGGTGGCCAAGATGTTTTGACCGAAGGCCGACATCATAAACGATAACCGTCAAAAGGTCTACTAGCCAGCATTTGTTTTGCAAATACATATTTCACATTTAATAAAGGGAAACCCGTAGGCTGCATAGCTAACTGGTGACAGCTCTGATCCGATGTTCGTAAGGGCGTTGGTTCGCTGCCGCTCAAAAGTATCTGACGATGTATTTGGCAAGACATGACACTTTGGCACACCATTAATTGCGTAGTAGCGCTCCTACGACTATAGCCTTTGATTTCTCTCATTGTAATGAATAGTAAGCTATTCTAGAAAAAATACCTACTGTCCTTTGTAGGGCTGTGGGATGCAAACGAAAACCAATGAAACAAATTCAGTTTAACCATAACATCTTCAGGTACTTATTTAGTATTGGTTGGCTAGTATTGGTTGGTTGGTATTGGTTGGTTGGTTGGTTGGTTGGTTGGTATTGGTTGGTTGGTATTGGTTGGTTGGTATTGGTTGGTTGATATTGGTTGGTTGGTATTGGTTGGTTGGTATTGGTTGGTTGGTATTGGTTGGTTGGTATTGATTGGTTGGTATTGGTTGGTTGGTATTGGTTGGTTGTTATTGGTTGGTTGGTATTGGTTAGTTGGTATTGGTTGGTTGGTATTGGTTGGTTGGTATTGGTTGGTATTGGTTGGTATTGGTTGGTATTGGTTGGTATTGGTTGGTATTGGTTGGTATTGGTTGGTATTGGTTGGTATTGGTTGGTATTGGTTGGTATTGGTTGGTATTGGTTGGTATTGGTTGGTATTGGTTGGTATTGGTTGGTATTGGTTGGTATTGGTTGGTATTGGTTGGTATTGGTTGGTATTGGTTGGTATTGGTTGGTATTGGTTGGTATTGGTTGGTATTGGTTGGTATTGGTTGGTATTGGTTGGTATTGGTTGGTATTGGTTGGTATTGGTTGGTATTGGTTGGTATTGGTTGGTATTGGTTGGTATTGGTTGGTATTGGTTGGTATTGGTTGGTATTGGTTGGTATTGGTTGGTATTGGTTGGTATTGGTTGGTGTTGGTTGGTATTGGTTGGTATTGGTTGGTATTAGTTGGTATTGGTTGGTATTGGTTGGTATTGGTTGGTATTGGTTGGTATTGGTTGGTATTGGTTGGTATTGGTTTCTCAATTTTAATGCTATATGTCCTTCTACCTACAAATCTGGAATAATTAAGTGCCTGCTCAAGCGAGCACAATATATTTGCTCTAATTTTGATAGTTTTACTAATGAAGTCAACCGATTGCATTCTCATTTTATTACGAACAACTACCCCACATGGTTTTTTAAAAGGGTGCTCAGAGGGTTTTTGGATTCACGATCTACGCACTCTCAAGCGGACGAACGTGGATTAAAAAACTTTCTAACAGTTCCCTATTACATTACACGCATTACATTCCTTACGCATTACATTCCTTACATTTTGTGTTTGATTAAATTCATCTAATAAAAAGTTAAATTTTTTAGCCACAAGATTTAGTTTAAATTTTAAGTCAAGATTCAAATCTGATTTTGTAGCAACAATAAGATTTCAATAACTTAATTTTTGTCTACGTTTTGCTAAATTTTGTACAATATCACATGGCAATTTATTTTTCAAGGAAATTTGGAATTTCCGACCGCTTTGTTCTCATCTGATCATATAGTAAGTAATCTACACAAGGCACATTTTATCGAAAAACATAAATTAATTTAACTGTTGACTAGCAAGGTAAGCAATGTGGTGGATTTCGAAATATTGCGTAATTTTCTCAGTTTTTGAGGGCACAAAAATTCACATTCTTGATCTCTACTCTTCAAAACAAACGATTCCAATGCCACTGATTAGACCAGTAAGATGTTATTGAGTTAATGAAAAAAAATTGCAAAAGCAAAACACGTTAACATGTTTTTTTCCGTTCTTTTTTTTAATTTTTTTGATGAGAAGGCACGTGAATAAGCGCTTTCTCACTGGACTCGCTCCTACTTGCTGCAAACTACCTGTCTGTTGAGATTTTGTTGTATTTGTGGGTTTGGATTATAATTTGACAATTTAAATTGAATTTACCGACCAGTCTCGTGTTTAACAATTTGAATCGAATCTCTGTACTGATGCAATTGTACCGACGTTTGCACATTTGAACAATTTTTCACTTGTTTAACATTGAAATATACTTCCAATCACACCTTTGGCAATTTCAACCAAAAGAATTTAACTAAACCGAATGATGTTCATTTACTCACCGCAGAATTTAGGAAGAAGATAAAAAGAAGGACTGACCATAAACTTTTTCTTCGTGATTTCATTGTGACAAGCACTCCAGAAACTTAACATTCAGTACTCCAAGTGTTGCACTTTAAAATATTACTTTTCAGAAATGGGTAAAAGTAAACTTATTTCACTTGTTGCTGAGTTCAACTGCTTCTACTCGAAACAACAACAATTAGTTGAGACGGTAATGCAATAAATTATTCACATATCTGCTTTTGTCGTTTCTGTAGGTTTCGTTTTTGTTTTGATAAAACCTGAATAACAAGCGCTTTTAACGCGGATACCTCTGAAAATCATCTGGCTTTAGTACCTAGCAACCTTGTGTGTCGTAACAAGGTTCAATGACAATTTGTGCGAATTGTTAAACCGTTGCCAGCGTTTTATTGCCCAATATTTACAAATACAAAGATATTTAGAAAAGCATCTAACACTCATAATTAAAATATAAATTGAAAAGAGTTTCGTTTTAGTAAAGAAATTATTGTGACATTGTGGAATATTTTCTTATTACCTTCAAACACAAGCCGAAAGATGAAAGTTAAATGTAAATTATTAGCAAACTGTAAAATAAATATTTAAAAATAGCTGGTCAATACACCATAAAGCTGTGAAGGCAACGTAAACTTGGCCGTTTTACATGAAAAATACGTTTGTTATAAAGAAAATTATTCTTACGACTCAAATAAATTTAGTTCGTTCCTGGTGGAAACGTATGGAACATGACGTAGCCTGCACATGAATCAGGCAATGAAGAAGGAATATGTGGCAAAACTAAAGAAGTTTAAAACATGCATTAGTTTTATAGTACTCTGAAGTTAGTAGGCTATTATTAATTTGCACCAAGCCGCGTAGTTTGGTCCGTTTAGTGATAATTTTGTCCGATCCCAATTAATTCTCTGTGGCCCACAACAAAATAACTAGACACATCTAAACCACAAGACATATCGCAACAGTGGGGAAACTATTAGGAAACAAGAAGTTTCCATCAAATATGATTGTCTCTAAAACAAAAGTAAACGAATATGTAAGTATTGGAAGTCGCTCTGAAATATTACATTAACTATTTTCGCTTTAAAGCTTTCTAATCAACACGTCATAGCACCATCGCAGCACCTATTTTGTTCATATTTTTCATTAAATTTGCATTGTTTTTTATTTGAAGTGTCTAAAAGTGTATTCATTATGTTTAAAGAATGGCTCCTTTGTATTTTCATGTTCATGAAAGTTATTCCTTTTCAAAAAGCTGTTGAAAGCCGGTACATTAAAATGTAATTGATCAAGACCAAAGGTCATCACCCCCAGTAACGGCGCAACCTCACGAATTGATGTGGTCGTTTCTCCTTTGTTTAAAAAGCAAAAGAAAGCCTTGTTCGGGATTTCGTGTATTATTTATAATAAATCGACAATCTGTTTGCATTTTCTAGCATAAACATGTGTCAACAACATCTTTTGAGGACAATATAAGCCATTAATCTTTTTGTGACTGTCACAATAAATGCTCTTGGTAACTTAGTGGAAAAATATTTTGAAGGAAACAAAAGCAACTGTTGGGAGAAAAAGGCTTTTAATATGAATTACATTGGTATTGAAACGTTATAATAGTATTTAAGCATATTTTTTGGGGGCAAGATAAAAATTGGAGAATTACCTTCTTAAGCTTTCCCTCATGGCTACTTTTCTGAGTAGAAGCCAATTGTGCAGAATCAGGTTTCCAATCTTTAATTGAAAAATGACAATTTTTTCCGAAAGGGCGTTGTAAAGTAATTTCAAAATATTGCGGAAAATAATAAACGTTGTCAAAAGTTGAATTTAATCTCCATTCCCAAAAGTTGATTTTAAATCCCTTGATTTTAATCAAAATGGGTTAAAATCAAGGGATTGCTCTGCATTCTGCAATAGTTTTGTTTAACTTGTTATGCGTCGTTTCAGCATGTAACCCAGTGTAGCCTACCTACTGCACTGAGGAGGCCGGAAGGCCAAAACGGTGTGCACTGTCGTCTGCAGTTATAATTTTTAATATGTCTTTAACATTTTAAGACCTGCTGCGTTTTTGCTGGAAATGTTAAACATTTGTTTTTTTGTGCTCATGCTTGTTTCAACTGATTGCAGTAGGCCTCGTGGAAGTTTTGTATCATTACTGTGTTTAATTTAAAAATCTGTGCTTTTTGTGCCAATACATGAGACTTTCTATGTTCTACGTGCAGTACACTGCTAATTCAGTACGTGCACTTTGGTCCCCATCTATTGCAGCTTATGTTGCTTTCATATATTTCCAAAAAATTAAAAGATAGGCTATACTGTAGTAGCCTATTGCAGTAATGCCGATTGAAAAATTTAATGATTATATTAATCTGAGGCATGCGATTATTGAAACGTACACCCAGTGATATCTGTCCATTGGATCTTCGGAATATTGTTTTACTTCAATAATAATATATGGTTTATTGTCAAATATATGGTTTATTGAAAGTAAACGAAATTAAGATGTCACTTGACGTTGTTTGTCAACAAATCCTGCAAGCTCGAGTTCCAAAATAGAGCAGGAGATAAGAGAAGAGAAGATTTTCTTTTTTTGCCAAGTACGGCAAGCCGGTTGAATTTTGGCAACCCGGTGGTAAAATCTGAATTTCTTTACACAGTACAGGATTCTAATGCGGTTACAATTCAAATGAAGTAATCTCAGCTTATTCAAATTCTACGAACTTGGCTATCTTCGAATTCAATAGCAATATTGGCTATTATTCCAATTCTACAACATTCGGCTACAAACTTTCCGATACAAGTTCAGGCAAAGGTGCGCTTATTTCATAATAATAATAATAATAAAGCTTGTTTTTATACAGCTTTGTATACAAGCAATTTACAAAGCAGACAGTGTCAATGCAGCCATATAGAGGCGCAACTGAGTACATTAATTTAAGATAAATTTTTAGATGTTTTGAAACTCCCAAGTTACAATAAAAAGCGACATTTTTTTAACAACAAGTTTGATGTAGGCCAGTGGTTCCCAACGGGGGGGTAATTCCCCAGTAGGAGGGAATTTTGCAATTTTCAGGGGGGGAATTTTGTTTTAGGATTGTAAACCTATTTAAGCCTAGTGAGTTGGCCTAGATTAGATTAATGCGTTAAAGAGGAAATTATTATTAGATTAAATCTCGATTATTTAAGCAACTGTGCACTAACATGGATGCAGACCATCACGTAGACCTACTTCTGTTTCATGCAAATACTCGATGGCTTTCAAGAGGAAACGTAACCAAGCGAGTGTTTGAGCTTGACGAGACGAGCTTAAATTATTTTTTGACCTTTAAATAAAATTGTAGTTTGTTTCATTGCTGAATGATGACAGATGGATTAGATCTCTTGCTTATTTGGTTGATATGTTTGGTCCATTGAATAAACTAAATCGGAAAATGCAAGGAAAAACACCAATATACGGTATATATTCAATCGCCATTTCCGTTCAAAGCAGATTGCGCATCAACATGAGTTATCTGTATCCATGAGTCATTGACATATTGATACCATGTGATTTCACAAACTGTACTGCTTCCATGATGGCTCAAGACAGGTTGGAAGAGAGTGATTTATTTATGTCATTGTCATTAGGAGATTGTCTTAAGGCACTAGAAGGTTCTGCTGTCCTGGTCGCGGGAGGACTACGTCTTTGTCTGGCCTCTACCTTTCGACCACCCTGGCTTGGGTGACCCTTCCAAGAGCAGATGCCAGTACCGTTCAGCATTTAAAGATTCTTTGAAAGCTTTCTCCAGCAAGCTTGATAATTGAAAGAGAAAAGTTCGAATGAACAAATGAACATGTTACTATGTTTAAAGAATTATCATCGGTGCTGGTTGTTCACAGCAAAGAACAAGTTCTTCCAGAGTTGGAAAAAGAATTGATTTTGCAACATATCACAGCATTAAAACTGGAATTCATTCGATATTTTCCTGAAACTTATGACGATGATCTTGATTTAATACGAAATTCATTCACATTGTTGATGGAAAAACTTCCCGATAAATTGCAGGATGAATTTTTAGAACTCAAGACAGATTCTTGCAAGAAGCTTATTCAGAGAAAAATCAATCACTGGATTGTGGCCATTAATGTGTAATTTCTATCCCAAAGTGACAGAAAAGTATCCTTCCGTTTGCTTTTCCTTATCTATGCGAAACAGGTTTTTCAACTTTTGCAAATAAAAACAAAACAGAGAAACAGATTAGACGTGGAGAATGATATTCGTTGTACTCTTTCCAATACTCTTCCAGCATTCATGAGTTATTGAAACAAAAAATCACAAGCTTCACACAGACTGTTAAATGCATTGACTCGTATATTTTGAATGTATTCTTTGAATAAAATACTTTTCAGCAACATTCTTCATTAACTAAATAATTTTAGTATAAAAAGAAATGCTACAGGCTAAAAAGCTTATTACTAGTGAAAGTTTAGTTTCTCTTCCAAGACTTAGATTAAAATATTAATGTAAACAAGTTTTTAACAAACTAAATTTATAAGGGGGGAATTTAAATTTAAATATCGACTAAAAGGGTCCACCGGATAAAAAAAGGTTGGGAACCACTGATGTAGGCCAGGGCTTCCCAAAACTTCAGGGGTCGCGTAACAAACTTCGGGGGTCGCAGAAAGTATACGAATTTTACAAAAAGCAGTGCATATTAACACATGTGCAAGATGCTGTGAAAGTTACTAACTTTATTAAGAGTCGTGCACTCAATAGGCTACCCGTATTTTGTAAATTTATATAGTGAAATATGGAATAAGCTTAGGAGTTTAAAACCCTCTTTGCTGCATTGCAAACGTAGATTTCAAAACTAAAGCCAATGCTTTAAAAAGTTATTGGTGTTAAAAAATTAAGTCGTGATTTTTCCAGCGGAAAAAAAGTTTAGACTTTGTCCGCCGTTTTTGTTAAGGCTTTTCAAATTATGCTATTTATCAGGTTTGCTTGAAAAAAGGTATGAATTATATAATTTGTCCTTCCAAAGAGAAAACAATCATCTATATTTTTACATAAAAATATAAAGTTGGAGCGCTCATCAAAAAAATTAAACATCTAGAAACAAAAGATTGAAAATGCTTCATTTGAAATATTCTCATTTAGGCCTACTGAAAAGTTTTAACAATGGCTTGGAATCAAGCGTTATTAAGCCTCTGGTTATCGACACTTGTCAAGACTGTTGAAAGAGTTTAAAAAGTAGTTTCTACTAGAATTGGACATTGGACAATACCAATATAGATTGGATCCAAAACCCATTTGCAATGTAAAAACAAAGTACCGAGCACCTCTCTTTCACATCTCAGGAAAAATTTGCAGATCTATCTTTTGACTTAAGTTGTGGCTTAAATTTTCTAGAAAAAAGTTTCACACTTTTGGCTTAGCCGAACGTTAGAGCGAACCGCATTGCTGCCGTTAATCTCCACGTATCAAGGCCTATGAGAGGGGGTACGAAGGGTACGGCGCAAAAATGTTTGGTTAAAACCATCTTAAACGACTAAATGCAAGTATAAAAGTTGTTATTCTTTAGTCTTGGGGGGCCCGTAATGTAGCAAAAGGGTCCGGAAAGGCAGTTGAGTGCATTGCGAGCAAATTAGGAACCCAAAGTGGTGATTTAATGCTTTACGTGCAAAAATATTTTGTAATAATATAGTATAGTAAGTACCTATATACCATCATATAGTAAGTAATCTACACAAGGCACATTTTATCGAAAAACATAAATTAATTTAACTGTTGACTAGCAAGGTAAGCAATGTGGTGGATTTCGAAATATTGCGTAATTTTCTCAGTTTTTGAGGGCACAAAAATTCACATTCTTGATCTCTACTCTTCAAAACAAACGATTCCAATGCCACTGATTAGACCAGTAAGATGTTATTGAGTTAATGAAAAAAAATTGCAAAAGCAAAACACGTTAACATGTTTTTTTCCGTTCTTTTTTTTAATTTTTTTGATGAGAAGGCACGTGAATAAGCGCTTTCTCACTGGACTCGCTCCTACTTGCTGCAAACTACCTGTCTGTTGAGATTTTGTTGTATTTGTGGGTTTGGATTATAATTTGACAATTTAAATTGAATTTACCGACCAGTCTCGTGTTTAACAATTTGAATCGAATCTCTGTACTGATGCAATTGTACCGACGTTTGCACATTTGAACAATTTTTCACTTGTTTAACATTGAAATATACTTCCAATCACACCTTTGGCAATTTCAACCAAAAGAATTTAACTAAACCGAATGATGTTCATTTACTCACCGCAGAATTTAGGAAGAAGATAAAAAGAAGGACTGACCATAAACTTTTTCTTCGTGATTTCATTGTGACAAGCACTCCAGAAACTTAACATTCAGTACTCCAAGTGTTGCACTTTAAAATATTACTTTTCAGAAATGGGTAAAAGTAAACTTATTTCACTTGTTGCTGAGTTCAACTGCTTCTACTCGAAACAACAACAATTAGTTGAGACGGTAATGCAATAAATTATTCACATATCTGCTTTTGTCGTTTCTGTAGGTTTCGTTTTTGTTTTGATAAAACCTGAATAACAAGCGCTTTTAACGCGGATACCTCTGAAAATCATCTGGCTTTAGTACCTAGCAACCTTGTGTGTCGTAACAAGGTTCAATGACAATTTGTGCGAATTGTTAAACCGTTGCCAGCGTTTTATTGCCCAATATTTACAAATACAAAGATATTTAGAAAAGCATCTAACACTCATAATTAAAATATAAATTGAAAAGAGTTTCGTTTTAGTAAAGAAATTATTGTGACATTGTGGAATATTTTCTTATTACCTTCAAACACAAGCCGAAAGATGAAAGTTAAATGTAAATTATTAGCAAACTGTAAAATAAATATTTAAAAATAGCTGGTCAATACACCATAAAGCTGTGAAGGCAACGTAAACTTGGCCGTTTTACATGAAAAATACGTTTGTTATAAAGAAAATTATTCTTACGACTCAAATAAATTTAGTTCGTTCCTGGTGGAAACGTATGGAACATGACGTAGCCTGCACATGAATCAGGCAATGAAGAAGGAATATGTGGCAAAACTAAAGAAGTTTAAAACATGCATTAGTTTTATAGTACTCTGAAGTTAGTAGGCTATTATTAATTTGCACCAAGCCGCGTAGTTTGGTCCGTTTAGTGATAATTTTGTCCGATCCCAATTAATTCTCTGTGGCCCACAACAAAATAACTAGACACATCTAAACCACAAGACATATCGCAACAGTGGGGAAACTATTAGGAAACAAGAAGTTTCCATCAAATATGATTGTCTCTAAAACAAAAGTAAACGAATATGTAAGTATTGGAAGTCGCTCTGAAATATTACATTAACTATTTTCGCTTTAAAGCTTTCTAATCAACACGTCATAGCACCATCGCAGCACCTATTTTGTTCATATTTTTCATTAAATTTGCATTGTTTTTTATTTGAAGTGTCTAAAAGTGTATTCATTATGTTTAAAGAATGGCTCCTTTGTATTTTCATGTTCATGAAAGTTATTCCTTTTCAAAAAGCTGTTGAAAGCCGGTACATTAAAATGTAATTGATCAAGACCAAAGGTCATCACCCCCAGTAACGGCGCAACCTCACGAATTGATGTGGTCGTTTCTCCTTTGTTTAAAAAGCAAAAGAAAGCCTTGTTCGGGATTTCGTGTATTATTTATAATAAATCGACAATCTGTTTGCATTTTCTAGCATAAACATGTGTCAACAACATCTTTTGAGGACAATATAAGCCATTAATCTTTTTGTGACTGTCACAATAAATGCTCTTGGTAACTTAGTGGAAAAATATTTTGAAGGAAACAAAAGCAACTGTTGGGAGAAAAAGGCTTTTAATATGAATTACATTGGTATTGAAACGTTATAATAGTATTTAAGCATATTTTTTGGGGGCAAGATAAAAATTGGAGAATTACCTTCTTAAGCTTTCCCTCATGGCTACTTTTCTGAGTAGAAGCCAATTGTGCAGAATCAGGTTTCCAATCTTTAATTGAAAAATGACAATTTTTTCCGAAAGGGCGTTGTAAAGTAATTTCAAAATATTGCGGAAAATAATAAACGTTGTCAAAAGTTGAATTTAATCTCCATTCCCAAAAGTTGATTTTAAATCCCTTGATTTTAATCAAAATGGGTTAAAATCAAGGGATTGCTCTGCATTCTGCAATAGTTTTGTTTAACTTGTTATGCGTCGTTTCAGCATGTAACCCAGTGTAGCCTACCTACTGCACTGAGGAGGCCGGAAGGCCAAAACGGTGTGCACTGTCGTCTGCAGTTATAATTTTTAATATGTCTTTAACATTTTAAGACCTGCTGCGTTTTTGCTGGAAATGTTAAACATTTGTTTTTTTGTGCTCATGCTTGTTTCAACTGATTGCAGTAGGCCTCGTGGAAGTTTTGTATCATTACTGTGTTTAATTTAAAAATCTGTGCTTTTTGTGCCAATACATGAGACTTTCTATGTTCTACGTGCAGTACACTGCTAATTCAGTACGTGCACTTTGGTCCCCATCTATTGCAGCTTATGTTGCTTTCATATATTTCCAAAAAATTAAAAGATAGGCTATACTGTAGTAGCCTATTGCAGTAATGCCGATTGAAAAATTTAATGATTATATTAATCTGAGGCATGCGATTATTGAAACGTACACCCAGTGATATCTGTCCATTGGATCTTCGGAATATTGTTTTACTTCAATAATAATATATGGTTTATTGTCAAATATATGGTTTATTGAAAGTAAACGAAATTAAGATGTCACTTGACGTTGTTTGTCAACAAATCCTGCAAGCTCGAGTTCCAAAATAGAGCAGGAGATAAGAGAAGAGAAGATTTTCTTTTTTTGCCAAGTACGGCAAGCCGGTTGAATTTTGGCAACCCGGTGGTAAAATCTGAATTTCTTTACACAGTACAGGATTCTAATGCGGTTACAATTCAAATGAAGTAATCTCAGCTTATTCAAATTCTACGAACTTGGCTATCTTCGAATTCAATAGCAATATTGGCTATTATTCCAATTCTACAACATTCGGCTACAAACTTTCCGATACAAGTTCAGGCAAAGGTGCGCTTATTTCATAATAATAATAATAATAAAGCTTGTTTTTATACAGCTTTGTATACAAGCAATTTACAAAGCAGACAGTGTCAATGCAGCCATATAGAGGCGCAACTGAGTACATTAATTTAAGATAAATTTTTAGATGTTTTGAAACTCCCAAGTTACAATAAAAAGCGACATTTTTTTAACAACAAGTTTGATGTAGGCCAGTGGTTCCCAACGGGGGGGTAATTCCCCAGTAGGAGGGAATTTTGCAATTTTCAGGGGGGGAATTTTGTTTTAGGATTGTAAACCTATTTAAGCCTAGTGAGTTGGCCTAGATTAGATTAATGCGTTAAAGAGGAAATTATTATTAGATTAAATCTCGATTATTTAAGCAACTGTGCACTAACATGGATGCAGACCATCACGTAGACCTACTTCTGTTTCATGCAAATACTCGATGGCTTTCAAGAGGAAACGTAACCAAGCGAGTGTTTGAGCTTGACGAGACGAGCTTAAATTATTTTTTGACCTTTAAATAAAATTGTAGTTTGTTTCATTGCTGAATGATGACAGATGGATTAGATCTCTTGCTTATTTGGTTGATATGTTTGGTCCATTGAATAAACTAAATCGGAAAATGCAAGGAAAAACACCAATATACGGTATATATTCAATCGCCATTTCCGTTCAAAGCAGATTGCGCATCAACATGAGTTATCTGTATCCATGAGTCATTGACATATTGATACCATGTGATTTCACAAACTGTACTGCTTCCATGATGGCTCAAGACAGGTTGGAAGAGAGTGATTTATTTATGTCATTGTCATTAGGAGATTGTCTTAAGGCACTAGAAGGTTCTGCTGTCCTGGTCGCGGGAGGACTACGTCTTTGTCTGGCCTCTACCTTTCGACCACCCTGGCTTGGGTGACCCTTCCAAGAGCAGATGCCAGTACCGTTCAGCATTTAAAGATTCTTTGAAAGCTTTCTCCAGCAAGCTTGATAATTGAAAGAGAAAAGTTCGAATGAACAAATGAACATGTTACTATGTTTAAAGAATTATCATCGGTGCTGGTTGTTCACAGCAAAGAACAAGTTCTTCCAGAGTTGGAAAAAGAATTGATTTTGCAACATATCACAGCATTAAAACTGGAATTCATTCGATATTTTCCTGAAACTTATGACGATGATCTTGATTTAATACGAAATTCATTCACATTGTTGATGGAAAAACTTCCCGATAAATTGCAGGATGAATTTTTAGAACTCAAGACAGATTCTTGCAAGAAGCTTATTCAGAGAAAAATCAATCACTGGATTGTGGCCATTAATGTGTAATTTCTATCCCAAAGTGACAGAAAAGTATCCTTCCGTTTGCTTTTCCTTATCTATGCGAAACAGGTTTTTCAACTTTTGCAAATAAAAACAAAACAGAGAAACAGATTAGACGTGGAGAATGATATTCGTTGTACTCTTTCCAATACTCTTCCAGCATTCATGAGTTATTGAAACAAAAAATCACAAGCTTCACACAGACTGTTAAATGCATTGACTCGTATATTTTGAATGTATTCTTTGAATAAAATACTTTTCAGCAACATTCTTCATTAACTAAATAATTTTAGTATAAAAAGAAATGCTACAGGCTAAAAAGCTTATTACTAGTGAAAGTTTAGTTTCTCTTCCAAGACTTAGATTAAAATATTAATGTAAACAAGTTTTTAACAAACTAAATTTATAAGGGGGGAATTTAAATTTAAATATCGACTAAAAGGGTCCACCGGATAAAAAAAGGTTGGGAACCACTGATGTAGGCCAGGGCTTCCCAAAACTTCAGGGGTCGCGTAACAAACTTCGGGGGTCGCAGAAAGTATACGAATTTTACAAAAAGCAGTGCATATTAACACATGTGCAAGATGCTGTGAAAGTTACTAACTTTATTAAGAGTCGTGCACTCAATAGGCTACCCGTATTTTGTAAATTTATATAGTGAAATATGGAATAAGCTTAGGAGTTTAAAACCCTCTTTGCTGCATTGCAAACGTAGATTTCAAAACTAAAGCCAATGCTTTAAAAAGTTATTGGTGTTAAAAAATTAAGTCGTGATTTTTCCAGCGGAAAAAAAGTTTAGACTTTGTCCGCCGTTTTTGTTAAGGCTTTTCAAATTATGCTATTTATCAGGTTTGCTTGAAAAAAGGTATGAATTATATAATTTGTCCTTCCAAAGAGAAAACAATCATCTATATTTTTACATAAAAATATAAAGTTGGAGCGCTCATCAAAAAAATTAAACATCTAGAAACAAAAGATTGAAAATGCTTCATTTGAAATATTCTCATTTAGGCCTACTGAAAAGTTTTAACAATGGCTTGGAATCAAGCGTTATTAAGCCTCTGGTTATCGACACTTGTCAAGACTGTTGAAAGAGTTTAAAAAGTAGTTTCTACTAGAATTGGACATTGGACAATACCAATATAGATTGGATCCAAAACCCATTTGCAATGTAAAAACAAAGTACCGAGCACCTCTCTTTCACATCTCAGGAAAAATTTGCAGATCTATCTTTTGACTTAAGTTGTGGCTTAAATTTTCTAGAAAAAAGTTTCACACTTTTGGCTTAGCCGAACGTTAGAGCGAACCGCATTGCTGCCGTTAATCTCCACGTATCAAGGCCTATGAGAGGGGGTACGAAGGGTACGGCGCAAAAATGTTTGGTTAAAACCATCTTAAACGACTAAATGCAAGTATAAAAGTTGTTATTCTTTAGTCTTGGGGGGCCCGTAATGTAGCAAAAGGGTCCGGAAAGGCAGTTGAGTGCATTGCGAGCAAATTAGGAACCCAAAGTGGTGATTTAATGCTTTACGTGCAAAAATATTTTGTTAAAAGCACCTTAAATTAAATCATAAAAGTTGGTTATTCTCCTGTATGGGGGGGTATAATGTAGCAAAAGCAGTTTTTAAAAAGCCCGGGTGTTTTGTGTTTTTTAAAAACTATTTGAAAAAGGTAGTTTCACGCTTATTTCACTTTAAATAAACTTCGGAGTTGAAGCAGGAGCCGAAGTCAATACTTTCGGAGCAGAAGCGGAGCCTGAGTAAAAAAAACTGACTTCGTTCACCTCTGCTAGGCATGTGGTGAATGCAAAAGTTAATGAAGAAAAGTTATTGGTCAGATGATTAATTTGATTATGTTTTAACAAGATATTATGTTTAAGTCTTGGTAGAGAGCTTGACTTGTACCAGATACATGTAACACTCTGTAACGTTAACGGATTTAACATTTTTTATTAAACACACAAAAAAAGAAAGAAAAAAAAACTACTAAATCCAACGTTTTCGACACCACTTAGTGTCCTCATCAGAAATAATTATAAGCTACATCTAAGAGAAATCAATAAATGAATTTGGATACTTTGTATTAAAGCTGTACAAGCGACACCTCTCAACAGCTGACACACGAATTCAATGCAGGATACACGAATTGGCGAGGGACAGATCACATGATATGCACAACACAAAATACTAAATGATAGTTTTTGCCGCCTGATACTATTATTGCGCACAGATGTCCAATTCTGCAGTAAAATGTTGTATGGTGTGCAATACGCCTAAGCAAACATCACTCGTTTTGCCTAAGACAAAGAGGCCCGGAGTTAGAGGGGAGGCCCGGAGTGACTCTTCGTACCCCTAGTGAAAAGTTCTCTCAGAGGCCCTGCCACGTATATGTGCGTGTCAGTGTTTTCAACGTTGATAAAATACCGTTCCAGCGTAAGTGACATTGAAACCGTCTATTGACAAACATCGAGCGACGGCTAGACCTGCTTTGTGGCAGAGAGCAGTCGCACCCATCACACTGAATAAATAAATATGTTTACTTTTTGGTTTTGTTTCCAGCAGGCTAGCCTACAAGTAGTAGGCTTCTAGTACGGATAGTTTGTTTTTAGTTTTCGTTTAAATTAAACCTTTCAATAAATATCACAAACGTATATTCGCATTGTTTATTCTTTTAACCGTAAAGGGTCGCGGAAAATTTTAGGAGATTAAAAGGGGTCGCGAGCAAAAAAGTTTGGTAAGCCCTGATGTAAAAATAATGTTTTTACGTGTAAGTGGGCAAATAAACTAAACCCCAGAAGACCGGTGATAACAGCAAATTGTTACGTCACAAAGGCTTGAAACCGTTCTGTTTTGCTAAAGCGTATGAAATCATCAAAAATATTTTCCAAAACAAATTTTCTTTTGTTTGAAGCCAGAAAATGTTCAGCTAATCAATTTGCGGTTGACAAATCGTCGGGAGAAAACAACTATACAGCTGAAAAAATATTTATCTACATATCGCTATTCACAAACACACGAATTCAAAGGACTTAAGCAGTGTAAAGAAATATCTTACACATAAAGTAAGAATCAAGCCCACTCAAACAGAAAAGAAAGTTTGTTGTGAAATACTTTGGCCTAATTTCATCAGTTAAACAATCTAAAGTAACAATGCATGGTTGCCATATTTTGCTATTTCTTTTGTTGTTGTAAAAGTTACTTTGACTTTGTTGACATAAAAATGATAAATATTGTTGGTTACTTTGCATTCAGAGTCTAGATTGGATATTTGAGTGTGATACTATTAGATGCTAATATGTCACAACAATTTAATATGTTACCAACGCAATACGCCCTTAATTACCCGAACTACGTATATTGTACTTGTTCAAAGAACCTTTTGACTCTCTGTTACTTTGTTGTGTAGATTTGTTTGTCAAGAGCACGGTACTTCAACAATGAAGCTGCATCACTCTCCATTAGTTGAGTTGGAAATTCCTTTGGAAAAAGCCAAGAAACTCCATCCCTCTCCGATACCGAAGTCACCTGCATGCCATCAAGACCATCTTCACATGCTCTTCACTACATTTTTCATCATTTATGATCATCACTTTAATACCATGTTCAAACAATAATTAACTTAATGTATATTCCTGAACACATCAGTTATCGATTCCCATTTTAAAACTGCACCACTGTCGTTGCTGTGAACACTTCACTTCATTTTATTTAAAAGCGAAACACTGTACATATTTTTTTGTATAATAAGCTCACCGTAGGTTTTTTCTTAAATGCTCGTGTTTTTAATTTTTCTTTTTTTGTATTGGTTGTAAGGTTCAGTCGTCCCCGCATCAACTGTCGGACCTCCAGTTGCTTTAGGTATGTGGAGCCAGAGCCTATGAGAGGGGGGTACGGAGGGTACGGCGTACCGAGAGCCTAGGTCTGTGATTGTTGGGGGGCCCGGAATTGTGGTTTTATAGTTTACGCGCAAAAATGTTTGGTTAAAACCATCCTAAGTGACTAAATTCAAGCATAAAAGTTGTTATTCTTTAGTCCTGAGCGGGGCCCGTAATGTAGCAAGAGGGCCCGGAAAGGTAATTAAGTGCATTGCGCGCAAATTAGGGGCCCAAAGTGGTGATTTAATGCTTTACGTTAAAAATGTTCTGTTAAAAGCACCTTAAATTAAATCATAAAAGTTGGTTGTTCTCTTGTCCGGAAGGGCATAGTGTAGCAAAAGCAAGGTTGAGATTGCCTAACCCGCCAGACTTTTTTTTAAAAGCCCGAGTGCTTTTGGGCTTTTTTGTGTTTTTTAAAAACTATTTGAAAAAGGTAGTTTCACGCTTATTTCACTTCAAAATAAAGTTAGGAGAACAGTTGTAGGAGCCAGATAGTGCTTCCACTTTTACAAAGCTAGATTAACCACTTGTATTACCACATTTGTCCTCAGATTACCACATTTTTTACTGTGATTTTCCTCTCGATTTTAACGGTATTTTGACTTACTTATATTTTGACTACATTAACAAAGTGGCTATTTTTACCCACTTGTTGCCATGGTTACAATTAGGTGTTGCCAGAGTTAGGATTAAAGTTAGTTAAGGTAAGGATTAGACTTAGGAATAAAGTTAGGGTTTTGATCTTTATCCAGAACTAAAAAAAAATTCCAAAATGCAAGTTTTTGTTTTCAACAGCTTTAAACTTTTCTCAAATTAGGACAGAATTCCTTATCTGTCAACGCTATTACTTGGCTATATTTACAGTACCGGTTATTAACAGTTATTAAAACGTCCAAAATAAGTAAGCAAAGTACTGTACTTGACACCGCAGCTAAAATCTGAAAGACATCTTGACTATGAATATAATCACATGGTCACCCTACGTTCAAAGTCAAAAGTCAGGACGCATTCCAAAATCAAACCGAAAACAGCGGAACATGCTAGTCGCATGCTATTATAAGTAGGCTAGTTTTTTTTTGCATATTTGTTTGATTTCGGAAGACAACAGTTTAAAAGTTTAAATGCTCTTATTTATTGATAGTATTTTATGTCAAATTTTATAATTTCCACATTTTGGTAACATTTCCACACAAAATTTCCATATTACCACATTTTTCTATTTTCTATTTTCACAAATTTCTATTAAATCAGAATCCTGAGGATGGCATAGAACAGCCAAATGCTTATGAGGAACCAAGTGAAGCACAAAACATGCAATCTAATAGAGAACTTGAACCAATATCAATTTGTAGTGCTACTTCAGCATATGAAGGTGACAGGCAGCCTGGTGCAGTAGGCTTTGACATAGGATATCTTTCCTCAGAGAATCCTTCAGCAAACTAAAGCTGATCAAAAATTATTTAAGATCAACAACAGGTGAATAGCGTTTAGTCAATCTGGCAAGGCCAAGCATAGAATCAAAGTTAGCCAGACAAGTTAACTTTGATAAAGTTATTAAAGTTTTTGCAGGAAAAAAGGCAAGAAAAATCTGTTTTGCTGAATAAATGAAGTCAGTGATGTACAAAATACTGCTTTTGGTATATAGTTGACATGCAAGCATTGGTTAAGAGTTAAAGAATGCCATGACAAAGTTTATTTTGGCCAAGTTATAAAAGTTTTTGAAGGAAAAGTCCAAACAAGCTGTTATGCTAACTAGTAACTAAATACTGATCTTGAAGTTATTGTAGTAAAAGTATTCCACTTTCACGTAGTGTACAGTTGTACAGTTATAGTACACGTTCACCCGCAATGATGGGAAACTGTTCAACCTGGCCCGACTGAGAGCCAAGACGAAGGTTCGCATAGTGCTGATCAGAGAACTGCTGTTTGCCGACGACGCAGCACTGTCAGCACACGCCGAGCACGAGCTGCAGCAGTTGCTCTACCAGTTTGCACACGCCTGTAGGGAATTCGCACTGACCATCAGCATCAAGAAAACAGTAGCCATGGGCCAAGATGTCCCCAAGCCACCTGCCATCACCATAGGACCAGAAGTGCTCGAAGTGACAGACCACTTCACCTACCTTGGTTCAACGGTCACCAGCAACCTGTCCTTAGATAAGGAAATCGACAGACGGATAGCCAGGGCTGCAGGAGTGATGACTCAACTCGGGAGGAGAGTGTGGGACAATAATCTTTTGACACTTAACACAAAACTCAAAGTGTACCGTGCGTGTGTTCTTAGTACTCTGCTGTACGGTAGTGAGTCCTGGACCACTTACGCCAGACAACAAAACCGCCTTGAAAGCTTTCACCTTCGTTGCTTGAGGCGCATTCTTGGTATTTTCTGGAAGGACAGAATACCCAACACCACTGTTCTGGAACGTTCTTGCTCCCTGAGCATACACCTTCTCCTCTGCCAGCGACGTTTACGCTGGTTGGGGCATGTATCCAGAATGAAGGATGGGCGCATTCCAAAGGACATTCTGTACAGTGAACTTGCCACAGGGAAACGCCCAGTAGGACGACCCGCACTGCGTTACAGAGACGTTTGCAAACGAGACCTGAAGCAGACTGACATAGATCCTGCCAGCTGGGAACTGATCGCAGCAAATCGCAACAGATGGCGCTACGAAGTCAGTGCGGGTGTAGCAAAGGGTCAGTCGAGGCGGAGGAAGCAACTAGAGGAAAGAAGACAAAGAAGAAAAGAGAGACAGCAACCTCAGAACTCCTCTGATTTCATATGTCCAAACTGTGGACGAGACTGCCACGCCAGGATTGGACTTCAGAGTCATATGAGAAGCTGACGTACCCAGAGTGCTACCATCATCTGAAAAGATGGAAGGATGCCTACTATTGTCTTAGCTTTGATTGCGGGCTGATTTGCAATCATATCATACTACAGCTACTAATTTGATGCTCTTGAGCCTGCTGAAGCGTGAACTTTTGAAAGTGCTTGAGTTTTTTTGCTTTTGGACGGTCATTGTCATTCTCAGCAAAATTTTGTACATGCTCAAGTTAAATGGCGGACTGAAAGTTTAATAACTATATATAAATAGTGAATTTTTTTATGTACAGCAGAATTTGGATATAATGGACTATTCATGGGCAGCATTTTTTGTCTTTTCATATATCAGAAACCTGACATCTGTTTTGTTATTGTTTATTATATTTCTAACTGTTTACACCTTCACTATTAGGGTTTGTATACTGCAGTGAACTTTTATTGCCTGCTTACCAGCTTAGTGCTGTATTCTACACTGTTTAGTTGGACTTGCAGAATGTCTTAATATATTGTGTTTTGATCTTCATCTTTTGCTATTTTATATAACATACAAGTGCATTTTTCTGCTTTTGTCTTCAACACGTGCATCTTCTTTTTTTTGGAAAGTAAGAGGAAACATAATTCACATCAGGTCAATTTTCGCAGTTGGTGTAGCACAGCAATGTTGTTCTAGTTTCACACTTGATTCAAAGTTTTGGTATTTCTACTCATTTTATCAGCACTGTGTTACTTACTGTGTAGTGTGTATTCACAACCTATGATATTCTTTCTTTTCCATGCTTGGCATTTCTGTAGTGTAAGGTCAATTTCAAGTTAACCTAAACCTTATATTATGTCATTATTCAGATGCATAAAAATATAATTTAATTTAGAATAGGCCAATCCCATTCTCTGTTCTTATAAACTTGTATTTTATGATGCTCAATCTTATCTGGCAGCAGGGTAGGCCTATATTATATGAGGCAAGTGATATATTTATCTTTCATATTCAATATTATTGTGCATAGCCTATTAAAATTAAGTAATAGTTTTATTGCAGCCTGATACTATTATTTCGCTCAGATGTCTAATTTTGCAGTAAAATGTTGTATTGTGTGCAATACGCCAACAGCAAACATCACGCGCTTTGCCCAAGACGTATGGGGCCCGGAGTGAGAGGGAGGCCCGGAATGACTCTTCGTACCCTTAGTGAAAACTTTTCTCAGAGGCCCTGTGTGGAGCCAACTGATTTTTTCAACTAATTCATCTATTTTAAACTGTTAGGTTTGGTGGCCGTGCTTAAATTTACTTTCATCGACGTATCCTTTAAATTTACATCGCATGCACGTTTTAAACTTCTTTGGTTTTGCCGCCGTTTCCTTTTGTTGGTTTTATTCCCGTAAACTGTTGGTAACTTTATCATTGCTGTTGTTTTCCGACAAAGAAAAATAAATTGAATTGAATTGAATGATGTGTTTTGTGTGATTTAGAAGGACCACATTTTACTTAGACATCTAACTTGCGGTTGATTGCTCTATCGCAGAAGCATATCGTATGTGAAGATAATATTTTTCTAGACCTCTGCTATGTTTGGCATATATTACTTCTCGTTGTGATGATCATAAACAAACAGAACTGAACTAATAAGGATTATTGGAAAACAAAAGTTTAACCATAGCCATCCCCATGAATTGAACTATTCAGGCGTGTGCTTGTGCGGGGCACTTGAACGACAGCTGTTAGGCCAGCTGCACCCAGTGGATGGAATAAGTTACAGACAATCAGTGTTGTACGTCATTTAACGGCGTCAACTTTTTTTTGACGCTGAGGCTAGGGCCGTCAGTTTATTTTTTAGTTGACGGAAGTGATAGCGCCGTCAATTATTTTGCCGATTTTAAGCGTCAAGCGCTATGCGTCATTTTTTGTTTTCATGGAAAATCTCGTTTCACAATAAGAGATTCACAATGTATTCTGGCCAGCGCCATTCATCCGAATTACCCGATTTCGCGTTGGTTGGAATAGCTACCTGGAATGCAAGCGGAAGAAGCTCGCCAAATGGTAGGTGATACTCATATCGTGATCAGTATCGAGAACGAGGGATCAGAGAGAGAAAGCGAAAAATCAATGAATGTCATCGCGGTGGTTGATGATACTTTATTTCAAGAGCTCTATGCCCTTGAAAAGAGCGATGCTGGTGCAGTGGACCTCGTTAAAAGATTGATAATTGATATGCTAAGCCAACACAACACGCTTGGAGCAGTGATACCTTTTCGAGTAAACGTTTTCAAGACTTGTTTTTAAAATACAACACACGAATACCATTCAGCGCTGCTGTGGAACTCATGAACTCACTTGGAAAGGACATTATGCGTCCCAAACGCAGCAGATTGTCAGACAAACGTTTTGAAATGCTTGTGTTTCTACAAGGAAATAACTAATAAGCTAAAGCAGGTAGTTACAATACAGTCTCAAAACATAAAACCTGCTCTTTATTTATAGCTATTGTTAGCCTAAACTTGGTTGAAATACTTTCGTTATGTATTGTCATAATTACCTGTTAGCAATGAAGTTTTTTTATTCGTAAGCAAACTTTTGCACTCCAATTACACGAACAAAACTTACAAAAACAAACCGGAGGATTTTTTTATGTTAAAAACACTTGAATCATTTTTTTTTTCATTCGTGCAATTATTTTAGAGAAATTTTGACTGTTCGTGAAACATTTTGTTAAAATTAAAATCTTCCTGTTTCAAAATAGTCGCACAAAGCTTCCGAAGAAACCATATAAACACGAACGGCTTACGAATGACGAATGTTCGCGTGACGCATACTATATGACCCCAACCCTGCATTGGTGATTCAAAGCCTGCACAACTATTCGAAACTGACGGAATTAAGCTTTCATAGAAGTATTCTCAGCCCGAAGATAAAGTCTCACACTCAGTTGATGATTTTTTTCATTTCAAGATCAAGGTATACGGTAAGTTCAATAAATCCAAAGAGGTTTAAGATATTTTATTGCAACAATGGTGGCCTTGAAACGTCGAAAGCCTTTTCGCCAAGTAGTCACAAGTAGTCACAATTTATCGAAAGCCTTTTCGCCAAGTAGTCACTTTAACATAACAACCTTTGTAAGAGCTTCTCAGGCAAGAACCAATTAGCTCAGTGGTTACGCGCCCGGCTCAAGACCACGCGGTGCAAGTTCGACTCTCGAGGTGTGCGCTTGAGCAACGCTCGTGAAGGACTGCTTTCCATTCAGCGACACCTAGTGAATGGGATAAAACAACACTTTAACAATAGGAAACTTCACTCTGCCAATCTCAATAACCGGCTCTGTGTCAGTGCGTCAAAAGCCTCTACAAGTATGCGAAAATTACCAGGAATAACCAACCAAGGCTTTGTCAGTCCGAGAATAAAGATTCAAAACCAAACCAACAAATCAGAAGCTAAGTTTACGTGGCTACCGTCCAATTGTGACCCTTCTAGCACTCAGCCAGAGAGTTCATCAGTGCTTTGAGCGGTGTTGTCATAACTCTTTTCTCTTCTTTAATTTCCAGAGTTATTACAGGGATGGGAATCGAAATCACGCCATCTCAATTTATTCCTTAGCCCTAACCCACTCGGACACGCTGCCTAAGGTGGAAAGTTCACTTAATTTACTTTTTATCAGAACTGTTTGAGTTTTTCCTTGTTCTATATCTAACTTTCATTTACGTCATGACGTCATAGACAACGCAGTTTCTGATTGGTTGATGCTTTACTGGCGCGTACAAAAGATGTTATGTTAAAGTGGCTATATTTTGCCATTGCGATATACTGAAGTTTGCCTTGAGTTTATTATTAAATGTTAACAACAAATTTTGTAGGAATTGCTTTTTGAAGAAAGTTTTATGACGCCATGGCTTAGCGGTAAAGCGCTTGTCTAGTAAACAGGAGATCCCAGGTTCGAACCCCGGTGGTGCCTTATTTCCTAATTTTTCTTTTTCTTTTTCTTTTTCTTTTTCTTTTTCTTTTTCTTTTTCTTTTTCTTTTTCTTTTTCTTTTTCTTTTTCTTTTTCTTTTTCTTTTTCTTTTTCTTTTTCTTTTTCTTTTTCTTTTTCTTTTTCTTTTTCTTTTTCTTTTTCTTTTTCTTTTTCTTTTTCTTTTTCTTTTTCTTTTTCTTTTTTTACTGTAATAAAGTAAACTTAAAGCAATGTTACATATGGCACGGGAACTTGGAACCTTGCAAAAGGTTAATTCTTAAACTAAGGTCAATACAAAGAGCACATGATCCAGTTATGATGAATTTAACATGGTGAGATAAAAAAAAGCTGAATGAGAGAGTGAGAAAGAATGGAAAGAAAGAAAATGGATTCGAAATCAAACAAAATTACGGAGATTGTGATAACTATTAAAAACTGAAATAGTCATGGGCAGATCATATAGCAAGATACCAGGACAAAAGAAAAATTAACAAATTAACAAGTTGGGAAAACAAACGCATACGAGGAAAGCCAAAAATGAAATAGACTGACGAGATTGATATAGAATGTAAAACAACAAACTAGTACATAAAAACACACCATCGACTGGATTGACAAGAAAAGGGGAACTCAGTAGTGGGGCTACCACAGGCTGAAAATGATGATGATGATGATGATGATAAAAGCAATGAACGCTTGAATATGATGTGCCAGAGATGATGGTGTTTTCACAAACCAGACGAGTTGTTTTTTTTTTCTCAACTTTAATCTACACTCGACTACAAGGTTTCACACAGTAGGTTAGTATCGGCATGGGGGTTCAAGGGTACTTTTGGACCCGGGCCGGCTTGATTTTAGGAGCCCCAAACATTTCTGAGGGGCGTAGACATGCCATTGCATATTCTTTGAATATAATGCGTTTTTTATATAAGTGTCTTGGATTGGACCATGACCATCTAATTCAGGGGTCGGCAACCCCTGGCACGCGTGCCACTTGTGGCACGCGAGATGATTTTTCATGGCACGCCAAATTCTCATTAGATCACCAAGTCAACATAGTTGAAATTGATGTGTACATGAGGGATCTAACGTCTCAATTTTGCAATAGATTTCAAGATTTTCAACATTTTGGTTCAGTATTTTCATTTCTCATCAAGCCCGAGAGCAGCGAAGACTTGAACTTATCTGCATTTGAATGGTTGGACATCGAAGACTTCCAGATGCAGCTGATCGATTTCAAAGCATTCTTATTGTGGACATCAAAATTCGTCGAATTGCGGAAATCGCTGGAAACGATTGAAAACAAGCATTTTGACAAGCTGGGAATCTTTGCCGGAAAAATTTAGCTGTCTCAAGAAGATGTCAATAGCTTTGCTATTTGCATTTGGCTCCACTTATTTGTGTGAACAAATATTTTCGCACATGAATTTTATTCAGTCCACATTGCAGCCGACTTACGGAAGATCATTCGGAAGCATGTGTTCTACTTAAAGTGTCCAAATATAATCCTAACACTACAGAGCTAAGCAAGAAAAAGCAAGGACAAGGATCTCATTGAAAGTGACTCTTATGACTGCATTCGATGTTTTCCAATAAAGTTAATAAAACAAATTTGTTACTTGTCTGTTAACTCAGTCAACTTTACTGTTTAATTTTAACATCAGATAGTTGCCAATACAAAACCAAACATACAAAAATGTTTGGCACGCAAGTTGTTGATATTTTGATATTATTCATAAACTGGCACACTGCATACGAAAGATTGCCGACCTAATCTACACTCGACTACAAGGTTTCACACAGTAGGTTAGTATCGGCATGGGGGTTCAAGGGTACTTTTGGACCCGGGCCAGCTTGATTTTAGGAGCCCCAAACATTTCTGAGGGGCGTAGACATGCCATCGCATATTCTTTGAATATAGTGCGTTTTTTATATAAGTGTCTTGGATTGGACCATGACTATCTAATTAGCACCAGGCCTAAAATCTAGAACAGAGACGGATTCGAACCGTCGCTGATTTGAAAACAATTGAACATTGGACAGCTTTGAGTTTGAAGAGACTAACAGTGAGCCTACGTTCAACCAGATGCGATAATTCATCGAAAGAGGACAGAATTATATGTCAACGTCTTGTAGTGGTGATACTATTACCAATTATTATTTTTGCAGTTGCAACATGGTTGGGTTATAGCTGTAAGCTAGTTAAGGTTTAAATGGTAGGCTATGGTCGGATGTACTAAATCGTTGATGGGGGTATTCCGAAGGAGATACAAGTAGAAAATGCGCACAGGAGCAAACGATGCAAAATTTGCTCGAATGCACTGTCCTAAAAGCAAACCGCTCTGCACAAGGCTCGGCAGAGTTCGACGTACAGCAAGCGTTTACATGATGCTCTGGGCTACGTCCGTGAAGAGTACGATGACAATTATGATTAGGGCCTTTTAATGTTCGTGACTGAATTAAGTATTCATGAATTTTAGATTCTATCAGCAATAGGTTCAGTAAATTGTCCTCGCATAAACTATCAAGTACTTCTACTTCATTTTCTGAATCTAAAAGACATTCCACACAGAAAGCAAAACAAATCTAAAGAAGATTTTGAGCCCTGGAAAGCAAACATTGTAGCCTATACGTGCGACAATGAAAAAGCTTAAAGTATTTATTTGGTCATACGATACCTCATAGTTGAATAGGTCACTTTATTTTCACAACGTGTCATACATAAACATGTTCTGTTGTTCTATCGCTTGTTAAATTACATTGCTAGACAATTACAGAAGTTCTACACCATCATCAATTCCTCTTTCTTTCATTATCTGCCGTGCTCCCATTGTTCTCACAGAACACACTCCCAACACGAAGACAGCTCAGCCAGTCGGGTTGAGATTCTGACAAGGTTTTTTATGTAATGAATTACAAATTTTGCATTCACTTCACTTAGGCCATCATCACCCCAGTGAATACAGAACTTTTTTGGTAGCAATAGGTAGCAGGTTGCAGTAGGCGTGTAGATTAATTGTTTGATGTGATAGCACCATATAACAGAGCCAACCAATTTTCATAACAATACATTGCAAATCATTAGATTTGATGTGGGGACCTAATACATTATGTTTAAGGCCATGGCTTAGTGAAATAGCGTTTGTTCATTGAAAGTGCGGCTTTTAGTCCAAGTCCGGCTGGTGCCACAAATTTAAGAGGCTTTGAAAGTAACTCAGTTCATACAGCATTTTGATTTAATGATCTGAAAATTCAAGCTCAAAAAGCTGCTGGCAAACATTTTGGCGAATGAGAGATAGAAATTATTTAATTGTCATTGGCTATTTTTTAATTTTATTTCGAAGGCTATACAGCCAGTGCTGTATTCGAGGGTATACGGCGGTATAAGCAGTATGCTCTCTGCTTTTCCAGCAACTATAGTAGGCTATGCCCTCTGGTTTTCCAAAAATATTGATAATTCATGTTATGGTAGAATAAAGAATAATATTTTGCAAGTTGTGTATTATTTATCATTTTGGCAAATCTGACATTATGCCCTGTGCTTTTTTACGAATACAGCACTGTATACAGCTATAAATATGTGTTTTTACACAGCTCAGTAGTCACCGTAGATATACGCTTTTTTTAGAACAGGTTGCAGTAGGTTTTACTAAGAGCTTCAGCTTGCTCTTACAACCTGCATTAATTAATTATGTTATCGAAAAAATTGATAATTTATTTGCTGTCTATGACTTTTTTGTTTACACAACTCAACAAACTTTTAGCAGCACCTTGACTGGTCAACTGCAAGGTTGTTCGGTGCTGCCAGACCTTTCTGTTGCTATATTTTGATTTGTATGTAATTGTGTTTCTTTTTCTCGACTCGTATTAGAAAGACAAATAAGCAAACATCTCTCTCTCTCTCTTTGTGTGTTATTCTTCTGACTTTTTTCCCACTTCAAGTGGTGACGCCGGTGTAACTTTTAAAACGAACTTTAATGTGTGATCTTTTGAAGGAACAAACAATACAGACAAAAGTGGATAGTACGTTAGAGTAAATGCATCATGTGAAATGAATTGCACCGCCAGCATTCTAGGTCTTTTTAAATCTAACGAGATGTTTTTCCTAACTAGCATCACCAGCAGCCTACAGACTATACTTATTCAAATAGAATTTAAGACACAGTTTTAGTCTGAAATATATGTAAACAATAATCTACTTACGGAGTTTAAAATAACGCAAGCTGTAAAGGTTTTTTTTTATTTAATATTGATTTTATCTATTTTGTATATTTGCTTGTTTATTTATTCGTATGTATGACTGAATGTTGACAATGTTGGTAAAGTTTGCTGGCCATGAACATTCTGAACAACTCTTTCATAGCAGATTTCAGATTTACAAAAAATTGTAATTCCTTAATATTTTAGTTTTTTTGCGCAGCGCGTGTCGTTTGTTAGTCATAGTAGCACAGTCCTCCCGGATCGGTCATGTCTGCGATGCATTGGGAGGGCAGAAGGAAGCAGCTGGTGCTGGATGCAAAGTCCGAGGCACAAACTAAGGTGGAAGACGCTTACCGGAGCCAACGGACAGGTAAATGTGTAAATAATGAAAATGGCGTTGGAAGGCTTTTGTTGGGTCTTCGTTGATTTAAGCTGCCATCTTATATCGCTCATCAGTGCCGACCTAATCCATGATAAATCACCACCTGACGAGACTATAGATTAACGACATTTCTTCTTTGCAATAATTTGCTTCCAGCACTCTTAAAGAAGTGTAGTGTTAAAAAATAAACATAGCCTAAATATGTTAAATCTAATTACGTACTCGGAGTTGTGTGCTAATTGTACAAGACAAACTCTTTAGAGAAGCTTTATCACTCTTATTAAAGGAAACTTAAATCAATGAAAAACCTTTCATCAGCTCACGTAGTTCTCCGTTTTGCCACTCTTGACTCTATGGTGGACTGGCGGTGAAAGAGCGCAGGCTATAGGTCGCGTATAGCCTATCGGAGTTTCGCAAACTGTGTACCACAGGAGGGTCGCAAGTGTGCCGCGAAAGTCTGGTGTTTCAGCCGTAGTGCAAAGTTGAAGGTTGAATTTGTTCAAAAGGGAGCATTTGCTTTCGTGTTACAGTAGGCCAAAAATATCAGCATCAATCACTTGGTCATCAGTTCACTTCGCCGATACAACCAGATAACTACCCGACCGTTTTTACAGACGTTGCATCAATGGAAAAAACAGTTGATTTGCTGTTTGGGCCACTGATCAGTTATAAAAATCATCGTGCTTGTTTAAACTCCTCAAGAATATGACTAATGTGCTCTGATATTTATTTTGAAATTTTAAAAAGTAAAACAAGAAAGCCTCCAGTGAGAATCGAACTCACGACCCCTGGTTTACAAGACCAGTGCTCTAACCCCTGAGCTATGGAGGCTTACAAAAACACGAGTTGTTGACTAAAAGTCATTACTCTGATCAATTGTTGACAAATGTTTGAAGCCCCATTCAAGCCACTAGAAGTCAACTCGTTCTATAAATAGCATTTAATATTTGATGTCAAATATTGGTTTTCATACTTCAATTTAACGTCAAGACATTGACGACACGTGGTTTCGAGTTGGAGCTCAGTGATGCCTTAAAATAAATGAAAAAAATGTGATATAACCTTTCTCTAAACGATCTGAGATATTTCTTGTCACTGAAACTTTTCAGAATAACAGTGGTGATAATGATGAAAACTACATCCTAAGGGTGTCGTTTTACTTTTGATTTATTTTAGTAAGAAACAACGCATTACGGCATGCACTGGGACAAATTATGCAATCAGGAAAAAAGAAACATTTTGTAGAGTTCATTAAGGTCCGCCACGATAGCTCAGTTAACTTCGTGATTGAAGAAGCTTCAAGATCAAGCGGCGCTGGTTCGACTCTCGGAGTGTGCGCTTGAGCAACGCACATTAAGGACTGCTCTCCGTGCAGCGGCTTCTAAAGATGGAATAATTTCCTGGCAACGACCCTTTAACAAACGAAAACTTCACTCAGTCAATCTTGGTGCCGGGCCTGCGCCAGTGGTTCAAAGCCTCTACAAGTATGCAAAACTGCCAGGGTTAGGCTTTGTAAGAAGCTTTCTCAGCTCGAGGATAACAATTCAATCAAACGTATTATTTATAAACGTTAGTTTGCTTTTAAATCTTTATCTTCGGACTGTCAATGCTTTGATAGATTATTCCTGGTAGTTTCCTATAGCCTACTTGTGGAGGCTTTTGACGCAGGGGCGGTTACCGAGATGGACAGAGTGAAGTGTCCGATTGTTAAAGTGTTGTTGCCGGGGAATTATTCCATTTACTAGGTGCTGCTGAATGGAGAGCAGTCCTGAAATGCGTTGCTCAAGCTCACACCCCAAAATCCGTACCGGCGCCGCGTGTTCGCAAGTCGAGCGCTTAATCACTGAGCAACTGGGGCCGACCTGACTGTCTAGTCACCGCCACGTGTGAAACCTGGAATCCCTTTGTTTGCCAGTGAGGCAAACATTTATTATTTCAAACATTAATATGTTTATACTACATAACTACAAGCCAAATGCTCAAAAATAATAATTTTATGCTTATGTTAAATGACAGAGAAGTTTGGAAGACCATGATCGCCAACGTCTGTATCAGATCAGGTAGGCCTACATAGGCCTAATCATCATCATCACTACAAGCCCATCACGCACGTTTCATTTTATGGCGCTCACTGCGTCCCTACAACCTTATTGACCTGTTTCGTCTTAACATCCACTGAAAACAATAACCGTGAAATTCTTTACCATAAAACAACCACTTAACTTATCAATGGTCTTTCTAAATGCTGAAGACAAGCTGAAAGTTCTTGGTAAATGTTTTGGTCATGGATGCAACATCAGCAGACAACTGATAGAGCTTGACAATATTGATTATTGAACAAATACAATAATTATATCTTTTTAAAGCATCTGGCTCCATGGCTTAGCGGTAAAGCGCCTGTCTAGTAAACAGGAGATCCCCGGTGGTGTCTTCGTTTTATTTTCACTTGAATCTTAGATAAAATATTATCTGCAAACGAGATTCTTTCAAAAGACTATTGTTGCACGGCGGAGTCAAAACCATGAACAAAAGGCCAATTTTTCTACCTGGAATTTAACAGCTAACTGTGAAGTTAGGGTATAAAGATATTTTCAAAGTTGGCTTAACTTGTGCACTTATCAAATTTAATATCTGAAGAAATGAATTATCATCTATATGCAAAACACTTGTAATTCAAGCCTCCAGGAAGAATCGAACTCACGACTCCTGGTTTACAAGACCTGAGCTATGGATAGACTTGTGGAACCACAAGTTGTTGAATGAAAGTGATAATTTTGAGTGGATGAAATATTGACAAATAACAGTTGATTCCAATGCATGATTTTTGTACTCAAGAAGTGCTGTATCAACACCATTCGAAGGGTAACTTGTATGATTGGTAACGTTTATATAATAATTTATTTCACACCATTAAGTGCAAAATAGCATCAATAAAAAGTCTCCATATTTGGCAATTTTCAACCAACTGTCGCATTTCTTCAGTGCTGTACGCTGTGAGGGATCGAACTCTTCGCATGAATGTTTTTGCTGGTCTTCCTTAATTTCGTTAGCCTTTGATCAGTTTTGATATTAGGAGAGTTTCATTATAAACTGAGTTTATTGGATGTTGTATTCTATGCCCCAACCAGAGAAGTCGACCCTTGCTGACTTGTTGAAGCAGGGGAGTTTCTCCTACAGCACCATATATAACGAGTCATTGTGAATATGTTCACTGTTCAGTCTATGAGATTTTGAAAATTCTTTTTAATGATTGTGTGTGGAATGTGTTAAAGGTATTTTGAAGTTATAATGTTGGTTTCCATGCTTCCCAGGCATAAGTAAAAACAGGAATAACAAGTGTTCATATTGCTTGAGCTTTAAAGTTAATGACAAAGTAGCCTGCTGCTGCTATATGTTGTGTGAATTTGCTACTTTTGCGTTTGCTTTTTGTAGTCGATCTTGGATGTCTGAGCCAGGTCTTCCAATTTATTATGAAATACATACTGATTTGTTTGTTGTATGTTTATCCCATTGATTTGCAATGAGTATTCTGTGTATACAACATCAAATCACGCATTGTTGACGTTGACTGCGTATCCCTCAATTAACCATTTAATTTTAAGTTAAAAGTTTCTTTACGTGAACTGCGGCGCCATGGCTTAGCAGTAAAGCGCCTGTCTAGTAAACAGATGATCCCGGGTTCGAACCCTGGTGGTGCTTTATGGTTGTTTTTTTTTCATTCTTTTTTAAAAGCTGAAGCACTTTTCAACGGATATTTCATTTCTTTATTATTAATTCATAGAAAGTGACAAACACAATTACCCAAGTCATGGAAGCTTGTACGAATAACAAGATTTTGATTAAAAATTATCACAGATCGATTGTTGACAAAAAGGTTTGAAACTGCAAACTTCTCTATGCTCAGCCAGCTATCCAGTTAATTTTTACATTGCAGACGTTGAATCAATGTAAAAGAAGTCATCTGGATAGCGGCAGCCTATCTAACTTTCAAAGTTTTTACTTACATTGTTGACCTGTAAGCGTTTGTACAACGTTGCAACTCGTTTGTTTGACGTTGAAATGTTGTTTCATAGCGCGATAGTGACATTGGATATGTTATTCTTTAATACTAATAGTTTTGGTTGCATCGGGCGTCTTGTCTTGGCAGAAAAGCGCCTCTCTAGCAATTGTGGATCGGGGTAGCATTACAATAAGAGTTGCCCAAGTGTTGAGCATAATCGTATTTATGGAATGTCATTCCTACAATGCAGTAGCGTATTTAGGGGGAGGATAGAGGGCGATGCCCCCCCCCCCCCTAATGATCATGTAAAAAAATACAAATTTTACAAAAAAAAAGTTGTAGCGCAAGACATAATTGCTTGGATGATTCATTTTAGCGCGGGGGGTGGCATACTTTTTGCAATGTCATTTGTCAACAGGTTTTCTTTCTTTTCTTAGCAATTGCATGGCACAAATTCAGGAGAGATTCAATGAGCGCTGCTCGCTAGCTTTTAAAGTCAGCACATTTCTGCCTTCATTGATTCATGAAGATGAAGACTGCCCGATCGACGAGATTTTCGACTTCTACCATGAAATGCTGGGTGTTGAACCAAGCAATTGCTTTGCAACTACTATTGAATTGCGAAGATGGAGAGCGAATTGGCTTGCAGTTTCTGTGGATAAACGACCTGTGACTCTTGTGGATGCGTGTCAAGCTGCTGAACAACTCGGCACTTATCCAATTATCCATAAATTACTTCGAATCTTTGCTACGCTTCCAGTTACAACTGCCTCCAATGAGCGATGTTTCAGTTCACTAAAGTACCTGAAAAATCATTACCGCCCGACCATGACCGAGCCTCGTTTGGATGGTCTAGCTCAGATGTATTTAAACAAGGATATTGTACTCGAGTCATCGATATATTTGCCAAGCGCAGCCATCGCATCAAACTTTAAATTGTCATTGCGAATCGCCGAGAATGTTCAAAAGATATTCAAGGTCGGAAGGACTAACTTATTGTTTACGTTCTAAAGTCTTTGATATCTTTTGTTGGTTCATTGATTGAAACAGTAACTTACTTCTGCGGATTCACTCTTGATTTTGGACCCCTTCCCCCCCTATCTGACAGTATTCTGACGGTTTCAGCTAACCCCCTCTCCCGTTCTGATGCATCATATGACATTTTACCCCCCACCCCCTTATTCAAAGGGTCAAACAAGTCTAATTTTGACCCAAGTGGAAAGATTTTGAATCAATTCACAGCCATTTTTACCAAATTTGAGCTTTCGATACTACCCCGTATGTACTACCGCCAGACCCCCATTGGCCTCCAGTCGCCGAGTCAATTGCTACGCGGCTGACTGACACAATGTCTTGTCCCCCCCTAACAAACTTTCTAAATACGCAACTGCTTCAATGCATTGTTTTTATCATTTCGAATGATAAATCTAATTTGGTTGGCTATTATGCCGTCTGCTTCTGCAGAAGTTGAATCAATGTAAAAATGAAGGATTTTTCTGTCTGGGTCATGAATCATGATATGCTGATTCTCAGACAACACAATCAATCTTTTTTTACATTGATTCAACGTCTGCATACGTTTTATCAATGTAAAAGTGATCTATTTGCTGTCTGGGTTGGTTGTTTCCAAGTACAAAATTCGTCTACTTTACATAGTAGCACCTCGTCAGTTGTTATGAATATTAGTTTCATGCATTTTAATTGTTTAGAAAATTAAAGCTATTGATAGGAAATCATTGTCTTTACTAGTTGCTGTAGAATTGAATTGCAACAGCACACATTCCCCTTTATGTTTTTGCTATAAGTTTCACAAACCGGAGTTGCAATATGATATTGTGAACGGAACTCCATTGGTTCGAGTCTCACACTGGGCATGCTGTGTGTTTTACAACTTGTTTGCTAATTCCACGATTACTTGTCGCAGGTTCGTGCAACAAAAGCGACATTGAGATAGTGGCCGAGGAATTGTCTAAAGATGCGGGATCGCCACTCAGCTCTATGATGAGAAAGTAATCATTGTCTTTTTCTTGCTTTTTGATTTGATTTTTGTATAACAGAAAGGAAATTGAAACTTTAAGTTGGAAATAAATTAAGACCTGGAAGCTGAACATGTGTCAGAGCCCAGAGGCACAAGGAGACATGGAAGGTCCAAACTTCACATGAAGTGCTTCAACACGTAGTTTTCCCGCTTTTGGCATCTATTTTGTTATGTTTCTTAAATATTTAATGATTGTATTTCATATAAAGTTTGCAATGCCAAGCAAACAAACGAGTAGAGGAAATTGAAGCAATTATATTGTAGTTGATACTTTTCAAAAATCTTAACACTCTGTTCCTACTCTATAAGAGAGTGGCAATTCCAGTTGCTTTACGTAGCATATGGCATGTGGTCTATTCTAGTGCTTCCCAACCAGTGGGTCGCAAAGTTATAGTTGGGCTGCGAAGCTTTTGTAAATGGTACAGTTTTTTATTAGATCGGGAAATTATTGCTTTATCAATACGTAACAATTACGCAACAAATGTAAGAAATATGTGACAATTAGAACTATGTTTTGTGTCGCATTAACAGTTTCAGTAGCCTCGACTTGTTCCGATGATATCCGATATGCAAGCTCAAGGTTTGCATTAATAGTAAAATTGCATGTGGATGCCACTTTAAATTTTTTTCTCATTAATTTATTTTTCATTCGTTTGGTCACATCTCATTGTGCGTCGTACGAAAAAATTACAATAAAAGTTGGTCGCGAACTTAAAAAGGTTGGGAAGCACTGATTTATTCGATATGTCATATTTATTTGTAAACATGAATTAACGTAGAACAACTTCCAAATATTTATTGTTTGTTCAGAACTCGGGTTCGTTTGAACAGCAGAAGCAAAACTTACTATTGCCCTCAAACAAACAAAGCAGAAAAAAGATACGTCCATAAGGTGGCAGAAGAAAACACTTACAGCGCAAAATTGCCAAACCGCTACAATTCTGTTCATTATGTACAGCAACACTGAGTCACTGGCAAAGATGCATCTCACTGATAATGTCTTTGCACGCTATTCCAATAAATGTCAAAACCTTACTGTATCCAACAAACCATGCTCGACCTCTCATCTGTTCGCATATCTGGCTCTGGTCACTAAAACATAAATATTTGCGAAAGCAAACAAAGTTATAAATCCACCCCAACATGAGTAGTAGCCCGAATATAATCGATGGATAGCTCGAATATGATTGCATCTCAGGTGATGCTGCCTGGTGGTAATTTGTTTTGAACCAATATTGATGTCCATCATGAACAGAATAAGTAATCACAACTAAGAATTGCTTTCTTACGCTTTTGAATAATTTCATTTCTCAAAGGGAGCCTGGTAGCCTACAATAAGAATCTGGTCATCTTCTTTATACGAACATAGCTTAACTGATCGTTGTTATCTCAGCCAGGAAGTTAAACTTCGTTGATTTCCTGCCAAAGTTCAAAATGGAAACGAAAGAAAGTTTTCAGTTCCACAAATATTTTCCCAGCTCATTGTTTCTTATTGTTTATTTTGCGCTTATTTATTCCACTATGTATTATGTAATGACACCATGCCCAACCTATTTCATCCCACAGCAAAGCCATGTTGTACATTGTACAATGGATGTTTGTGAATGACATGTGTTTTCAACGATATCGAAATATATTTGATTTACAATCGTCGCGTAAATTTGTAGCGTAATCTAAAGTCAGATAGTACGAAGCCAAGGAAGTTTCCAGAAACATTTGATAAAACTACCATTCAACGTTTTATGGGCAGAGAAAAAGTTTTCTCTGCCTATAAAACGTTGAATGGTAGTTTCATACAATCTAAAGTAGAAAACAACATATTGTGATGACCCAAAATTCCTCCTCATATTCCAGAAGTGGCCATCAAGGTGCTGCACTTAGTCGGCACCAGGTTTGCTGTTATGTTCAAACCAATGTTTTCAACATAGCACAATTTGATTTCACACTAAGTCTGAAATTTTACTGTTTTGGTTTGCTTTCTTAACCATAGTAAATTTGAAAAAAGCAATAGCTTAAAAATATATTGAGCATAAATTAAGTGGATGTAAGCTTGCTACGCTAGATTATTTGTTAGCTACTGTTACTTCCGAACACATCTATTAGTAATAGATTGAGTTTCGCTTTTAGCAGCATGATCGTTGCTTACTTCACAATGTAGATACTACCGACCTGTTCAAGCCTGATGAATCAGACTAAAACAGGTCGTTAGTATCTACATTGCGAAATAAACATCTATTAACGTTACTGCAGAAGAGTATATCGAACTAACAGCTCTACGTTTAACTCAGTAGGGATGGACATGAATAGCTCAAGTTCAGAAACGTTAATAACGTTGTTGATGCTTCATTGATACAATGTAGCCAACGCAGATTTCTCTCAACCACTTGGAAAAGTCCAGGAAATGCACCATAGTTTCAAAGCCAGAAACGTTTACTGTATTTGACAAAAAACAAACGGTCGTCTGCAACACATTGTTGCGTCATTATGTTTATAAACACAGTGGCAAGAAAAAACTGACTGAAAACATCATCGACTTCTTACAAAAGGTACAAAAACGGCACGGCGCATGACATGAGTTTTTACAAGAAATATCAAATAACTACATCGCATCGACGTTAGAAGATATATAAACAATGTCAAAACAATATATGACATGTAAATAGTACTCTTGTTGTACACTGCAAACTAACAACTTCAATTTTGCAACAGTTATAAAAACAGTTTAGAATTCTTCCTTCTCATCTATGCTGTAGATATGCTCTGCGTTGTTTTATCAAAGTTTATAAGAAGGTTTAAATTCACAGATGGTATGCCAAGGTATCATTGCACTGTCTCCGCATAAACAGCGCTCAACACTTAGAATAAACTATCATTGTATTCTAACTTGAGCACCAAAGTTTCATTATCAAGTCGACCCTGCTGGCTTGCATTGCTCAGGGGCACTTTGACAGCTAACCTTGTTTGGCAATGCTACACAACGAAATGCAACTATTGCTGAAACATAAAAAATGGCAGCTGGAAGCACAACAAGCAGCTGATTAACAAAGGAAATTTTTTGTTACATGACATAAAACTCCAAAAATAAAATTGGAAACCCTGTCATACAACGTCATGAGCGGATTCACAATTGCAAACTGTGAACATCGATGTTAGCTCAGAAACACACAGTCCTAAACCGCCTTGCCACAAAAAAAAAATTATTTTCATGAAGCCCACTTTAGATAACAAAATACAAGCCAGAAGTTGCAGAGATGCTACGCTAACACGACTCAATACTGAACATATCCCAGCACGACAAAACATATGTCGTCGGCCCACAATGATGATGCAAAGCGTTTCTATTGAAAAACAGTTCCTCTACCGCAGCACGACTGTTCCGCTTCTAGCCCAGATGTTTTCTGGATAGTTTATGATGAAGCGACTTGTCACGTAAGCTGCAGCAAGACGCGAATTCATGTGATGTTGGCTGCCCACGTGAAGAAAGGAATGTGATTGAAAAAATTTCAGGGGGAAGCTCAAATGAAACATAATAATACAATATAGTGAAAAAAGGTAAATTCAGACTGCAATTGTTCGTTGAAAATTTGAACAAGACAAAAAAGATAAAAATCTACAGAGTTCATTCAAAACAACAAGGAAACTTGTAACAAGTTTCTTTGGCTCCTTCTAGGCATCGTTGTGTTGCTCTTCGTACCGAAAACTTTGAGGTCGGTTGAGTTTGAACGACCTTAATGACACCAGTGCTCTCTCGGTCTGTTTCGGACAAAGCCTTGGACCCACTTTCAAGACCTCCTCCAGATTCCACCCTTTGTTTCAGTTCCGCCCGGTTAATGTGCTCCGTGATGCAATCGATCAAATCCAAGAAGCACTTCTGCACATTTGTTGCGTCACAAGCAGAGGTTTCCATAAACAAAGCATTGAACCTCTTCGCCAATCTCGCACCTTCCTCTGTCGTCACTGAGCGGTGACGTCGCAAGTCGAGCTTGTTGCCAACTAACATGATGACGCAATCCGGCCCCAGAGTGTGACGCAAATGTTCTAGCCACTGGGTGGCGTGTTCAAAAGTCCGCACTTTGGCGATGTTGTAGACCACGATTGCTCCCGCTGCGGATTTGTAATAACAGCTCGTGATTGACCTGAAAATAAGATAATTTCATTACAAACTTTACACAATTTGATTTTGCTTTTAACATTGCGAAAGCGACGATTCTAACGTCGAGTTCAGCCAGCCATAACCCTAGGAAGGGTCGTTGGCATTGCTCTCTGGAGCAGAGTACTGCTCATGAATTACGTTCTAAGCCAAGGGCTATAGTCGAGGGAGCATCACTTCGCAATCGACAGATCAGGGAACCCCAAGGATCTGAGAATCCTCCAAGAGATGGAATCGCATCCAGCAGGATCGAAGTTGTTCGACATCCCATATTCGCAATAAGGAAAACAATGGATGAACAACCACGCAGTAGCAGTCTACGTATGCAGCGAATATCAATTTATCATTATTAATCGTTGTGACGTTATCTTGGCAGCAGGACATAGCATAACAAAAATGTATGGCGCAACAATCAATAAACTGGTGCCCATTTTGAGACCGTTAGAACAAAATTCTTATAAAGTTTGTAATATTTTATCACAAACAAACGTCTTAATTTTGTTTAAAGGAAAAATCATTTCTCGCTCATTTAAAACGATTCTCCATTACTCGTGAAAGTTCAGCAAAAAATGTTTAAACCTAATTTTGTGAGGATTGTCATTTCGTTTCGTACAAGGCAATAATTTCAAACAACTATGAAAAATGAGCTCTAGCACTTATTGACTGCGGTAGCTGGAGTGGCGGCAAAGACAGAGATGATAGGACAAGGACAACAAAACATGAGAGATTATGAAGCGCGGATAAATACAAGAATGACTGTTTGAAAATATCAATCAGCAGAAAAAATAAATGTTTTGCTGATTTGTGAAATTCATTGGATGTTTTTTTTTTTTCTTTGAATGCGGTTATCAGTTAAAATTTTCTAACCAGCAAATCCGTCGGGTTGGTGCGGCATGTCCAGACATTGAATCAATGCAAAGACATTAATATGAAGACTGAGGTGACCCAAACCCATCAAGCATGTTTTTGCTGACTGTGTCCAACCATTGTCTTACGACATGCATGGCATAGTTACGACACAATAGCCAGAAAGGCCACTGCACGCTGCAGGTATTGCTGATCTTGTCGCAAGATGTTATGCAACATGTTGACCACAAAATTTGCAGAATCGATGTTAAAATCATTTAGCCTGAGCATTAATGTAATTTTTATAATAATTGCTGTTTAACCATTTTAATTAAACAGAGAGATGTGCCTACCCTAGAGGTTGGAGCCGTAAGATATTTGTGTTCCCAATAGGGCAACATTGGACCACACGTTTCCACTGATTGTACACCAATGCCCCTCGCTGTGAGGTCAAATACAAATTTAAGCAAATGTATGGAGCTCAATTTTGATACTTTGCTTTTCAAATAGATGGGTGTCGATCTTGTTATAGATTAAGCTCGTGGCTATGTTGATCACAACGAGGCAATCAGATCGATCGAATCAGCAGCAAACCTGGAAAACGAAACTATAATCTTGCAATAAGAATAGACTGGAGCACCCAACACTGCAATCTACGGCGTACTCTTGAAAAAAGTTCCAAGCCTTTTCAAGTGAATTCAATATAAAACCTTCTAATGGATGAACTGTAACGCTCTGAACTTTACATGCAAACACGTAACTCAAGGGTGGAAATATCGCGCTTAGTGTAAGCAGAGATGGTCTGATCACTTTTGTCAGTGACCCGGGGTATATTTGCAAACTGGGCAAGCTTGTAACATCAGGCTAGGTTAAGTTATTTTGAGCTTTGTCATCATCACGTTTAAATAAACAAGTCACTGACGCTGGGTAGAGGTTTAAGAGGTTTATAAAGTTGCCAGCCAGCTTGAAGTATTCGTAGCCAAAAAGCGAGAAATGACTCATTAGCTCCATGCTAACCTGACGTTTATATTAACGTTGATTGCACATCTTTGCGCGTTGTGTGAACGACAAACTACCAACGTTGCCTTAATGTAATTTGAATTTTCCTTCTGTTTTATTGATTTTGGCAAATCTTGGTTGGATGCAATGTATCAACTCGTGATTAACAAACGGCCTTTCACTTCTGCAGAGGACTGCCAGGTTACATAATTAACCTTTTTGCAAAACTTTTTTTACAGTTTTCTACAACTTATCACGTCTTTCAAACGTTGTCAGACATTGAAGCGATGCATGATGACAAGCTGTAGGATTGTAATACCAAGCATTACGGCTTCAATGTCTTCCGGCCATTTCAGAACAATTAACATTCAAAGAGCAGCAAATTACATAAGCTACAGTTCCTATTGATACTTGGGTAGCCCCAACATGAGGGTGGGCACAATGAGAGATGTAAAATTGATTTCACCTTGAATGTGTATTAAGATTCATTTTAACTTTATAGCAAAATAAAGTTTGTTAGCCGACCAACGCTCGTGTTGATGAGTTATTTGAAAGGGCTGGTTTGCATGCTCTAAAAGCATACAAAATTTTGTTTTTGAACTGAAAAATTTCAGAATCTCCTAAAATGCAGACATGATTGAACTTTATGCTTGAACGCTTAATCTCATTTTGTTTCATAAAATCGATTCAATCAAATTTTGCTCATGTCAGTGCAGGAGCATGTCCAGCATGACAAGCTCGTTAATCTGGCAGCTCTGAACCGTTGGGACAACTCAGTCATTCATCTGCTTAAATCGATCTCTAGCATCTCCTAAGGGAGACCGAGCGATGTAGAGGACCTTCCCGATCAAGATCATTTGGAAAAATGGGCTTTAAGGTGGTTGATGAGGTTCCCTTAACTTTCATGTTCATACAGACTTAGCAGCGACATCAAATCCATTATTTAGATGCTAAATAAAATAAAAAATAGTTGCTTAGCAAGCGCTTAAAGAGTTTTGACGGAGTTTTATAGGGTTACAAGTTGTAAAACAACTTGTTTGGTAAAATTATCTTTCAAACTAAATCATGGCTTTGGTTCAGTTGTATTTTTTCGAACAGATTTCAATCACGAACACATTAGACAACAAACCAATCAATTTATCAGTGCTAAAAATCGATTTTATTTTCTATTTGCCCCACGACCAACACCATGAACTCAGGACAACGAGATTACAAATCTATCTTTTTGTCAAGCCTTGAATTATTTATATAAATACTTCCTCAGAGAAATTTCTTATCAACTCACGTTGAAATATTAGTAGTCGTAATAAAATAATGAAGATTTTTAAAAAGTAGTTCTCCTTTCCAAAATCAGTTGTTAATATTGAAACTGACATCAAAAATGTAGCAATTGGAACAAAAAAAATCGTGTTTCGCGTTTAACGAAATTTACCCTGGTTGCAGTGATAGTTACCTTTAAAGAAGGTCATGACGTCAACACAATCACATCGCGTTGTTTTCGAACAGCACGCGAGGTGAATGTCAGGGGGTGATATTTCTATCGTTTGTTTGTGAAAACAAGCTCAGAAGGAAACATTTCTATCCAAAACAACAGTGACATGATGTTTTGAGAGAATTGTTTGTTTCTGTTGTTTTTTTATGCTTTTTGTTTTGCTTGTTTCATCAAAACGTTTTCATCCTATTGGGGTTTGACTCTTAATCGGAGAAGAACAGAGCAACATTTATGATAAAACCTTATTGCTACAGGTTCAATAATTTCTTAATATTAGAGGTGACTTTAAGTCCGCTCTGTTGCAGTCAAAAGGAAACAATGTCGATTACAAAAATTTTAAACTCTGCAGTCGACACCGCACGTTACCATAGAAGATCATTGTTGTACATCACTAGAAAAAAAAGTTCTTTCTTACATTGGTTGAACGTCTGCAAACGCTGAATCAATGTAAAAAAGGAAAGATTTACGTGCTGGGCGATTAGACCGTTGACTTCCATTCTTTAAATAACGTAACAATCGAAAGTAAAACAAGACATGTCCACACTTTATTGTTGTTCATACAAACAATGCTTATACCACTTATTCACTTAATAATCTGTCCATTTGACAGCTGGCTGAGTGGCTGTGCAGACCTAGCTACATTTGATACAAATGCCCAGCCAGTCTCGTGCGTCACAATAATGCATTAGCAACGTCATAAGCCGGTACGCTCTACGCATGCTCAACGCCCCAACAACCTTGTTCAAAGTGAGGCCTGGAAATTGCTTGCACAATGCACATCTTTCAAAAAGTACATTTTCAGGCACAACTTTCGTTTTAGCAAAGATAGCTCAAGCAGTTTCTTGGCAAGTCAACAGGGAAATATGAATGTTGGAGTTCGCCATTTGAATGCAAACAGTTTCAAAATAAATCTCAAGAATTGGATAGAGCTTGAATCTGAAGGTAACCACTTTTGGCGAGACTAAGCACTTCTCTCCTTTACGTTTAACGAAGGTTGATCAGAAAACAGTGTCTCATTTGAATATTGATGTCATAACTACTTGCAGATTAATTAGCTCTCCACATATATGACATTATGGTCTTGTGACGAAGCATCACTGTGAGCAACACAGTCTACATTGTGTTGTCACAAATGACAAAGCTCCAACGAAACTAAGCTGTGAGATTTCAATCGCTTTCTGATTGCGATTTATTTCACACAAGCCAAGTTAAATATATTCAGCTGTTGCTAATCCAACCTAGTTTGTTATGTCGCATAAGGTTGGCTAAGCGAGGTAGTCGGATTACAAGAATCAAACAAAAAATAAAATGCATTGGAAAAATATTGCTCTCACAAACTTGTATGGGAAATTAGGAAATCCCGATTATATTGACAATCTGACTAATACAATTCAACAACGCAGTATAGCCTTAAGTGGAAGTAGACCACATAAATACGCAATATATACTTGCGACATTATCTCATCGTACAAAATAACTCAGGTTTCTTACTTGAACATTTCCCGTCCTGCCATATCCCAAATATGTGCGCATATTTTTCGCTTTATCAATATTTTTCTAGTATGTTCCATAATTATAGTCGGCTGGATAGCTTCGGAAAATGTATTTTGTGAAAATCTTGCAACGAGTTGGGACTTTCCCGTCCCCGAATCTCCGACCAATATAATTTTGTATAATCTATCATATACGTCATCACCATGGCTGGTGCAAGGAGATGCGTCACGTACTCTGGAAAACAAACAAAATATATTTGGTATTAATGTCTATTGCAAGGCATGTTGCATTGTATCTGCCTATGAAACACAACATTGACACCCACAAATATCCATAACATAATTTTTTTTTATAAAAAACTTTCTTTATGAGTAGCTTGTACAGTTAACTCATTCGAAAAAAATAAAAAGCAGCAGCCTTTATTACTGCTTTTAATGTCAATTGCATTTATTTGTTGATCATTGAATAGCCTACAAAGTAAGAACTCCGCTATTCTTTGTGTTTTATTGGAATCTACAGCGAGACAAGTCAATGAAACAAAACGTAACAACTTCTGTTGCCACTTTCTTATAATTTGACACAAGATTTAGAGAGTTTTTTTTTAATAAGGTATTTTATCAATGATAACCATGCAATAGACACACATGCATAACGAGTAGCAGATAAAATCAAATTTCTGAATACTTCACAGCATATTCCTTACCTTGCAGTTAGCTCCATGCGTAGATTTAAGGCTCTTTATTTCAAATCGCTAATTGAAGCTACTAAAGGCAATCCAATTATAGTTTATTTCCAAAGTTACCAAAATGACAAAAACTTTTCTTGTATCGAGTTGAAACACTTAATGCATCTGGAAATTGTGAAAAAATCAGAATCGATAAAAGTTCAATTCACAGCTTGCGTGCACGCGCGCACGTGGTTGTGCGCTCTTTCAACAACAAGTCAAACCCTCTAAGATTTGCTTCAGAAATAGGTTAATCCTTTAAGAAAGAAGCCATCGTCTTTGTCCTTGCCCTGCAATCAGGTCATCGTGTAGATTTGTGGTCTTGCCATTTTTGTCACTGCTAATCTTTTTCTCACTGCAATTTAGCAATGCGTTTTGAAAGAATTTTCTCTGTATTTTGAACCATTGTTTGGTTGACTTCCGGACTTATATTATAAGTTTAATATTTCCTGTCTTAGTTGCCTCAGCTTGCCTACATTTTCCTGTGTGCATTCGAGTATGCTTTGGATGGCAGTTGAGGTTAGGCCACAATGTTAGGGAGGGCTATCTACAACCCAGCCAATAATTCAGTTCCTTTTGCATTGGTTCAAACTTTACAGACGCAAAATTAATGTAAGTCAGATTGATTTGCTGGATGGAATGGAGTCAACTTCAATCAAATTTTAATCTAAATTAGTGCTTGTCTAATTAACTCCCCAATTTGGTCCTTCCCAAACAGCAAAGCCCTTCCTGTTTACATCAATTCAACGTCTGCAGACGTTGAATCAATGTAAATAGGACAGACGTTGCTTTCTGGGTTGGATTCATTACAGTACGAGTCAATCCATAAATGACGAACAAGAACACTCTGTCTTACATGGTTTAAACAGCTTCTGTGAGATCGCCTCAAACCACTCTGCGGCCTGGGGAATCAATACCAACTGTGAAAAGCACCAAAAATGCCCAGCTGAGTGCGTAGTTCAAGACACTCTTTCAAGGCTCCTGGAACTGCTGAAAGTTGAAACCAATACTCAACTGATAGATTATTTCCATGATAAACTCATATGCGATTCTACCTAACCAACAAATCAGTCCTTTTTGCATTGATCCAACGTGTAAAAGCGTTGAATTAGTATGAGAAGTCATTGATTTGCCGATTGTGTGTTCGCTTGGTGAATAACTCAACTCAACAAAGCTCACTGCAAACCACGGCGACCGCTATGCTGCAAACTCAGGAGATAAAAACTTTTCTCACTTTTTTTCCACAAAATCACCTCGGTACTTTTCCTCGGTCAGCCACAGCCAATCATGTCTTGAATGCGTAAACAAGCCATTCCAGTCCCGCTGCGTCTGCAAGTCGATCTTTTAGCTCAGCACTTCCCCAAAGCGCGGAAATGAACCGAGTTTGCAATCTTGCACATGTATAAGAGTGTGTGCTCTTGTCACGTGACCGATCGATACAAAGCGGATTATGACGTTGCGAAACTAAACTTGCTCCAGTTTAACCCACGAATAGCACGATAGCGGTTGGGTCGAGGATAAATAAAAATTTGTTTTGCGTTATTCTTGTTTCGTTTGAGTCAAAGCAACAGAAATACTCCGCACTTTCGGTAAAAAAAGCTTTTTTTAAATTAAGGTATGCTTCAGATAGATGCTAAAAATGTTTTTGTTATCTGTCATCGCAGTGCCGGTCTTTGAGGTGTGCAAACCGTGCGATCGCACAGGGCCCGCAAATTAGGGGGCCCGCAATTTACTCAGAAAATGCAGTCATTTTTGTAATTTCCAATAGAAAAATTCAACAAAAGAATTAGCAACAAGAAAACATAGAGACACAACTTATTTCGTCTCCTGAACATTTCGTACCCTGAAAAGATCGAGAGAAAAAAAACAACAGAGCCGAAGTCGCTGATCGGAGTTGGCGCCAACATTTCAAAATTTCCTCGATCTTTTCAGGGGACGAAATAGGTTAAAATTCGATTTTGTTGACAGCGGACAGCACCATTTTACAGTAATATTCATACCCACATTTTTGTTGAACATGCTCTCAGAATACCCCAAATTCAAAGTAATTGTTCAAAATTTCCGGGAGAGGTCCCCCAGACCCCCTGCCGCTGAGTGTCGCCTTCGGCGAACACACCATCAGGCAACGCCCGCCGTCCGTCAAACCACCCCCTCTCCTTTCAAAATACCTAGCTACGCTATTGAATTGGATCATTGTCATTGGGGCCCGCAAAACATATTCCGCACAGGGCCCGAAATACTCTAAGACCGGCACTGGTCATCGTGTAATGAGAAAGCTGTGAAACCCATGGAAGCTTTAACGGTGGTGCAATCGATAAAATACAGTGGAAAAACCACTTCAGGGTCCACCGTAGAAACAGAAGTACCCTGTGTTCATGCTTAAAGAATAGGCTACGATACGTCGATAAAAAATATGGCTATTTGATCTATTCCAACCAACTGTGTTTATCTCGCTTATCTCAAACTCTGCGACAAAAGCTACACGTTTTCAGTCGATTTAAACGTTTTAGCTTCAGTTTGCGTTAACAGATGAAAGTTTTAATTCGTCATAATTTTGGTAAATTCGTCTCAGTTTCTAGACGAAACTAATTATGTAAACAAGCATTTAATTGTCATTAAAAACTAATAATTTTTTCAACCAACGCCCATACCCTGCTTGGTTTTGTAAATGCTGACCACCTCTATTGATCGTTACAACCACACACCTTTAAACGTTTTAAAGCAACTCATGGTTGCTGCTGTGTTGTTTCATTCAAGTATGCGTCTTCTGCTTTTCCCTATGGCAAGTCCACTTGAACTTATGTTACAGAACTGCTGCATATGCAAATGCATGGACTTAGACGACAGGTATGCTGCTGAGTGTGAATTTTCTAATAAAAAACAAAACAAATACAATGCAACGGGTTTTTGCAAAATAGACTCTCACCTCCATGTGAAAATTTGATGTGGGCTGTTTATGACGTCATAAAACGTTTTATCTACACAAGAGATAAGACTATATAGGTTACAGAAGATTAAAGTAAATGGGGAGATAAAAAATCCATTCTGAAAGAGCTTGTGTTAGTGGTCCAAAGGACCAAACAGAAAATTTGTGCGTTTCTATCAGAATTAAGCTTTTAGGAAGATGCCTTAGTTCTGCTGGAAAAATTCTTACAGCCAACCGAACCTCTTGGCAATTCAACACAGCCCAGTGCAATACGTGAAGGACCTGGCAATTATCTTCACGGTGTATCAGATTGTATATTGTTTCTTGTGTATTTTCAAAAACTCTAAAGTTTGGACATGTTTCGGTGCAGCTTATGCAGCTCACTGTATTGGTTTAGCAACATACACGTCATAACGTCCGCGTTTTGTCGCTTCTACCTTTTTGTGAACCTCTGCTATGTTTGTTATATATTGTTTTTCGTTGTGATGGTCATAAATAAAACAAACTGAACTGAACTGATCAGACGTTTTAACTTTAAACTCATGTGCAGTAATTTTTATATTGTTTGCCGTCTCAAATACTTTTTACGCTCTCAGAATATCTTTGATTCTTGCGCCAATAGACGATCGATAATATTGAAAAAGTCCACCTTGCATAACGTGAGAAAGCCTTTAGCCACAAAATATTTTATGTTTACATAACTAGAGTCACTTCTTTATTGTCAAAACCAACTACTGTAGTTTCATTCCGACTGAATTGCCCACAAAACAAGCATACTTTTTTGCAACAACGTAGGCTATGCAGTATGTATGCATTTGTTTAATGAGCGAACTGTCGCCGACAACTCAAGAAAAAGAAATACGTTTTAGACATTTGTACTTATCAGTGAGTGATTGGCCTGTCAAATCCCGTCTGTCTTCTTGGGATAAAAACCTTTGATAGTCTGCCAGCTTGTTGCTTTTCTCGGTAATGCCAACCTGACGATGTCATAATGCAGTGGTCTGACGTTTCATTACGTTGCATGAATTGTTCCTTGAGCCGCGACAACACAGACAGCAAAACCAATCATTTTTACATTCAACATTTGAAGACTTTGAATCAATGTAAAAATGGCGGATTTTGTTGTCCGCGAATGCATTGGTCCATAATTGTTGTCGTATCCAGGGTCATGTCAAGTGGAGAAATAGGCTATTTAGATGAAGCATTGATTTCCACAAAGTAAATTATAAGATTAAGTTGTAACATTTAAATTTTATTTAAGAATTATTTAAGAATAAATTTTATTTATATGTTGACGGTATATTATATACTTCATGTATATTTCTTTACTAACGATACCATTTTATATTTTTTTACTTTATTTGAAACAGAAGCCTGACATAAACGAAATTATTTGCAAAAGAATTGAAAACAACTCCATGATGGTCACTATGTTTTCACAATGACTTTCTGTCCAAATTCTGTCAAGCTTCTCTCTATGTGCTGTAGCCTCAGACATTTCAAAACTTTTCCTGCAATTCCACAATCTCTTCTGCGCATAAATTATGATTAAACGCAATAAACACCATTTCTAAGGGGAGGAAATTTCCATGTATGTCCGTCTATATTTATAGAAATATTTCTATAGACTGAAAAGTGCATCTCATTGTGCGTGTGATGAAACACTTTCACGACTGCACGATCTATTGTTTGTTGACAGTTCAACGTATTGTGAGGTAATAATAATGCAAAAAATTTAAAGTGTCTAAAAACCTTCTTGACCGCATCTAAAGATTTTTGTGGTTCAGTTAAAAACAAGTTTTCACCGATTATAGATTTTCTAATATAGAAGCCATCGTGACGTCACCAACACGCACTGCATCATTGCGCCAATTATGACGTGCAGGCAAAAACAACACACCAATTATACGAAAAGTTCTTTTCCAAAAATTTCATTTCTCGTTTTTTGAAATAATTACCAGGACGGAAATGCGATGGAAATGACCCTTTCGATTTATTGTACCAACTTCTATATAACATTAAGCAACATTGAAATATCGTAACATTATTAATCTCTGAAAGGAAGTGAAACAAAGTAAGGGCTCATTGTTGGTCAAAAACTTTCTTAGAGATGATCTCGTAGAATTCAAGCGGAAAGGGAAGTTATTCGTCAATGCAGCTTACATCGAAAATTGTTGCAACATGTCACAACAACTGGTTTACATCAATTGCAGGCTTGCTAGCTGAGAAACATCTATAATAATTGCAACTTTACCTTCCCAAATGTGATGTTTATGCTGAGATGTTGGGAAAGTTTATATTTTTATTTTTGGAAGATATTTATTATAGCCTAAGCATTGTCTTAAAATAAAACTTTACAAGAAAATTTCCTTTCCAACTGCATACAACAAGAATTCGGAACGTTTTGTATTTTGCAGGTCTAATAAAGTGGGAAATCCCCTTATATACCCTGAATTCCAATTGGGTTTACGTTATAATCGGGTTTTAGTCTACATTTATTTGCATCAACAGGGGCGTGTAAGCAGAAGGAAGGTCGATACCATGCCTTTAGCTTTTTGTCAACAATGTTTTATTTTTGAATAACTACCTTCTACTTTATTTGTTGTCATATTCACTTATATTTTTATGCAAACCGACGTTACTAGAGGTCTTGTTGATGTAGCAATGTAGCAAGAAATCGTCTGTGACGTAACAGAGTGAAACTGGAAAACAAAAGGAAACGTGACTTTGTGTCACAGTTCTCGAAAGCATCGCCTGTTCTATGTTGTTATTTCGAATTGATCGTGTCTCACCATCAATACAATTGTAATACTTATTCATCAAGTATTAAAAAAAGTAAATCAAAAGCCTGAAAAAAAACTTTAACTAAAATAAAAGTTTACAAAAGCCAATAACAGGAGCTCCAGTTATTGAAGTGTGGTATAATTCTTCATTGCGATTTACCATTGAAGCCAACGATCACTCTTAGTTGAATCGGCACGATTTGACTTATTTTTATCTCAGTTATACTTTCGTATTTTGTTAGTTTCACTGTGTTGTGATAAAGATTGTCTTTTTACATATGAAAATATAACTGCAGCCGTTGTAATAGAATTATCGTAAAATACAGTCATTCAAATACAACTTAGAAGTTATAAAAACAAAAAACGTGACTAAACTTATTAAATTTAATATTTATTGCTAAACTCTTTTATTTCCCACTACGAGCGCAGTTGGCTTGCAGCAGTAATGCTTAAACTTGTCTTGTTTGGTAAGATATTAAGTTACAACAACATAAAACATATCTCAGTAAAATCTACAGAAACTGTAGGCAGAGAATAATCCAAGGGCGTTTGGTGACGGGCTCCACAAAACAAAAACCTTTTTGCTGTTTTTTGCAAAACGAATTGGCTGAAATCAAATTTCATCAATTTAACCAGCGGCAAATAAAGAGAAACGTGTTTGGAGGGAGATGGAAAGAATTTGATTACAAGAAAAAAAATCAGTATTTTTATGTAAAAAAATCTCAAATAACTTCATGTTTTATATTAGAATTAATTGCAACTTTGTTGACACATTTCACACGAGTATGCGCATATTTACTGATAATGCAGTCGTGCCAGAAGTAGACTATGCACCTTTGTAAAGAGACACAAAAAGCATTTATCCTCGGACAAAGGATTGGTGCAGTCGGACAATATTCTCATCATCAAAACGGCTTGTCTAAACATGCTTAGCACAATGAATTTGCAGTATAAAAGCATATTTTAATAAACATTTTACACTATAAAGTGACTATTTAAAGATCATATCTAAGCTACATTGGTTTTATTACACAGCATAACAATCTAGCTGACTATCAAAAGCTCACACCTCATTGAATTTCTTTTAGTATAAATCTAAAACAAAGCAAGACAGAGGAACATTATTCAAAGCAGATACTACAAAAGTTTATTATCACTGCTGATTTCTATTCATATTGTGTTCAATGGTTGGTCCAACAGCTAGGGTCATAGGCAAACTGACATAAAAGAAAAGAGTCTAAATAAAAGTAGCCTAGTTTGGTTTAAAAACAAACTATTGAAATATTTTTATCGTTGTTAAAAGTTGGTTTAATTTTGGACCAAACGTTTTAACTCCAACATCTACATAAATCTCGCTCCATATCGTCACAAAGTGGGTGCTTCGAAACGTGACTTAGCGTCATAATTCTCGAACATGCCGTTTGTAGGCTACGCTTTGTTAATGAACTGATCGTGTCTCCAAACGGATGCTAACTCATCAAAATTTGAGTTTTATTCAAAAATATGTTTCAAAAAGGAAAATCAAAATAATTGTACTTCGATTATGATAGGATAATAGGACTACAAAGAATACGCTTTTTTCTTCCGGTTTCCGAGCCCCTGAAGTAATCACCGATCGGGCTCAAATGTATCTTCCTGACCCTCTTCTAACGCCACTTCTCTCATTCTGCGTCACAGAATCTCAATCTTCGTTCTTATTGCAAACTTATTCCGAGTGACCTTTTTCTTATGAAACAGCAACAAAAATATTTTACCGGTTACAAAGTTACAATGCTGGCAAGGTAATTTAATTGGTTTTCAGACGAGGTTGTAAGGAAGCAATTGAGATTACGGGTTGTAAATTTATCGTTTGTTTTGTCTCTTTTTTTAACTTGATCTGCTGTTCTCGATGTTTTTTGCAATATACACTCCAGTAGGCTAGTCGTTGTCAGTTGGCCAACTAAAAACTGTTGAATTAAATAGCCTAGTATTTTTTGAGCATTTTTTTTACAGTTTCTAAAAGATAACTTATCCAACTGTAAAGTCTTGGACTAAACTAAACTTTGCGGTTACTGGTACTGTAAAGATCAACGTATGTATTAAAAACAATACTTGTACTATTTTTTCTTAAAAGTAGTGGTTTATTTTTATTGATAAAAGAGCAATGGCGAGCCGAAATGGTTTGTGTTTAAATTGGTTTGTTTTGGTTTGATTTACAATATTTTACTGTAGTTGGAATAACATTGGTGAAGTCTGATACGTTACTTCGCTGTTTCTCATCTGTTTATGATGCACAATTGCTCATTTTGTCACATTAGATATGTTTGTTTAGTGCACAACACAACAGTCGGAAACATCCGCAGGGAAAAATCTTTCCGCAAGTGGGCTCAATGTAAATAATTGAGACGCACATCACTGCAGATTGAATTATGTTATGATGTCATCACGCTGTGAACATTTCAACCGCGATAAGAGTTCTGTGCAATAACAATTTCGATCATTTGCTTGAAAATAAGAAATATTAATTTTAAAATACAAAATTTCATAATATAATTTAGCCATTTTAATTTGCAGCTTTTGGCACACAGAATGACGCATAGATCTCATCATTTTTAATGCTATCAATAAATCGTTTACGGTAGGCTACATAATTCTGTTTATGCAAAACAAAACTTGCAATACCGTTATAAACTTTTGCTTGAGTTATACTGATGCTAAATAAGCTACTACCTGTTTATAGTACTGACATAAGCTCAACATGATGTAAGTTATATGCAAAACAATCCATTGGTAAGATCATGGACACAGGATAGATAAATAGTTTGCTTTATCTTGCTTTTTTTCAGGATTTATTAGGTTTATGTAACTTTTTATGTTATCGAATGAAAACTTGAACGAAAATTTTAAACATATAATTTTTAGAAAGTATCTTACTGCTATCAAAACCTTGTAACTTACTACTTTTTTTGTTTCAAGGTTGTTATAGCTAAAGGAGTCGCTAAACGAAAAAACGTTTTAAATGAAACAAATATAATTATATACCTATAAGAAGAAGCCATTCCGTTACAACTTCAGGTTACATTGTTATTTTCTTCCACTCTT